>NW_026989830.1:340308-680616 GCF_036321535.1 Camelus dromedarius
TCTGAGAGTTAAGTGTGTGTGAAAGCCGTCCTTCACCTAGCTTGTTGGGAACACAATGATTCTTTTCACTTGCAAACTCCATTCCATACATATATATGGGGAGGTACTAGCTCCAACTCGGTTTTACAGTGAAAACTGCAGGAACTTCAAACCGGCACTAGGAAACAGACTGAGAAAGCAGAGAAAAAGTGTCTCCTGCAACCCGTTCCCTTCGTGCTAGATGAACGAACGTCTCTCCACTTGCTCAGTTCTGAGAGATATGTGTGTGTGAAAGCCGTACTTCACCTAGCTTTTTGGGAACACAAAGTTTCTTTTCAGTTGCAAACTCCATTCCATACATATATATTTGGAGGTACAAGCTCCAACTCGGTTTTACAGTGAAAACTGCAGGAACATCAAACCGGCACTAGGAAACAGACTGAGAAAGCAGAGAAAAAGTGTCTCCTGCAACCCGTTCCCTTGGTGCTAGATGAACGAACGTCTCTCCACTTGCTCAGTTCTGAGAGATAAGTGTGTGTGAAAGCCGTCCTTCACCTAGCTTGTTGGGAACACAAAGTTTCTTTTCAGTTGCAAACTCCATTCCATACATATATATGGGGAGGTACAAGCTCACACTCGGTTTTACAGTGAAAACTGCAGGAACTTCAAACCGGCACTAGGAAACAGACTGAGAAAGCAGAGAAAAAGTGTCTCCTGCAACCCGTTCCCTTGGTGCTAGATGAACGAACGTCTCTCCACTTGCTCAGTTCTGAGAGATAAGTGTGTGTGAAAGCCGTCCTTCACCAAGCTTTTTGGGAACACAAAGTTTCTTTTCAGTTGCAAACTCCATTCCATACATATATATTTGGAGGTACAAGCTCACACTCGGTTTTACAGTGAAAACTGCAGGAACTTCAAACCGGCACTAGGAAACAGACTGAGAAAGCAGAGAAAAAGTGTCTCCTGCAACCCGTTCCCTTGGTGCTAGATGAACGAACGTCTCTCCACTTGCTCAGTTCTGAGAGATAAGTGTGTGTGAAAGCCGTCCTTCACCAAGCTTTTTGGGAACACAAAGTTTCTTTTCAGTTGCAAACTCCATTCCATACATATATATTTGGAGGTAGAAGATCCAACTCGGTTTTACAGTGAAAACTGCAGGAACTTCAAACCGGCACTAGGAAACAGACTGAGAAAGCAGAGAAAAGTGTCTCCTGCAACCCGTTCCCTTGGTGCTAGATGAACGAACGTCTCTCCACTTGCTCAGTTCTGAGAGATAAGTGTGTGTGAAAGCCGACCTTCACCTAGCTTGTTGGGAACACAAAGTTTCTTTTCAGTTGCAAACTCCATTCCATACATATATATGGGGAGGTACAAGCTCCAACTCGGTTTTACAGTGAAAACTGCAGGAACTTCAAACCGGCACTAGGAAACAGACTGAGAAAGCAGAGAAAAAGTGTCTCCTGCAACCCGTTCCCTTGGTGCTAGATGAACGAACGTCTCTCCACTTGCTCAGTTCTGAGAGTTAAGTGTGTGTGAAAGCCGTCCTTCACCTAGCTTGTTGGGAACACAATGATTCTTTTCACTTGCAAACTCCATTCCATACATATATATGGGGAGGTACTAGCTCCAACTCGGTTTTACAGTGAAAACTGCAGGAACTTCAAACCGGCACTAGGAAACAGACTGAGAAAGCAGAGAAAAAGTGTCTCCTGCAACCCGTTCCCTTGGTGCTAGATGAACGAACGTCTCTCCACTTGCTCAGTTCTGAGAGATATGTGTGTGTGAAAGCCGTACTTCACCTAGCTTTTTGGGAACACAAAGTTTCTTTTCAGTTGCAAACTCCATTCCATACATATATATTTGGAGGTACAAGCTCCAACTCGGTTTTACAGTGAAAACTGCAGGAACATCAAACCGGCACTAGGAAACAGACTGAGAAAGCAGAGAAAAAGTGTCTCCTGCAACCCGTTCCCTTGGTGCTAGATGAACGAACGTCTCTCCACTTGCTCAGTTCTGAGAGATAAGTGTGTGTGAAAGCCGTCCTTCACCTAGCTTGTTGGGAACACAAAGTTTCTTTTCAGTTGCAAACTCCATTCCATACATATATATGGGGAGGTACAAGCTCACACTCGGTTTTACAGTGAAAACTGCAGGAACTTCAAACCGGCACTAGGAAACAGACTGAGAAAGCAGAGAAAAAGTGTCTCCTGCAACCCGTTCCCTTGGTGCTAGATGAACGAACGTCTCTCCACTTGCTCAGTTCTGAGAGATAAGTGTATGTGAAAGCCGTCCTTCACCAAGCTTTTTGGGAACACAAAGTTTCTTTTCAGTTGCAAACTCCATTCCATACATATATATTTGGAGGTACAAGCTCCAACTCGGTTTTACAGTGAAAACTGCAGGAACTTCAAACCGGCACTAGGAAACAGACTGAGAAAGCAGAGAAAAGTGTCTCCTGCAACCCGTTCCCTTGGTGCTAGATGAACGAACGTCTCTCCACTTGCTCAGTTCTGAGAGATAAGTGTGTGTGAAAGCCGTCCTTCACCTAGCTTGTTGGGAACACAAAGTTTCTTTTCAGTTGCATACTCCATTCCATACATATATATGGGGAGGTACTAGCTCCAACTCGGTTTTACAGTGAAAACTGCAGGAACTTCAAACCGGCACTAGGAAACAGACTGAGAAAGCAGAGAAAAAGTGTCTCCTGCAACCTGTTCCCTTGGTGCTAGATGAACGAACGTCTCTCCACTTGCTCAGTTCTGAGAGATAAGTGTGTGTGAAAGCCGTCCTTCACCTAGCTTGTTGGGAACACAAAGTTTCTTTTCAGTTGCAAACTCCATTCCATACATATATATGGGGAGGTACTAGCTCCAACTCGGTTTTACAGTGAAAACTGCAGGAACTTCAAACCGGCACTAGGAAACAGACTGAGAAAGCAGAGAAAAAGTGTCTCCTGCAACCCGTTCCCTTGGTGCTAGATGAACGAACGTCTCTCCACTTGCTCAGTTCTCAGAGATATGTGTGTGTGAAAGCCGTCCTTCACCTAGCTTTTTGGGAACACAAAGTTTCTTTTCAGTTGCAAACTCCATTCCATACATATATATTTGGAGGTACAAGCTCCAACTCGGTTTTACAGTGAAAACTGCAGGAACTTCAAACCGGCACTAGGAAACAGACTGAGAAAGCAGAGAAAAAGTGTCTCCTGCAACCCGTTCCCTTGGTGCTAGATGAACGAACGTCTCTCCACTTGCTCAGTTCTGAGAGATAAGTGTGTGTGAAAGCCGTCCTTCACCTAGCTTGTTGGGAACACAAAGTTTCTTTTCAGTTGCAAACTCCATTCCATACATATATATGGGGAGGTACTAGCTCCAACTCGGTTTTACAGTGAAAACTGCAGGAACTTCAAACCGGCACTAGGAAACAGACTGAGAAAGCAAAGAAAAAGTGTCTCCTGCAACCCGTTCCCTTGGTGCTAGATGAACGAACGTCTCTCCACTTGCTCAGTTCTGAGAGATAAGTGTGTGTGAAAGCCGTCCTTCACCTAGCTTGTTGGGAACACAAAGTTTCTTTTCAGTTGCAAACTCCATTCCATACATATATATGGGGAGGTACTAGCTCCAACTCGGTTTTACAGTGAAAACTGCAGGAACTTCAAACCGGCACTAGGAAACAGACTGAGAAAGCAGAGAAAAAGTGTCTCCTGCAACCCGTTCCCTTGGTGCTAGATGAACGAACGTCTCTCCACTTGCTCAGTTCTGAGAGATATGTGTGTGTGAAAGCCGTCCTTCACCTAGCTTTTTGGGAACACAAAGTTTCTTTTCAGTTGCAAACTCCATTCCATACATATATATTTGGAGGTACAAGCTCCAACTCGGTTTTACAGTGAAAACTGCAGGAACTTCAAACCGGCACTAGGAAACAGACTGAGAAAGCAGAGAAAATGTGTCTCCTGCAACCCGTTCCCTTGGTGCTAGATGAACGAACGTCTCTCCACTTGCTCAGTTCTGAGAGATAAGTGTGTGTGAAAGCCGTCCTTCACCTAGCTTTTTGGGAACACAAAGTTTCTTTTCAGTTGCCAACTCCATTCCATACATATATATGGGGAGGTACTAGCTCCAACTCGATTTTACAGTGAAAACTGCAGGAACTTCAAACCGGCACTAGGAAACAGACTGAGAAAGCAGAGAAAAAGTGTCTCCTGCAACCCGTTCCCTTGGTGCTAGATGAACGAACGTCTCTCCACTTGCTCAGTTCTGAGAGATAAGTGTGTGTGAAAGCCGTCCTTCACATAGCTTTTTGGGAACACAAAGTTTATTTTCAGTTGCAAACTCCATTCCATACATATATATTTGGAGGTAGAAGATCCAACTCGGTTTTACAGTGAAAACTGCAGGAACTTCAAACTGGCACTAGGAAACAGACTGAGAAAGCAGAGAAAAAGTGTCTCCTGCAACCCATTCCCTTGGTGCTAGATGAACGAACGTCTCTCCACTTGCTCAGTTCTGAGAGATAAGTGTGTGTGAAAGCCGACCTTCACCTAGCTTTTTGGGAACACAAAGTTTCTTTTCAGTTGCAAACTCCATTCCATACATATATATTTGGAGGTAGAAGCTCCAACTCGGTTTTACAGTGAAAACTGCAGGAACTTCAAACCGGCACTAGGAAACAGACTGAGAATGCAGAGAAAAAGTGTCTCCTGCAACCCGTTCCCTTGGTGCTAGATGAACGAACGTCTCTCCACTTGCTCAGTTCTGAGAGATAAGTGTGTGTGAAAGCCGTCCTTCACCTAGCTTGTTGGGAACACAAAGTTTCTTTTCAGTTGCAAACTCCATTCCATACATATATATGGGGAGGTACAAGCTCACACTCGGTTTTACAGTGAAAACTGCAGGAACTTCAAACCGGCACTAGGAAACAGACTGAGAAAGCAGAGAAAAAGTGTCTCCTGCAACCCGTTCCCTTGGTGCTAGATGAACGAACGTCTCTCCACTTGCTCAGTTCTGAGAGATAAGTGTGTGTGAAAGCCGTCCTTCACCTAGCTTGTTGGGAACACAAAGTTTCTTTTCAGTTGCAAACTCCATTCCATACATATATATGGGGAGGTACTAGCTCCAACTCGGTTTTACAGTGAAAACTGCAGGAACTTCAAACCGGCACTAGGAAACAGACTGAGAAAGCAGAGAAAAAGTGTCTCCTGCAACCCGTTCTCTTGGTGCTAGATGAACGAACGTCTCTCCACTTGCTCAGTTCTGAGAGATATGTGTGTGTGAAAGCCGTCCTTCACCTAGCTTGTTGGGAACACAAAGTTTCTTTTCAGTTGCAAACTCCATTCCATACATATATATGGGGAGGTACTAGCTCCAACTCGGTTTTACAGTGAAAACTGCAGGAACTTCAAACCGGCACTAGGAAACAGACTGAGAAAGCAGAGAAAAAGTCTCTCCTGCAACCCGTTCCCTTGGTGCTAGATGAACGAACGTCTCTCCACTTGCTCAGTTCTCAGAGATATGTGTGTGTGAAAGCCGTCCTTCACCTAGCTTTTTGGGAACACAAAGTTTCTTTTCAGTTGCAAACTCCATTCCATACATATATATTTGGAGGTACAAGCTCCAACTCGGTTTTACAGTGAAAACTGCAGGAACTTCAAACCGGCACTAGGAAACAGACTGAGAAAGCAGAGAAAAAGTGTCTCCTGCAACCCGTTCCCTTGGTGCTAGATGAACGAACGTCTCTCCACTTGCTCAGTTCTGAGAGATAAGTGTGTGTGAAAGCCGTCCTTCACCTAGCTTGTTGGGAACACAAAGTTTCTTTTCAGTTGCAAACTCCATTCCATACATATATATGGGGAGGTACTAGCTCCAACTCGGTTTTACAGTGAAAACTGCAGGAACTTCAAACCGACACTAGGAAACAGACTGAGAAAGCAGAGAAAAAGTGTCTCCTGCAACCCGTTCCCTTGGTGCTAGATGAACGAACGTCTCTCCACTTGCTCAGTTCTGAGAGATAAGTGTGTGTGAAAGCCGTCCTTCACCTAGCTTGTTGGGAACACAAAGTTTCTTTTCAGTTGCAAACTCCATTCCATACATATATATGGGGAGGTACTAGCTCCAACTCGGTTTTACAGTGAAAACTGCAGGAACTTCAAACCGGCACTAGGAAACAGACTGAGAAAGCAGAGAAAAAGTGTCTCCTGCAACCCGTTCCCTTGGTGCTAGATGAACGAACGTCTCTCCACTTGCTCAGTTCTGAGAGATATGTGTGTGTGAAAGCCGTCCTTCACCTAGCTTTTTGGGAACACAAAGTTTCTTTTCAGTTGCAAACTCCATTCCATACATATATATTTGGAGGTACAAGCTCCAACTCGGTTTTACAGTGAAAACTGCAGGAACTTCAAACCGGCACTAGGAAACAGACTGAGAAAGCAGAGAAAAAGTGTCTCCTGCAACCCGTTCCCTTGGTGCTAGATGAACGAACGTCTCTCCACTTGCTCAGTTCTGAGAGATAAGTGTGTGTGAAAGCCGTCCTTCACCTAGCTTTTTGGGAACACAAAGTTTCTTTTCAGTTGCCAACTCCATTCCATACATATATATGGGGAGGTACTAGCTCCAACTCGGTTTTACAGTGAAAACTGCAGGAACTTCAAACCGGCACTAGGAAACAGACTGAGAAAGCAGAGAAAAATTGTCTCCTGCAACCCGTTCCCTTGGTGCTAGATGAACGAACGTCTCTCCACTTGCTCAGTTCTGAGAGATAAGTGTGTGTGAAAGCCGTCCTTCACATAGCTTTTTGGGAACACAAAGTTTATTTTCAGTTGCAAACTCCATTCCATACATATATATTTGGAGGTAGAAGATCCAACTCGGTTTTACAGTGAAAACTGCAGGAACTTCAAACTGGCACTAGGAAACAGACTGAGAAAGCAGAGTAAAAGTGTCTCCTGCAACCCATTCCCTTGGTGCTAGATGAACGAACGTCTCTCCACTTGCTCAGTTCTGAGAGATAAGTGTGTGTGAAAGCCGATCTTCACCTAGCTTTTTGGAACACAAAGTTTCTTTTCAGTTGCAAACTCCATTCCATACATATATATTTGGAGGTAGAAGCTCCAACTCGGTTTTACAGTGAAAACTGCAGGAACTTCAAACCGGCACTAGGAAACAGACTGAGAATGCAGAGAAAAAGTGTCTCCTGCAACCCGTTCCCTTGGTGCTAGATGAACGAACGTCTCTCCACTTGCTAAGTTCTGAGAGATAAGTGTGTGTGAAAGCCGTCCTTCACCTAGCTTGTTGGGAAAACAAAGTTTCTTTTCAGTTGCAAACTCCATTCCATACATATATATGGGGAGGTACAAGCTCACACTCGGTTTTACAGTGAAAACTGCAGGAACTTCAAACCGGCACTAGGAAACAGACTGAGAAAGCAGAGAAAAAGTGTCTCCTGCAACCCGTTCCCTTGGTGCTAGATGAACGAACGTCTCTCCACTTGCTCAGTTCTGAGAGATAAGTGTGTGTGAAAGCCGTCCTTCACCTAGCTTGTTGGGAACACAAAGTTTCTTTTCAGTTGCAAACTCCATTCCATACATATATATGGGGAGGTACAAGCTCACACTCGGTTTTACAGTGAAAACTGCAGGAACTTCAAACCGGCACTAGGAAACAGACTGAGAAAGCAGAGAAAAAGTGTCTCCTGCAACCCGTTCCCTTGGTGCTAGATGAACGAACGTCTCTCCACTTGCTCAGTTCTGAGAGATAAGTGTGTGTGAAAGCCGTCCTTCACCTAGCTTGTTGGGAACACAAAGTTTCTTTTCAGTTGCAAACTCCATTCCATACATATATATTTGGAGGTAGAAGCTCCAACTCGGTTTTACAGTGAAAACTGCAGGAACTTCAAACCGGCACTAGGAAACAGACTGAGAAAGCAGAGAAAAAGTGTCTCCTGCAACCCGTTCCCTTGCTGCTAGATGAACGAACGTCTCTCCACTTGCTCAGTTCTGAGAGATAAGTGTGTGTGAAAGCCGTCCTTCACCTAGCTTGTTGGGAACACAAAGTTTCTTTTCAGTTGCAAACTCCATTGCATACATATATATGGGGAGGTACTAGCTCCAACTCGGTTTTACAGTGAAAACTGCAGGAACTTCAAACCGGCACTAGGAAACAGACTGAGAAAGCAGAGAAAAAGTGTCTCCTGCAACCCGTTCCCTTGGTGCTAGATGAACGAACGTCTCTCCACTTGCTCAGTTCTGAGAGATAAGTGTGTGTGAAAGCCGTCCTTCACCTAGCTTGTTGGGAACACAAAGTTTCTTTTCAGTTGCAAACTCCATTCCATACATATATATGGGGAGGTACAAGCTCACACTCGGTTTTACAGTGAAAACTGCAGGAACTTCAAACCGGCACTAGGAAACAGACTGAGAAAGCAGAGAAAAAGTGTCTCCTGCAACCCGTTCCCTTGGTGCTAGATGAACGAACGTCTCTCCACTTGCTCAGTTCTGAGAGATAAGTGTGTGTGAAAGCCGTCCTTCACCTAGCTTGTTGGGAACACAAAGTTTCTTTTCAGTTGCAAACTCCATTCCATACATATATATGGGGAGGTACTAGCTCCAACTCGGTTTTACAGTGAAAACTGCAGGAACTTCAAACCGGCACTAGGAAACAGACTGAGAAAGCAGAGAAAAAGTGTCTCCTGCAACCCGTTCCCTTGGTGCTAGATGAACGAACGTCTCTCCACTTGCTCAGTTCTGAGAGATATGTGTGTGTGAAAGCCGTCCTTCACCTAGCTTGTTGAGAACACAAAGTTTCTTTTCAGTTGCAAACTCCATTCCATACATATATATGGGGAGGTACTAGCTCCAACTCGGTTTTACAGTGAAAACTGCAGGAACTTCAAACCGGCACTAGGAAACAGACTGAGAAAGCAGAGAAAAAGTGTCTCCTGCAACCCGTTCCCTTGGTGCTAGATGAACGAACGTCTCTCCACTTGCTCAGTTCTGAGAGATATGTGTGTGTGAAAGCCGTCCTTCACCTAGCTTGTTGGGAACACAAAGTTTCTTTTCAGTTGCAAACTCCATTCCATACATATATATTTGGAGGTACAAGCTCCAACTCGGTTTTACAGTGAAAACTGCAGGAACTTCAAACCGGCACTAGGAAACAGACTGAGAAAGCAGAGAAAAAGTGTCTCCTGCAACCCGTTCCCTTGGTGCTAGATGAACGAACGTCTCTCCACTTGCTCAGTTCTGAGAGATATGTGTGTGTGAAAGCCGTCCTTCACCTAGCTTTTTGGGAACACAAAGTTTCTTTTCAGTTGCAAACTCCATTCCATACATATATATTTGGAGGTACAAGCTCCAACTCGGTTTTACAGTGAAAACTGCAGGAACTTCAAACCGGCACTAGGAAACAGACTGAGAAAGCAGAGAAAAAGTGTCTCCTGCAACCCGTTCCCTTGGTGCTAGATGAACGAACGTCTCTCCACTTGCTCAGTTCTGAGAGATAAGTGTGTGTGAAAGCCGTCCTTCACCTAGCTTTTTGGGAACACAAAGTTTCTTTTCAGTTGCCAACTCCATTCCATACATATATATGGGGAGGTACTAGCTCCAACTCGGTTTTACAGTGAAAACTGCAGGAACTTCAAACCGGCACTAGGAAACAGACTGAGAAAGCAGAGAAAAATTGTCTCCTGCAACCCGTTCCCTTGGTGCTAGATGAACGAACGTCTCTCCACTTGCTCAGTTCTGAGAGATAAGTGTGTGTGAAAGCCGTCCTTCACATAGCTTTTTGGGAACACAAAGTTTATTTTCAGTTGCAAACTCCATTCCATACATATATATTTGGAGGTAGAAGATCCAACTCGGTTTTACAGTGAAAACTGCAGGAACTTCAAACTGGCACTAGGAAACAGACTGAGAAAGCAGAGTAAAAGTGTCTCCTGCAACCCATTCCCTTGGTGCTAGATGAACGAACGTCTCTCCACTTGCTCAGTTCTGAGAGATAAGTGTGTGTGAAAGCCGATCTTCACCTAGCTTTTTGGGAACACAAAGTTTCTTTTCAGTTGCAAACTCCATTCCATACATATATATTTGGAGGTAGAAGCTCCAACTCGGTTTTACAGTGAAAACTGCAGGAACTTCAAACCGGCACTAGGAAACAGACTGAGAATGCAGAGAAAAAGTGTCTCCTGCAACCCGTTCCCTTGGTGCTAGATGAACGAACGTCTCTCCACTTGCTCAGTTCTGAGAGATAAGTGTGTGTGAAAGCCGTCCTTCACCTAGCTTGTTGGGAAAACAAAGTTTCTTTTCAGTTGCAAACTCCATTCCATACATATATATGGGGAGGTACAAGCTCACACTCGGTTTTACAGTGAAAACTGCAGGAACTTCAAACCGGCACTAGGAAACAGACTGAGAAAGCAGAGAAAAAGTGTCTCCTGCAACCCGTTCCCTTGGTGCTAGATGAACGAACGTCTCTCCACTTGCTCAGTTCTGAGAGATAAGTGTGTGTGAAAGCCGTCCTTCACCTAGCTTGTTGGGAACACAAAGTTTCTTTTCAGTTGCAAACTCCATTCCATACATATATATGGGGAGGTACAAGCTCACACTCGGTTTTACAGTGAAAACTGCAGGAACTTCAAACCGGCACTAGGAAACAGACTGAGAAAGCAGAGAAAAAGTGTCTCCTGCAACCCGTTCCCTTGGTGCTAGATGAACGAACGTCTCTCCACTTGCTCAGTTCTGAGAGATAAGTGTGTGTGAAAGCCGTCCTTCACCTAGCTTGTTGGGAACACAAAGTTTCTTTTCAGTTGCAAACTCCATTCCATACATATATATTTGGAGGTAGAAGCTCCAACTCGGTTTTACAGTGAAAACTGCAGGAACTTCAAACCGGCACTAGGAAACAGACTGAGAAAGCAGAGAAAAAGTGTCTCCTGCAACCCGTTCCCTTGGTGCTAGATGAACGAACGTCTCTCCACTTGCTCAGTTCTGAGAGATAAGTGTGTGTGAAAGCCGTCCTTCACCTAGCTTGTTGGGAACACAAAGTTTCTTTTCAGTTGCAAACTCCATTCCATACATATATATGGGGAGGTACTAGCTCCAACTCGGTTTTACAGTGAAAACTGCAGGAACTTCAAACCGGCACTAGGAAACAGACTGAGAAAGCAGAGAAAAAGTGTCTCCTGCAACCCGTTCCCTTGGTGCTAGATGAACGAACGTCTCTCCACTTGCTCAGTTCTGAGAGATAAGTGTGTGTGAAAGCCGTCCTTCACCTAGCTTGTTGGGAACACAAAGTTTCTTTTCAGTTGCAAACTCCATTCCATACATATATATGGGGAGGTACAAGCTCACACTCGGTTTTACAGTGAAAACTGCAGGAACTTCAAACCGGCACTAGGAAACAGACTGAGAAAGCAGAGAAAAAGTGTCTCCTGCAACCCGTTCCCTTGGTGCTAGATGAACGAACGTCTCTCCACTTGCTCAGTTCTGAGAGATAAGTGTGTGTGAAAGCCGTCCTTCACCTAGCTTGTTGGGAACACAAAGTTTCTTTTCAGTTGCAAACTCCATTCCATACATATATATGGGGAGGTACTAGCTCCAACTCGGTTTTACAGTGAAAACTGCAGGAACTTCAAACCGGCACTAGGAAACAGACTGAGAAAGCAGAGAAAAAGTGTCTCCTGCAACCCGTTCCCTTGGTGCTAGATGAACGAACGTCTCTCCACTTGCTCAGTTCTGAGAGATATGTGTGTGTGAAAGCCGTCCTTCACCTAGCTTGTTGAGAACACAAAGTTTCTTTTCAGTTGCAAACTCCATTCCATACATATATATGGGGAGGTACTAGCTCCAACTCGGTTTTACAGTGAAAACTGCAGGAACTTCAAACCGGCACTAGGAAACAGACTGAGAAAGCAGAGAAAAAGTGTCTCCTGCAACCCGTTCCCTTGGTGCTAGATGAACGAACGTCTCTCCACTTGCTCAGTTCTGAGAGATATGTGTGTGTGAAAGCCGTCCTTCACCTAGCTTGTTGGGAACACAAAGTTTCTTTTCAGTTGCAAACTCCATTCCATACATATATATTTGGAGGTAGAAGCTCCAACTCGGTTTTACAGTGAAAACTGCAGGAACTTCAAACCGGCACTAGGAAACAGACTGAGAAAGCAGAGAAAAAGTGTCTCCTGCAACCCGTTCCCTTGGTGCTAGATGAACGAACGTCTCTCCACTTGCTCAGTTCTGAGAGATAAGTGTGTGTGAAAGCCGTCCTTCAACTAGCTTTTTGGGAACACAAAGTTTCTTTTCAGTTGCAAACTCCATTCCATACATATATATGGGGAGGTACAAGCTCACACTCGGTTTTACAGTGAAAACTGCAGGAACTTCAAACCGGCACTAGGAAACAGACTGAGAAAGCAGAGAAAAAGTGTCTCCTGCAACCCGTTCCCTTGGTGCTAGATGAACGAACGTCTCTCCACTTCCTCAGTTCTGAGAGATAAGTGTGTGTGAAAGCCGTCCTTCACCTAGCTTGTTGGGAACACAAAGTTTCTTTTCAGTTGCAAACTCCATTCCATACATATATATGGGGAGGTACTAGCTCCAACTCGGTTTTACAGTGTAAACTGCAGGAACTTCAAACCGGCACTAGGAAACAGACTGAGAAAGCAGAGAAAAAGTGTCTCCTGCAACCCGTTCCCTTGGTGCTAGATGAACGAACGTCTCTCCACTTGCTCAGTTCTGAGAGATATGTGTGTGTGAAAGCCGTCCTTCACCTAGCTTGTTGGGAACACAAAGTTTCTTTTCAGTTGCAAACTCCATTCCATACATATATATGGGGAGGTACTAGCTCCAACTCGGTTTTACAGTGAAAACTGCAGGAACTTCAAACCGGCACTAGGAAACAGACTGAGAAAGCAGAGAAAAAGTGTCTCCTGCAACCCGTTCCCTTGGTGCTAGATGAACGAACGTCTCTCCACTTGCTCAGTTCTGAGAGATAAGTGTGTGTGAAAGCCGTCCTTCACCTAGCTTGTTGGGAACACAAAGTTTCTTTTCAGTTGCAAACTCCATTCCATACATATATATGGGGAGGTACTAGCTCCAACTCGGTTTTACAGTGAAAACTGCAGGAACTTCAAACCGGCACTAGGAAACAGACTGAGAAAGCAGAGAAAAAGTGTCTCCTGCAACCCTTTCCCTTGGTGCTGGATGAACGAACGTCTCTCCACTTGCTCAGTTCTGAGAGATAAGTGTGTGTGAAAGCCGTTCTTCACATAGCTTTTTGGGAACACAAAGTTTATTTTCAGTTGCAAACTCCATTCCATACATATATATTTGGAGGTAGAAGATCCAACTCGGTTTTACAGTGAAAACTGCAGGAACTTCAAACTGGCACTAGGAAACAGACTGAGAAAGCAGAGAAAAAGTGTCTCCTGCAACCCGTTCCCTTGGTGCTAGATGAACGAACGTCTCTCCACTTGCTCAGTTCTGAGAGATAAGTGTGTGTGAAAGCCGATCTTCACCTAGCTTTTTGGGAACACAAAGTTTCTTTTCAGTTGCAAACTCCAATCCATACATATATATTTGGAGGTACTAGCTCCAACTCGGTTTTACAGTGAAAACTGCAGGAACTTCAAACCGGCACTAGGAAACAGACTGAGAATGCAGAGAAAAAGTGTCTCCTGCAACCCGTTCCCTTGGTGCTAGATGAACGAACGTCTCTCCACTTGCTCAGTTCTGAGAGATAAGTGTGTGTGAAAGCCGTCCTTCACCTAGCTTGTTGGGAACACAAAGTTTCTTTTCAGTTGCAAACTCCATTCCATACATATATATTTGGAGGTAGAAGCTCCAACTCGGTTTTACAGTGAAAACTGCAGGAACTTCAAACCGGCACTAGGAAACAGACTGAGAAAGCAGAGAAAAAGTGTCTCCTGCAACCCGTTCCCTTGGTGCTAGATGAACGAACGTCTCTCCACTTGCTCAGTTCTGAGAGATAAGTGTGTGTGAAAGCCGTCCTTCACCAAGCTTTTTGGGAACACAAAGTTTCTTTTCAGTTGCAAACTCCATTCCATACATATATATTTGGAGGTAGAAGATCCAACTCGGTTTTACAGTGAAAACTGCAGGAACTTCAAACCGGCACTAGGAAACAGACTGAGAAAGCAGAGAAAAGTGTCTCCTGCAACCCGTTCCCTTGGTGCTAGATGAACGAACGTCTCTCCACTTGCTCAGTTCTGAGAGATAAGTGTGTGTGAAAGCCGTCCTTCACCTAGCTTGTTGGGAACACAAAGTTTCTTTTCAGTTGCAAACTCCATTCCATACATATATATGGGGAGGTACAAGCTCCAACTCGGTTTTACAGTGAAAACTGCAGGAACTTCAAATCGGCACTAGGAAACAGACTGAGAAAGTAGAGAAAAAGTGTCTCCTGCAACCCGTTCCCTTGGTGCTAGATGAACGAACGTCTCTCCACTTGCTCAGTTCTGAGAGTTAAGTGTGTGTGAAAGCCGTCCTTCACCTAGCTTGTTGGGAACACAATGATTCTTTTCACTTGCAAACTCCATTCCATACATATATATGGGGAGGTACTAGCTCCAACTCGGTTTTACAGTGAAAACTGCAGGAACTTCAAACCGGCACTAGGAAACAGACTGAGAAAGCAGAGAAAAAGTGTCTCCTGCAACCCGTTCCCTTGGTGCTAGATGAACGAACGTCTCTCCACTTGCTCAGTTCTGAGAGATATGTGTGTGTGAAAGCCGTCCTTCACCTAGCTTTTTGGGAACACAAAGTTTCTTTTCAGTTGCAAACTCCATTCCATACATATATTTTTGGAGGTACAAGCTCCAACTCGGTTTTACAGTGAAAACTGCAGGAACATCAAACCGGCACTAGGAAACAGACTGAGAAAGCAGAGAAAAAGTGTCTCCTGCAACCCGTTCCCTTGGTGCTAGATGAACGAACGTCTCTCCACTTGCTCAGTTCTGAGAGATAAGTGTGTGTGAAAGCCGTCCTTCACCTAGCTTGTTGGGAACACAAAGTTTCTTTTCAGTTGCAAACTCCATTCCATACATATATATGGGGAGGTACAAGCTCACACTCGGTTTTACAGTGAAAACTGCAGGAACTTCAAACCGGCACTAGGAAACAGACTGAGAAAGCAGAGAAAAAGTGTCTCCTGCAACCCGTTCCCTTGGTGCTAGATGAACGAACGTCTCTCCACTTGCTCAGTTCTGAGAGATAAGTGTATGTGAAAGCCGTCCTTCACCAAGCTTTTTGGGAACACAAAGTTTCTTTTCAGTTGCAAACTCCATTCCATACATATATATTTGGAGGTACAAGCTCCAACTCGGTTTTACAGTGAAAACTTCAGGAACTTCAAACCGGCACTAGGAAACAGACTGAGAAAGCAGAGAAAAGTGTCTCCTGCAACCCGTTCCCTTGGTGCTAGATAAACGAACGTCTCTCCACTTGCTCAGTTCTGAGAGATAAGTGTGTGTGAAAGCCGTCCTTCACCTAGCTTGTTGGGAACACAAAGTTTCTTTTCAGTTGCAAACTCCATTCCATACATATATATGGGGAGGTACTAGCTCCAACTCGGTTTTACAGTGAAAACTGCAGGAACTTCAAACCGGCACTAGGAAACAGACTGAGAAAGCAGAGAAAAAGTGTCTCCTGCAACCCGTTCCCTTGGTGCTAGATGAACGAACGTCTCTCCACTTGCTCAGTTCTGAGAGATAAGTGTGTGTGAAAGCCGTCCTTCACCTAGCTTGTTGGGAACACAAAGTTTCTTTTCAGTTGCAAACTCCATTCCATACATATATATGGGGAGGTACTAGCTCCAACTCGGTTTTACAGTGAAAACTGCAGGAACTTCAAACCGGCACTAGGAAACAGACTGAGAAAGCAGAGAAAAAGTGTCTCCTGCAACCCGTTCCCTTGGTGCTAGATGAACGAACGTCTCTCCACTTGCTCAGTTCTCAGAGATATGTGTGTGTGAAAGCCGTCCTTCACCTAGCATTTTGGGAACACAAAGTTTCTTTTCAGTTGCAAACTCCATTCCATACATATATATTTGGAGGTACAAGCTCCAACTCGGTTTTACAGTGAAAACTGCAGGAACTTCAAACTGGCACTAGGAAACAGACTGAGAAAGCAGAGAAAAAGTGTCTCCTGCAACCCGTTCCCTTGGTGCTAGATGAACGAACGTCTCTCCACTTGCTCAGTTCTGAGAGATAAGTGTGTGTGAAAGCCGTCCTTCACCTAGCTTGTTGGGAACACAAAGTTTCTTTTCAGTTGCAAACTCCATTCCATACATATATATGGGGAGGTACTAGCTCCAACTCGGTTTTACAGTGAAAACTGCAGGAACTTCAAACCGGCACTAGGAAACAGACTGAGAAAGCAGAGAAAAAGTGTCTCCTGCAACCCGTTCCCTTGGTGCTAGATGAACGAACGTCTCTCCACTTGCTCAGTTCTGAGAGATAAGTGTGTGTGAAAGCCGTCCTTCACCTAGCTTGTTGGGAACACAAAGTTTCTTTTCAGTTGCAAACTCCATTCCATACATATATATGGGGAGGTACTAGCTCCAACTCGGTTTTACAGTGAAAACTGCAGGAACTTCAAACCGGCACTAGGAAACAGACTGAGAAAGCAGAGAAAAAGTGTCTCCTGCAACCCGTTCCCTTGGTGCTAGATGAACGAACGTCTCTCCACTTGCTCAGTTCTCAGAGATATGTGTGTGTGAAAGCCGTCCTTCACCTAGCTTTTTGGGAACACAAAGTTTCTTTTCAGTTGCAAACTCCATTCCATACATATATATTTGGAGGTACAAGCTCCAACTCGGTTTTACAGTGAAAACTGCAGGAACTTCAAACCGGCACTAGGAAACAGACTGAGAAAGCAGAGAAAAAGTGTCTCCTGCAACCCGTTCCCTTGGTGCTAGATGAACGAACGTCTCTCCACTTGCTCAGTTCTGAGAGATAAGTGTGTGTGAAAGCCGTCCTTCACCTAGCTTGTTGGGAACACAAAGTTTCTTTTCAGTTACAAACTCCATTCCATACATATATATGGGGAGGTACTAGCTCCAACTCGGTTTTACAGTGAAAACTGCAGGAACTTCAAACCGGCACTAGGAAACAGACTGAGAAAGCAGAGAAAAAGTGTCTCCTGCAACCCGTTCCCTTGGTGCTAGATGAACGAACGTCTTTCCACTTGCTCAGTTCTGAGAGATAAGTGTGTGTGAAAGCCGTCCTTCACCTAGCTTGTTGGGAACACAAAGTTTCTTTTCAGTTGCAAACTCCATTCCATACATATATATGGGGAGGTACTAGCTCCAACTCGGTTTTACAGTGAAAACTGCAGGAACTTCAAACCGGCACTAGGAAACAGACTGAGAAAGCAGAGAAAAAGTGTCTCCTGCAACCCGTTCCCTTGGTGCTAGATGAACGAACGTCTCTCCACATGCTCAGTTCTGAGAGATATGTGTGTGTGAAAGCCGTCCTTCACCTAGCTTTTTGGGAACACAAAGTTTCTTTTCAGTTGCAAACTCCATTCCATACATATATATTTGGAGGTACAAGCTCCAACTCGGTTTTACAGTGAAAACTGCAGGAACTTCAAACCGGCACTAGGAAACAGACTGAGAAAGCAGAGAAAAAGTGTCTCCTGCAACCCGTTCCCTTGGTGCTAGATGAACGAACGTCTCTCCACTTGCTCAGTTCTGAGAGATAAGTGTGTGTGAAAGCCGTCCTTCACCTAGCTTTTTGGGAACACAAAGTTTCTTTTCAGTTGCAAACTCCATTCCACACATATATATGGGGAGGTACTAGCTCCAACTCGGTTTTACAGTGAAAACTGCAGGAACTTCAAAACGGCACTAGGAAACAGACTGAGAAAGCAGAGAAAAAGTGTCTCCTGCAACCCGTTCCCTTGGTGCTAGATGAACGAACGTCTCTCTACTTGCTCAGTTCTGAGAGATAAGTGTGTGTGAAAGCCGTACTTCACATAGCTTTTTGGGAACACAAAGTTTATTTTCAGTTGCAAACTCCATTCCATACATATATATTTGGAGGTAGAAGATCCAACTCGGTTTTACAGTGAAAACTGCAGGAACTTCAAACTGGCACTAGGAAACAGACTGAGAAAGCAGAGAAAAAGTGTCTCCTGCAACCCGTTCCCTTGGTGCTAGATGAACGAACGTCTCTCCACTTGCTCAGTTCTGAGAGATAAGTGTGTGTGAAAGCCGATCTTCACCTAGCTTTTTGGGAACAAAAAGTTTCTTTTCAGTTGCAAACTCCAATCCATACATATATATTTGGAGGTACTAGCTCCAACTCGGTTTTACAGTGAAAACTGCAGGAACTTCAAACCGGCACTAGGAAACAGACTGAGAATGCAGAGAAAAAGTGTCTCCTGCAACCCGTTCCCTTGGTGCTAGATGAACGAACGTCTCTCCACTTGCTCAGTTCTGAGAGATAAGTGTGTGTGAAAGCCGTCCTTCACCTAGCTTGTTGGGAACACAAAGTTTCTTTTCAGTTGCAAACTCCATTCCATACATATATATGGGGAGGTACAAGCTCCAACTCGGTTTTACAGTGAAAACTGCAGGAACTTCAAACCGGCACTAGGAAACAGACTGAGAAAGCAGAGAAAAAGTGTCTCCTGCAACCCGTTCCCTTGGTGCTAGATGAACGAACGTCTCTCCACTTGCTCAGTTCTGAGAGATAAGTGTGTGTGAAAGCCGTCCTTCACCAAGCTTTTTGGGAACACAAAGTTTCTTTTCAGTTGCAAACTCCATTCCATACATATATATTTGGAGGTAGAAGATCCAACTCGGTTTTACAGTGAAAACTGCAGGAACTTCAAACAGGCACTAGGAAACAGACTGAGAAAGCAGAGAAAAGTGTCTCCTGCAACCCGTTCCCTTGGTGCTAGATGAACGAACGTCTCTCCACTTGCTCAGTTCTGAGAGATAAGTGTGTGTGAAAGCCGTCCTTCACCTAGCTTGTTGGGAACACAAAGTTTCTTTTCAGTTGCAAACTCCATTCCATACATATATATGGGGAGGTACAAGCTCCAACTCGGTTTTACAGTGAAAACTGCAGGAACTTCAAACCGGCACTAGGAAACAGACTGAGAAAGCAGAGAAAAAGTGTCTCCTGCAAACCGTTCCCTTGGTGCTAGATGAACGA
Organism: Camelus dromedarius; assembly: GCF_036321535.1. Classification (NCBI taxonomy): domain Eukaryota; kingdom Metazoa; phylum Chordata; class Mammalia; order Artiodactyla; family Camelidae; genus Camelus; species Camelus dromedarius. The sequence goes on from NW_026989830.1 coordinate 359,455, forward strand.
ACGTCTCTCCAATTGCTCAGTTCTGAGAGTTAAGTGTGTGTGAAAGCCGTCCTTCACCTAGCTTGTTGGGAACACAATGATTCTTTTCACTTGCAAAATCCATTCCATACATATATATGGGGAGGTACTAGCTCCAACTCGGTTTTACAGTGAAAACTGCAGGAACTTCAAACCGGCACTAGGAAACAGACTGAGAAAGCAGAGAAAAAGTGTCTCCTGCAACCCGTTCCCTTGGTGCTAGATGAACGAACGTCTCTCCACTTGCTCACTTCTGAGAGATATGTGTGTGTGAAAGCCGTCCTTCACCTAGCTTTTTGGGAACACAAAGTTTCTTTTCAGTTGCAAACTCCATTCCATACATATATATTTGGAGGTACAAGCTCCAACTCGGTTTTACAGTGAAAACTGCAGGAACATCAAACCGGCACTAGGAAACAGACTGAGAAAGCAGAGAAAAAGTGTCTCCTGCAACCCGTTCCCTTGGTGCTAGATGAACGAACGTCTCTCCACTTGCTCAGTTCTGAGAGATAAGTGTGTGTGAAAGCCGTCCTTCACCTAGCTTGTTGGGAACACAAAGTTTCTTTTCAGTTGCAAACTCCATTCCATATATATATATGGGGAGGTACACGCTCACACTCGGTTTTACAGTGAAAACTGCAGGAACTTCAAACCGGCACTAGGAAACAGACTGAGAAAGCAGAGAAAAAGTGTCTCCTGCAACCCGTTCCCTTGGTGCTAGATGAACGAACGTCTCTCCACTTGCTCAGTTCTGAGAGATAAGTGTATGTGAAAGCCGTCCTTCACCAAGCTTTTTGGGAACACAAAGTTTCTTTTCAGTTGCAAACTCCATTCCATACATATATATTTGGAGGTACAAGCTCCAACTCGGTTTTACAGTGAAAACTGCAGGAACTTCAAACCGGCACTAGGAAACAGACTGAGAAAGCAGAGAAAAAGTGTCTCCTGCAACCCGTTCCCTTGGTGCTAGATGAACGAACGTCTCTCCACTTGCTCAGTTCTGAGAGATAAGTGTGTGTGAAAGCCGTCCTTCACCTAGCTTGTTGGGAACACAAAGTTTCTTTTCAGTTGCAAACTCCATTCCATACATATATATGGGGAGGTACTAGCTCCAACTCGGTTTTACAGTGAAAACTGCAGGAACTTCAAACCGGCACTAGGAAACAGACTGAGAAAGCAGAGAAAAAGTGTCTCCTGCAACCCGTTCCCTTGGTGCTAGATGAACGAACGTCTCTCCACTTGCTCAGTTCTGAGAGATAAGTGTGTGTGAAAGCCGTCCTTCACCTAGCTTGTTGGGAACACAAAGTTTCTTTTCAGTTGCAAACTCCATTCCATACATATATATGGGGAGGTACTAGCTCCAACTCGGTTTTACAGTGAAAACTGCAGGAACTTCAAACCGGCACTAGGAAACAGACTGAGAAAGCAGAGAAAAAGTGTCTCCTGCAACCCGTTCCCTTGGTGCTAGATGAACGAACGTCTCTCCACTTGCTCAGTTCTCAGAGATATGTGTGTGTGAAATCCGTCCTTCACCTAGCTTTTTGGGAACACAAAGTTTCTTTTCAGTTGCAAACTCCATTCCATACATATATATTTGGAGGTACAAGCTCCAACTCGGTTTTACAGTGAAAACTGCAGGAACTTCAAACCGGCACTAGGAAACAGACTGAGAAAGCAGAGAAAAAGTGTCTCCTGCAACCCGTTCCCTTGGTGCTAGATGAACGAACGTCTCTCCACTTGCTCAGTTCTGAGAGATAAGTGTGTGTGAAAGCCGTCCTTCACCTAGCTTGTTGGGAACACAAAGTTTCTTTTCAGTTGCAAACTCCATTCCATACATATATATGGGGAGGTACTAGCTCCAACTCGGTTTTACAGTGAAAACTGCAGGAACTTCAAACCGGCACTAGGAAACAGACTGAGAAAGCAGAGAAAAAGTGTCTCCTGCAACCCGTTCCCTTGGTGCTAGATGAACGAACGTCTCTCCACTTGCTCAGTTCTGAGAGATAAGTGTGTGTGAAAGCCGTCCTTCACCTAGCTTGTTGGGAACACAAAGTTTCTTTTCAGTTGCAAACTCCATTCCATACATATATATGGGGAGGTACTAGCTCCAACTCGGTTTTACAGTGAAAACTGCAGGAACTTCAAACCGGCACTAGGAAACAGACTGAGAAAGCAGAGAAAAAGTGTCTCCTGCAACCCGTTCCCTTGGTGCTAGATGAACGAACGTCTCTCCACTTGCTCAGTTCTCAGAGATATGTGTGTGTGAAATCCGTCCTTCACCTAGCTTTTTGGGAACACAAAGTTTCTTTTCAGTTGCAAACTCCATTCCATACATATATATTTGGAGGTACAAGCTCCAACTCGGTTTTACAGTGAAAACTGCAGGAACTTCAAACCGGCACTAGGAAACAGACTGAGAAAGCAGAGAAAAAGTGTCTCCTGCAACCCGTTCCCTTGGTGCTAGATGAACGAACGTCTCTCCACTTGCTCAGTTCTGAGAGATAAGTGTGTGTGAAAGCCGTCCTTCACCTAGCTTGTTGGGAACACAAAGTTTCTTTTCAGTTGCAAACTCCATTCCATACATATATATGGGGAGGTACTAGCTCCAACTCGGTTTGACAGTGAAAACTGCAGGAACTTCAAACCGGCACTAGGAAACAGACTGAGAAAGCAGAGAAAAAGTGTCTCCTGCAACCCGTTCCCTTGGTGCTAGATGAACGAACGTCTCTCCACTTGCTCAGTTCTGAGAGATAAGTGTGTGTGAAAGCCGTCCTTCACCTAGCTTGTTGGGAACACAAAGTTTCTTTTCAGTTGCAAACTCCATTCCATACATATATATGGGGAGGTACTAGCTCCAACTCGGTTTTACAGTGAAAACTGCAGGAACTTCAAACCGGCACTAGGAAACAGACTGAGAAAGCAGAGAAAAAGTGTCTCCTGCAACCCGTTCCCTTGGTGCTAGATGAACGAACGTCTCTCCACTTGCTCAGTTCTCAGAGATATGTGTGTGTGAAATCCGTCCTTCACCTAGCTTTTTGGGAACACAAAGTTTCTTTTCAGTTGCAAACTCCATTCCATACATATATATTTGGAGGTACAAGCTCCAACTCGGTTTTACAGTGAAAACTGCAGGAACTTCAAACCGGCACTAGGAAACAGACTGAGAAAGCAGAGAAAAAGTGTCTCCTGCAACCCGTTCCCTTGGTGCTAGATGAACGAACGTCTCTCCACTTGCTCAGTTCTGAGAGATAAGTGTGTGTGAAAGCCGTCCTTCACCTAGCTTGTTGGGAACACAAAGTTTCTTTTCAGTTGCAAACTCCATTCCATACATATATATGGGGAGGTACTAGCTCCAACTCGGTTTGACAGTGAAAACTGCAGGAACTTCAAACCGGCACTAGGAAACAGACTGAGAAAGCAGAGAAAAAGTGTCTCCTGCAACCCGTTCCCTTGGTGCTAGATGAACGAACGTCTCTCCACTTGCTCAGTTCTGAGAGATAAGTGTGTGTGAAAGCCGTCCTTCACATAGCTTTTTGGGAACACAAAGTTTATTTTCAGTTGCAAACTCCATTCCATACATATATATTTGGAGGTAGAAGATCCAACTCGGTTTTACAGTGAAAACTGCAGGAACTTCAAACTGGCACTAGGAAACAGACTGAGAAAGCAGAGAAAAAGTGTCTCCTGCAACCCGTTCCCTTGGTGCTACATGAACGAACGTCTTTCCACTTGCTCAGTTCTGAGAGATAAGTGTGTGTGAAAGCCGTCCTTCACCTAGCTTGTTGGGAACACAAAGTTTCTTTTCAGTTGCAAACTCCATTCCATACATATATATGGGGAGGTACTAGCTCCAACTCGGTTTTACAGTGAAAACTGCAGGAACTTCAAACCGGCACTAGGAAACAGACTGAGAAAGCAGAGAAAAAGTGTCTCCTGCAACCCGTTCCCTTGGTGCTAGATGAACGAACGTCTCTCCACTTGCTCAGTTCTGAGAGATAAGTGTGTGTGAAAGCCGTCCTTCACCTAGCTTTTTGGGAACACAAAGTTTCTTTTCAGTTGCAAACTCCATTCCACACATATATATGGGGAGGTACTAGCTCCAACTCGGTTTTACAGTGAAAACTGCAGGAACTTCAAAACGGCACTAGGAAACAGACTGAGAAAGCAGAGAAAAAGTGTCTCCTGCAACCCGTTCCCTTGGTGCTAGATGAACGAACGTCTCTCCACTTGCTCAGTTCTGAGAGATAAGTGTGTGTGAAAGCCGTACTTCACATAGCTTTTTGGGAACACAAAGTTTATTTTCAGTTGCAAACTCCATTCCATACATATATATTTGGAGGTAGAAGATCCAACTCGGTTTTACAGTGAAAACTGCAGGAACTTCAAACTGGCACTAGGAAACAGACTGAGAAAGCAGAGAAAAAGTGTCTCCTGCAACCCGTTCCCTTGGTGCTAGATGAACGAACGTCTCTCCACTTGCTCAGTTCTGAGAGATAAGTGTGTGTGAAAGCCGATCTTCACCTAGCTTTTTGGGAACACAAAGTTTCTTTTCAGTTGCAAACTCCAATCCATACATATATATTTGGAGGTACTAGCTCCAACTCGGTTTTACAGTGAAAACTGCAGGAACTTCAAACCGGCACTAGGAAACAGACTGAGAATGCAGAGAAAAAGTGTCTCCTGCAACCCGTTCCCTTGGTGCTAGATGAACGAACGTCTCTCCACTTGCTCAGTTCTGAGAGATAAGTGTGTGTGAAAGCCGTCCTTCACCTAGCTTGTTGGGAACACAAAGTTTCTTTTCAGTTGCAAACTCCATTCCATACATATATATGGGGAGGTACAAGCTCACACTCGGTTTTACAGTGAAAACTGCAGGAACTTCAAACCGGCACTAGGAAACAGACTGAGAAAGCAGAGAAAAAGTGTCTCCTGCAACCCGTTCCCTTGGTGCTAGATGAACGAACGTCTCTCCACTTGCTCAGTTCTGAGAGATAAGTGTGTGTGAAAGCCGTCCTTCACCAAGCTTTTTGGGAACACAAAGTTTCTTTTCAGTTGCAAACTCCATTCCATACATATATATTTGGAGGTAGAAGATCCAACTCGGTTTTACAGTGAAAACTGCAGGAACTTCAAACAGGCACTAGGAAACAGACTGAGAAAGCAGAGAAAAAGTGTCTCCTGCAACCCGTTCCCTTGGTGCTAGATGAACGAACGTCTCTCCACTTGCTCAGTTCTGAGAGATAACTGTGTGTGAAAGCCGTCCTTCACCTAGCTTGTTGGGAACACAAAGTTTCTTTTCAGTTGCAAACTCCATTCCATACATATATATGGGGAGGTACAAGCTCCAACTCGGTTTTACAGTGAAAACTGCAGGAACTTCAAACCGGCAATAGGAAACAGACTGAGAAAGCAGAGAAAAAGTGTCTCCTGCAACCCGTTCCCTTGGTGCTAGATGAACGAACGTCTCTCCACTTGCTCAGTTCTGAGAGTTAAGTGTGTGTGAAAGCCGTCCTTCACCTAGCTTGTTGGGAACACAATGATTCTTTTCACTTGCAAACTCCATTCCATACATATATATGGGGAGGTACTAGCTCCAACTCGGTTTTACAGTGAAAACTGCAGGAACTTCAAACCGGCACTAGGAAACAGACTGAGAAAGCAGAGAAAAAGTGTCTCCTGCAACCCGTTCCCTTGGTGCTAGATGAACGAACGTCTCTCCACTTGCTCACTTCTGAGAGATATGTGTGTGTGAAAGCCGTCCTTCACCTAGCTTGTTGGGAACACAAAGTTTCTTTTCAGTTGCAAACTCCATTCCATACATATATATGGGGAGGTACAAGCTCACACTCGGTTTTACAGTGAAAACTGCAGGAACTTCAAACCGGCACTAGGAAACAGACTGAGAAAGCAGAGAAAAAGTGTCTCCTGCAACCCGTTCCCTTGGTGCTAGATGAACGAACGTCTCTCCACTTGCTCAGTTCTGAGAGATAAGTGTATGTGAAAGCCGTCCTTCACCAAGCTTTTTGGGAACACAAAGTTTCTTTTCAGTTGCAAACTCCATTCCATACATATATATTTGGAGGTAGAAGCTCCAACTCGGTTTTACAGTGAAAACTGCAGGAACTTCAAACCGGCACTAGGAAACAGACTGAGAAAGCAGAGAAAAGTGTCTCCTGCAACCCGTTCCCTTGGTGCTAGATGAACGAACGTCTCTCCACTTGCTCAGTTCTGAGAGATAAGTGTGTGTGAAAGCCGTCCTTCACCTAGCTTGTTGGGAACACAAAGTTTCTTTTCAGTTGCCAACTCCATTCCATACATATATATGGGGAGGTACTAGCTCCAACTCGGTTTTACAGTGAAAACTGCAGGAACTTCAAACCGGCACTAGGAAACAGACTGAGAAAGCAGAGAAAAAGTGTCTCCTGCAACCCGTTCCCTTGGTGATAGATGAACGAACGTCTCTCCACTTGCTCAGTTCTGAGAGATAAGTGTGTGTGAAAGCCATACTTCACCTAGCTTGTTGGGAACACAAAGTTTCTTTTCAGTTGCAAACTCCATTCCATACATATATATGGGGAGGTACAAGCTCCAACTCGGTTTTACAGTGAAAACTGCAGGAACTTCAAACCGGCACTAGGAAACAGACTGAGAAAGCAGAGAAAAAGTGTCTCCTGCAACCCGTTCCCTTGGTGCTAGATGAACGAACGTCTCTCCACTTGCTCAGTTCTCAGAGATATGTGTGTGTGAAATCCGTCCTTCACCTAGCTTTTTGGGAACACAAAGTTTCTTTTCAGTTGCAAACTCCATTCCATACATATATATTTGGAGGTACAAGCTCCAACTCGGTTTTACAGTGAAAACTGCAGGAACTTCAAACCGGCACTAGGAAACAGACTGAGAAAGCAGAGAAAAAGTGTCTCCTTCAACCCGTTCCCTTGGTGCTAGATGAACGAACGTCTCTCCACTTGCTCAGTTCTGAGAGATAAGTGTGTGTGAAAGCCGTCCTTCACCTAGCTTGTTGGGAACACAAAGTTTCTTTTCAGTTGCAAACTCCATTCCATACATATATATGGGGAGGTACTAGCTCCAACTCGGTTTTACAGTGAAAACTGCAGGAACTTCAAACCGGCACTAGGAAACAGACTGAGAAAGCAGAGAAAAAGTGTCTCCTGCAACCCGTTCCCTTGGTGCTAGATGAACGAACGTCTCTCCACTTGCTCAGTTCTGAGAGATAAGTGTGTGTGAAAGCCGTCCTTCACCTAGCTTGTTGGGAACACAAAGTTTCTTTTCAGTTGCAAACTCCATTCCATACATATATATGGGGAGGTACTAGCTCCAACTCGGTTTTACAGTGAAAACTGCAGGAACTTCAAACCGGCACTAGGAAACAGACTGAGAAAGCAGAGAAAAAGTGTCTCCTGCAACCCGTTCCCTTGGTGCTAGATGAACGAACGTCTCTCCACTTGCTCAGTTCTGAGAGATATGTGTGTGTGAAAGCCGTCCTTCACCTAGCTTTTTGGGAACACAAAGTTTCTTTTCAGTTGCAAACTCCATTCCATACATATATATTTGGAGGTACAAGCTCCAACTCGGTTTTACAGTGAAAACTGCAGGAACTTCAAACCGGCACTAGGAAACAGACTGAGAAAGCAGAGAAAAAGTGTCTCCTGCAACCCGTTCCCTTGGTGCTAGATGAACGAACGTCTCTCCACTTGCTCAGTTCTGAGAGATAAGTGTGTGTGAAAGCCGTCCTTCACCTAGCTTTTTGGGAACACAAAGTTTCTTTTCAGTTGCAAACTCCATTCCATACATATATATGGGGAGGTACTAGCTCCAACTCGGTTTGACAGTGAAAACTGCAGGAACTTCAAACCGGCACTAGGAAACAGACTGAGAAAGCAGAGAAAAAGTGTCTCCTGCAACCCGTTCCCTTGGTGCTTGATGAACGAACGTCTCTCCACTTACTCAGTTCTGAGAGATAAGTGTGTGTGAAAGCCGTCCTTCACATAGCTTTTTGGGAACACAAAGTTTATTTTCAGTTGCAAACTCCATTCCATACATATATATTTGGAGGTAGAAGATCCAACTCGGTTTTACAGTGAAAACTGCAGGAACTTCAAACTGGCACTAGGAAACAGACTGAGAAAGCAGAGAAAAAGTGTCTCCTGCAACCCGTTCCCTTGGTGCTAGATGAACGAACGTCTCTCCACTTGCTCACTTCTGAGAGATATGTGTGTGTGAAAGCCGTCCTTCACCTAGCTTTTTGGGAACACAAAGTTTCTTTTCAGTTGCAAACTCCATTCCATACATATATATTTGGAGGTACAAGCTCCAACTCGGTTTTACAGTGAAAACTGCAGGAACATCAAACCGGCACTAGGAAACAGACTGAGAAAGCAGAGAAAAAGTGTCTCCTGCAACCCGTTCCCTTGGTGCTAGATGAACGAACGTCTCTCCACTTGCTCAGTTCTGAGAGATAAGTGTGTGTGAAAGCCGTCCTTCACCTAGCTTGTTGGGAACACAAAGTTTCTTTTCAGTTGCAAACTCCATTCCATACATATATATGGGGAGGTACTAGCTCCAACTCGGTTTTACAGTGAAAACTGCAGGAACTTCAAACCGGCACTAGGAAACAGACTGAGAAAGCAGAGAAAAAGTGTCTCCTGCAACCCGTTCCCTTGGTGCTAGATGAACGAACGTCTCTCCACTTGCTCAGTTCTGAGAGATATGTGTGTGTGAAAGCCGTCCTTCACCTAGCTTTTTGGGAACACAAAGTTTCTTTTCAGTTGCAAACTCCATTCCATACATATATATTTGGAGGTACAAGCTCCAACTCGGTTTTACACTGAAAACTGCAGGAACTTCAAACCGGCACTAGGAAACAGACTGAGAAAGCAGAGAAAAAGTGTCTCCTGCAACCCGTTCCCTTGGTGCTAGATGAACGAACGTCTCTCCACTTGCTCAGTTCTGAGAGATAAGTGTGTGTGAAAGCCGTCCTTCACCTAGCTTTTTGGGAACACAAAGTTTCTTTTCAGTTGCAAACTCCATTCCATACATATATATGGGGAGGTACTAGCTCCAACTCGGTTTGACAGTGAAAACTGCAGGAACTTCAAACCGGCACTAGGAAACAGACTGAGAAAGCAGAGAAAAAGTGTCTCCTGCAACCCGTTCCCTTGGTGCTAGATGAACGAACGTCTCTCCACTTGCTCAGTTCTGAGAGATAAGTGTGTGTGAAAGCCGTCCTTCACCTAGCTTGTTGGGAACACAAAGTTTCTTTTCAGTTGCAAACTCCATTCCATACATATATATGGGGAGGTACAAGCTCCAACTCTGTTTTACAGTGAAAACTGCAGGAACTTCAAACCGGCACTAGGAAACAGACTGAGAAAGCAGAGAAAAAGTGTCTCCTGCAACCCGTTCCCTTGGTGCTAGATGAACGAACGTCTCTCCACTTGCTCAGTTCTCAGAGATATGTGTGTGTGAAAGCCGTCCTTCACCTAGCTTGTTGGGAACACAAAGTTTCTTTTCAGTTGCAAACTCCATTCCATACATATATATGGGGAGGTACTAGCTCCAACTCGGTTTTACAGTGAAAACTGCAGGAACTTCAAACCGGCACTAGGAAACAGACTGAGAAAGCAGAGAAAAAGTGTCTCCTGCAACCCGTTCCCTTGGTGCTAGATGAACGAACGTCTCTCCACTTGCTCAGTTCTGAGAGATAAGTGTGTGTGAAAGCCGTCCTTCACCTAGCTTGTTGGGAACACAAAGTTTCTTTTCAGTTGCAAACTCCATTCCATACATATATATGGGGAGGTACTAGCTCCAACTCGGTTTTACAGTGAAAACTGCAGGAACTTCAAACCGGCACTAGGAAACAGACTGAGAAAGCAGAGAAAAAGTGTCTCCTGCAACCCGTTCCCTTGGTGCTAGATGAACGAACGTCTCTCCACTTGCTCAGTTCTGAGAGTTATGTGTGTGTGAAAGCCGTCCTTCACCTAGCTTTTTGGGAACACAAAGTTTCTTTTCAGTTGCAAACTCCATTCCATACATATATATTTGGAGGTACAAGCTCCAACTCGGTTTTACAGTGAAAACTGCAGGAACTTCAAACCGGCACTAGGAAACAGACTGAGAAAGCAGAGAAAAAGTGTCTCCTGCAACCCGTTCCCTTGGTGCTAGATGAACGAACGTCTCTCCACTTGCTCAGTTCTGAGAGATAAGTGTGTGTGAAAGCCGTCCTTCACCTAGCTTTTTGGGAACACAAAGTTTCTTTTCAGTTGCAAACTCCATTCCATACATATATATGGGGAGGTACTAGCTCCAACTCGGTTTGACAGTGAAAACTGCAGGAACTTCAAACCGGCACTAGGAAACAGACTGAGAAAGCAGAGAAAAAGTGTCTCCTGCAACCCGTTCCCTTGGTGCTAGATGAACGAACGTCTCTCCACTTGCTCATTTCTGAGAGATAAGTGTGTGTGAAAGCCGTCCTTCACATAGCTTTTTGGGAACACAAAGTTTATTTTCAGTTGCAAACTCCATTCCATACATATATATTTGGAGGTAGAAGATCCAACTCGGTTTTACAGTGAAAACTGCAGGAACTTCAAACTGGCACTAGGAAACAGACTGAGAAAGCAGAGAAAAAGTGTCTCCTGCAACCCATTCCCTTGGTGCTAGATGAACGAACGTCTCTCCACTTGCTCAGTTCTGAGAGATAAGTGTGTGTGAAAGCCGCCCTTCACCTAGCTTGTTGGGAACACAAAGTTTCTTTTCAGTTGCAAACTCCATTCCATACATATATATTTGGAGGTAGAAGCTCCAACTCGGTTTTACAGTGAAAACTGCAGGAACTTCAAACCGGCACTAGGAAACAGACTGAGAATGCAGAGAAAAAGTGTCTCCTGCAACCCGTTCCCTTGGTGCTAGATGAACGAACGTCTCTCCACTTGCTCAGTTCTGAGAGATAAGTGTGTGTGAAAGCCGTCCTTCACCTAGCTTGTTGGGAACACAAAGTTTCTTTTCAGTTGCAAACTCCATTCCATACATATATATGGGGAGGTACAAGCTCACACTCGGTTTTACAGTGAAAACTGCAGGAACTTCAAACCGGCACTAGGAAACAGACTGAGAAAGCAGAGAAAAAGTGTCTCCTGCAACCCGTTCCCTTGGTGCTAGATGAACGAACGTCTCTCCACTTGCTCAGTTCTGAGAGATAAGTGTGTGTGAAAGCCGTCCTTCACCAAGCTTTTTGGGAACACAAAGTTTCTTTTCAGTTGCAAACTCCATTCCATACATATATATTTGGAGGTAGAAGATCCAACTCGGTTTTACAGTGAAAACTGCAGGAACTTCAAACCGGCACTAGGAAACAGACTGAGAAAGCAGAGAAAAAGTGTCTCCTGCAACCCGTTCCCTTGGTGCTAGATGAACGAACGTCTCTCCACTTGCTCAGTTCTGAGAGATATGTGTGTGTGAAAGCCGTCCTTCACCTAGCTTTTTGGGAACACAAAGTTTCTTTTCAGTTGCAAACTCCATTCCATACATATATATGGGGAGGTACAAGCTCCAACTCGGTTTTACAATGAAAACTGCAGGAACTTCAAACCGGCACTAGGAAACAGACTGAGAAAGCAGAGAAAAAGTGTCTCCTGCAACCCGTTCCCTTGGTGCTAGATGAACGAACGTCTCTCCACTTGCTCAGTTCTGAGAGATAAGTGTGTGTGAAAGCCGTCCTTCACCTAGCTTGTTGGGAACACAATGATTCTTTTCACTTGCAAACTCCATTCCATACATATATATGGGGAGGTACTAGCTCCAACTCGGTTTTACAGTGAAAACTGCAGGAACTTCAAACCGGCACTAGGAAACAGACTGAGAAAGCAGAGAAAAAGTGTCTCCTGCAACCCGTTCCCTTGGTGCTAGATGAACGAACGTCTCTCCACTTGCTAAGTTCTGGGAGATAAGTGTGTGTGAAAGCCGTCCTTCACCTAGCTTGTTGGGAACAAAAAGTTTCTTTTCAGTTGCAAACTCCATTCCATACATATATATGGGGAGGTACTAGCTCCAACTCGGTTTTACAGTGAAAACTGCAGGAACTTCAAACCGGCACTAGGAAACAGACTGAGAAAGCAGAGAAAAAGTGTCTCCTGCAACCCGTTCCCTTGGTGCTAGATGAACGAACGTCTCTCCACTTGCTCAGTTCTGAGAGATAAGTGTGTGTGAAAGCCGTCCTTCACATAGCTTGTTGGGAACACAAAGTTTCTTTTCAGTTGCAAACTCCATTCCATACATATATATTTGGAGGTAGAAGCTCCAACTCGGTTTTACAGTGAAAACTGCAGGAACTTCAAACCGGCACTAGGAAACAGACTGAGAAAGCAGAGAAAAAGTGTCTCCTGCAACCCGTTCCCTTGGTGCTAGATGAACGAACGTCTCTCCACTTGCTCAGTTCTGAGAGATAAGTGTGTGTGAAAGCCGTCCTTCACCTAGCTTTTTGGGAACACAAAGTTTCTTTTCAGTTGCAAACTCCATTCCATACATATATATTTGGAGGTAGAAGATCCAACTCGGTTTTACAGTGAAAACTGCAGGAACTTCAAACCGGCACTAGGAAACAGACTGAGAAAGCAGAGAAAAGTGTCTCCTGCAACCCGTTCCCTTGGTGCTAGATGAACGAACGTCTCTCCACTTGCTCAGTTCTGAGAGATAAGTGTGTGTGAAAGCCGTCCTTCACCTAGCTTGTTGGGAACACAATGATTCTTTTCACTTGCAAACTCCATTCCATACATATATATGGGGAGGTACTAGCTCCAACTCGGTTTTACAGTGAAAACTGCAGGAACTTCAAACCGGCACTAGGAAACAGACTGAGAAAGCAGAGAAAAAGTGTCTCCTGCAACCCGTTCCCTTGGTGCTAGATGAACGAACGTCTCTCCACTTGCTCAGTTCTGAGAGATAAGTGTGTGTGAAAGCCGTCCTTCACCTAGCTTGTTGGGAACACAATGATTCTTTTCACTTGCAAACTCCATTCCATACATATATATGGGGAGGTACTAGCTCCAACTCGGTTTTACAGTGAAAACTGCAGGAACTTCAAACCGGCACTAGGAAACAGACTGAGAAAGCAGAGAAAAAGTGTCTCCTGCAACCCGTTCCCTTGGTGCTAGATGAACGAACGTCTCTCCACTTGCTAAGTTCTGAGAGATAAGTGTGTGTGAAAGCCGTCCTTCACCTAGCTTGTGGGAACACAAAGTTTCTTTTCAGTTGCAAACTCCATTCCATACATATATATGGGGAGGTACTAGCTCCAACTCGGTTTGACAGTGAAAACAGCAGGAACTTCAAAACGGCACTAGGAAACAGACTGAGAAAGCAGAGAAAAAGTGTCACCAGCAACCCGTTCCCTTGGTGCTAGATGAACGAACGTCTCTCCACTTGCTCAGTTCTGAGAGATAAGTGTGTGTGAAAGCCGATCTTCACCTAGCTTTTTGGGAACACAAAGTTTCTTTTCAGTTGCAAACTCCATTCCATACATATATATTTGGAGGTAGAAGCTCCAACTCGGTTTTACAGTGAAAACTGCAGGAACTTCAAACCGGCACTAGGAAACAGACTGAGAATGCAGAGAAAAAGTGTCTCCTGCAACCCGTTCCCTTGGTGCTAGATGAACGAACGTCTCTCCACTTGCTCAGTTCTGAGAGATAAGTGTGTGTGAAAGCCGTCCTTCACATAGCTTGTTGGGAACACAAAGTTTCTTTTCAGTTGCAAACTCCATTCCATACATATATATGGGGAGGTACAAGCTCACACTCGGTTTTACAGTGAAAACTGCAGGAACTTCAAACCGGCACTAGGAAACAGACTGAGAAAGCAGAGAAAAAGTGTCTCCTGCAACCCGTTCCCTTGGTGCTAGATGAACGAACGTCTCTCCACTTGCTCAGTTCTGAGAGATAAGTGTGTGTGAAAGCCGTCCTTCACCTAGCTTTTTGGGAACACAAAGTTTCTTTTCAGTTGCAAACTCCATTCCATACATATATATTTGGAGGTAGAAGATCCAACTCGGTTTTACAGTGAAAACTGCAGGATCTTCATACCGGCACTAGGAAACAGACTGAGAAAGCAGAGAAAAGTGTCTCCTGCAACCCGTTCCCTTGGTGCTAGATGAACGAACGTCTCTCCACTTGCTCAGTTCTGAGAGATAAGTGTGTGTGAAAGCCGTCCTTCACCTAGCTTGTTGGGAACACAAAGTTTCTTTTCAGTTGCAAACTCCATTCCATACATATATATGGGGAGGTACAAGCTCCAACTCGGTTTTACAGTGAAAACTGCAGGAACTTCAAACCGGCACTAGGAAACAGACTGAGAAAGCAGAGAAAAAGTGTCTCCTGCAACCCGTTCCCTTGGTGCTAGATGAACGAACGTCTCTCCACTTGCTCAGTTCTGAGAGATAAGTGTGTGTGAAAGCCGTCCTTCACCTAGCTTGTTGGGAACACAATGATTCTTTTCACTTGTAAACTCCATTCCATACATATATATGGGGAGGTACTAGCTCCAAATCGGTTTTACAGTGAAAACTGCAGGAACTTCAAACCGGCACTAGGAAACAGACTGAGAAAGCAGAGAAAAAGTGTCTCCTGCAACCCATTCCCTTGGTGCTAGATGAACGAACGTCTCTCCACTTGCTCAGTTCTGAGAGATAAGTGTGTGTGAAAGCCGCCCTTCACCTAGCTTGTTGGGAACACAAAGTTTCTTTTCAGTTGCAAACTCCATTCCATACATATATATTTGGAGGTAGAAGCTCCAACTCGGTTTTACAGTGAAAACTGCAGGAACTTCAAACCGGCACTAGGAAACAGACTGAGAATGCAGAGAAAAAGTGTCTCCTGCAACCCGTTCCCTTGGTGCTAGATGAACGAACGTCTCTCCACTTGCTCAGTTCTGAGAGATATGTGTGTGTGAAAGCCGTCCTTCACCTAGCTTTTTGGGAACACAAAGTTTCTTTTCAGTTGCAAACTCCATTCCATACATATATATGGGGAGGTACAAGCTCCAACTCGGTTTTACAATGAAAACTGCAGGAACTTCAAACCGGCACTAGGAAACAGACTGAGAAAGCAGAGAAAAAGTGTCTCCTGCAACCCGTTCCCTTGGTGCTAGATGAACGAACGTCTCTCCACTTGCTCAGTTCTGAGAGATAAGTGTGTGTGAAAGCCGTCCTTCACCTAGCTTGTTGGGAACACAATGATTCTTTTCACTTGCAAACTCCATTCCATACATATATATGGGGAGGTACTAGCTCCAACTCGGTTTTACAGTGAAAACTGCAGGAACTTCAAACCGGCACTAGGAAACAGACTGAGAAAGCAGAGAAAAAGTGTCTCCTGCAACCCGTTCCCTTGGTGCTAGATGAACGAACGTCTCTCCACTTGCTAAGTTCTGGGAGATAAGTGTGTGTGAAAGCCGTCCTTCACCTAGCTTGTTGGGAACAAAAAGTTTCTTTTCAGTTGCAAACTCCATTCCATACATATATATGGGGAGGTACTAGCTCCAACTCGGTTTTACAGTGAAAACTGCAGGAACTTCAAACCGGCACTAGGAAACAGACTGAGAAAGCAGAGAAAAAGTGTCTCCTGCAACCCGTTCCCTTGGTGCTAGATGAACGAACGTCTCTCCACTTGCTCAGTTCTGAGAGATAAGTGTGTGTGAAAGCCGTCCTTCACATAGCTTGTTGGGAACACAAAGTTTCTTTTCAGTTGCAAACTCCATTCCATACATATATATTTGGAGGTAGAAGCTCCAACTCGGTTTTACAGTGAAAACTGCAGGAACTTCAAACCGGCACTAGGAAACAGACTGAGAAAGCAGAGAAAAAGTGTCTCCTGCAACCCGTTCCCTTGGTGCTAGATGAACGAACGTCTCTCCACTTGCTCAGTTCTGAGAGATAAGTGTGTGTGAAAGCCGTCCTTCACCTAGCTTTTTGGGAACACAAAGTTTCTTTTCAGTTGCAAACTCCATTCCATACATATATATTTGGAGGTAGAAGATCCAACTCGGTTTTACAGTGAAAACTGCAGGAACTTCAAACCGGCACTAGGAAACAGACTGAGAAAGCAGAGAAAAGTGTCTCCTGCAACCCGTTCCCTTGGTGCTAGATGAACGAACGTCTCTCCACTTGCTCAGTTCTGAGAGATAAGTGTGTGTGAAAGCCGTCCTTCACCTAGCTTGTTGGGAACACAATGATTCTTTTCACTTGCAAACTCCATTCCATACATATATATGGGGAGGTACTAGCTCCAACTCGGTTTTACAGTGAAAACTGCAGGAACTTCAAACCGGCACTAGGAAACAGACTGAGAAAGCAGAGAAAAAGTGTCTCCTGCAACCCGTTCCCTTGGTGCTAGATGAACGAACGTCTCTCCACTTGCTCAGTTCTGAGAGATAAGTGTGTGTGAAAGCCGTCCTTCACCTAGCTTGTTGGGAACACAATGATTCTTTTCACTTGCAAACTCCATTCCATACATATATATGGGGAGGTACTAGCTCCAACTCGGTTTTACAGTGAAAACTGCAGGAACTTCAAACCGGCACTAGGAAACAGACTGAGAAAGCAGAGAAAAAGTGTCTCCTGCAACCCGTTCCCTTGGTGCTAGATGAACGAACGTCTCTCCACTTGCTCAGTTCTGAGAGATAAGTGTGTGTGAAAGCCGTCCTTCACCTAGCTTGTTGGGAACACAAAGTTTCTTTTCAGTTGCAAACTCCATTCCATACATATATATGGGGAGGTACAAGCTCCAACTCGGTTTTACAGTGAAAACTGCAGGAACTTCAAACCGGCACTAGGAAACAGACTGAGAAAGCAGAGAAAAAGTGTCTCCTGCAACCCGTTCCCTTGGTGCTAGATGAACGAACGTCTCTCCACTTGCTCAGTTCTGAGAGATAAGTGTGTGTGAAAGCCGTCCTTCACCTAGCTTGTTGGGAACACAATGATTCTTTTCACTTGTAAACTCCATTCCATACATATATATGGGGAGGTACTAGCTCCAACTCGGTTTTACAGTGAAAACTGCAGGAACTTCAAACCGGCACTAGGAAACAGACTGAGAAAGCAGAGAAAAAGTGTCTCCTGCAACCCGTTCCCTTGGTGCTAGATGAACGAACGTCTCTCCACTTGCTAAGTTCTGAGAGATAAGTGTGTGTGAAAGCCGTCCTTCACCTAGCTTGTTGGGAACACAAAGTTTCTTTTCAGTTGCAAACTCCATTCCATACATATATATGGGGAGGTACTAGCTCCAACTCGGTTTGACAGTGAAAACAGCAGGAACTTCAAAACGGCACTAGGAAACAGACTGAGAAAGCAGAGAAAAAGTGTCTCCTGCAACCCGTTCCCTTGGTGCTAGATGAACGAACGTCTCTCCACTTGCTCAGTTCTGAGAGATAAGTGTGTGTGAAAGCCGTCCTTCACCTAGCTTGTTGGGAACACAAAGTTTCTTTTCAGTTGCAAACTCCATTCCGTACATATATATGGGGAGGTACTAGCTCCAACTAGGTTTTACAGTGAAAACTGCAGGAACTTCAAACCGGCACTAGGAAACAGACTGAGAAAGCAGAGAAAAAGTGTCTCCTGCAACCCGTTCCCTTGGTGCTAGATGAACGAACGTCTCTCCACTTGCTCAGTTCTGAGAGATAAGTGTGTGTGAAAGCCGTCCTTCACCTAGCTTTTTGGGAACACAAAGTTTCTTTTCAGTTGCAAACTCCATTCCATACATATATATTTGGAGGTAGAAGCTCCAACTCGGTTTTACAGTGAAAAATGCAGGAACTTCAAACCGGCACTAGGAAACAGACTGAGAAAGCAGAGAAAAAGTGTCCCCTGCAACCCGTTCCCTTGGTGCTAGATGAACGAACGTCTCTCCACTTGCTCAGTTCTGAGAGATAAGTGTGTGTGAAAGCCGTCCTTCACCTAGCTTGTTGGGAACACAAAGTTTCTTTTCAGTTGCAAACTCCATTCCATACATATATATGGGGAGGTACAAGCTCCAACTCGGTTTTACAGTGAAAACTGCAGGAACTTCAAACCGGCACTAGGAAACAGACTGAGAAAGCAGAGAAAAAGTGTCTCCTGCAACCCGTTCCCTTGGTGCTAGATGAACGAACGTCTCTCCACTTGCTCAGTTCTGAGAGATAAGTGTGTGTGAAAGCCGTCCTTCACCTAGCTTGTTGGGAACACAATGATTCTTTTCACTTGTAAACTCCATTCCATACATATATATGGGGAGGTACTAGCTCCAACTCGGTTTTACAGTGAAAACTGCAGGAACTTCAAACCGGCACTAGGAAACAGACTGAGAAAGCAGAGAAAAAGTGTCTCCTGCAACCCGTTCCCTTGGTGCTAGATGAACGAACGTCTCTCCACTTGCTAAGTTCTGAGAGATAAGTGTGTGTGAAAGCCGTCCTTCACCTAGCTTGTTGGGAACACAAAGTTTCTTTTCAGTTGCAAACTCCATTCCATACATATATATGGGGAGGTACTAGCTCCAACTCGGTTTGACAGTGAAAACAGCAGGAACTTCAAAACGGCACTAGGAAACAGACTGAGAAAGCAGAGAAAAAGTGTCTCCTGCAACCCGTTCCCTTGGTGCTAGATGAACGAACGTCTCTCCACTTGCTCAGTTCTGAGAGATAAGTGTGTGTGAAAGCCGTCCTTCACCTAGCTTGTTGGGAACACAAAGTTTCTTTTCAGTTGCAAACTCCATTCCGTACATATATATGGGGAGGTACTAGCTCCAACTAGGTTTTACAGTGAAAACTGCAGGAACTTCAAACCGGCACTAGGAAACAGACTGAGAAAGCAGAGAAAAAGTGTCTCCTGCAACCCGTTCCCTTGGTGCTAGATGAACGAACGTCTCTCCACTTGCTCAGTTCTGAGAGATAAGTGTGTGTGAAAGCCGTCCTTCACCTAGCTTTTTGGGAACACAAAGTTTCTTTTCAGTTGCAAACTCCATTCCATACATATATATTTGGAGGTAGAAGCTCCAACTCGGTTTTACAGTGAAAACTGCAGGAACTTCAAACCGGCACTAGGAAACAGACTGAGAAAGCAGAGAAAAAGTGTCCCCTGCAACCCGTTCCCTTGGTGCTAGATGAACGAACGTCTCTCCACTTGCTCAGTTCTGAGAGATAAGTGTGTGTGAAAGCCGTCCTTCACCTAGCTTGTTGGGAACACAAAGTTTCTTTTCAGTTGCAAACTCCATTCCATACATATATATTTGGAGGTAGAAGCTCCAACTCGGTTTTACAGTGAAAACTGCAGGAACTTCAAACCGGCACTAGGAAACAGACTGAGAAAGCAGAGAAAAAGTGTCTCCTGCAACCCGTTCCCTTGGTGCTAGATGAACGAACGTCTCTCCACTTGCTCAGTTCTGAGAGATAATTGTGTGTGAAAGCCGTCCTTCACCTAGCTTGTTGGGAACACAAAGTTTCTTTTCAGTTGCAAACTCCATTCCATACATATATATGGGGAGGTACTAGCTCCAACTCGGTTTTACAGTGAAAACTGCAGGAAATTCAAACGGGCACTAGGAAACAGACTGAGAAAGCAGAGAAAAAGTGTCTCCTGCAACCCGTTCCCTTGGTGCTAGATGAACGAACGTCTCTCCACTTGCTCAGTTCTGAGAGAAAAGTGTGTGTGAAAGCCGTCCTTCACCTAGCTTGTTGGGAACACAAAGTTTCTTTTCAGTTGCAAACTCCATTCCATACATATATATGGGGAGGTACTAGCTCCAACTCGGTTTTACAGTGAAAACTGCAGGAACTTCAAACCGGCACTAGGAAACAGACTGAGAAAGCAGAGAAAAAGTGTGTCCTGCAACCCGTTCCTTTGGTGCTAGATGAACGAACGTCTCTCCACTTGCTCAGTTCTGAGAGATAAGTGTGTGTGAAAGCCGTCCTTCACCTAGCTTGTTGGGAACACAAAGTTTCTTTTCAGTTGCAAACTCCATTCCATACATATATATGGGGAGGTACTAGCTCCAACTCGGTTTTACAGTGAAAACTGCAGGAACTTCAAACCGGCACTAGGAACCAGACTGAGAAAGCAGAGAAAAAGTGTCTCCTGCAACCCGTTCCCTTGGTGCTAGATGAACGAACGTCTCTCCACTTGCTCAGTTCTGAGAGATAAGTGTGTGTGAAAGCCGTCCTTCACCTAGCTTTTTGGGAACACAAAGTTTCTTTTCAGTTGCAAACTCCATTCCATACATATATATTTGGAGGTAGAAGATCCAACTCGGTTTTACAGTGAAAACTGCAGGAACTTCATACCGGCACTAGGAAACAGACTGAGAAAGCAGAGAAAAGTGTCTCCTGCAACCCGTTCCCTTGGTGCTAGATGAACGAACGTCTCTCCACTTGCTCAGTTCTGAGAGATAAGTGTGTGTGAAAGCCGTCCTTCACCTAGCTTGTTGGGAACACAAAGTTTCTTTTCAGTTGCAAACTCCATTCCGTACATATATATGGGGAGGTACTAGCTCCAACTCGGTTTGACAGTGAAAACAGCAGGAACTTCAAAACGGCACTAGGAAACAGACTGAGAAAGCAGAGAAAAAGTGTCTCCTGCAACCCGTTCCCTTGGTGCTAGATGAACGAACGTCTCTCCACTTGCTCAGTTCTGAGAGATAAGTGTGTGTGAAAGCCGTCCTTCACCTAGCTTGTTGGGAACACAAAGTTTCTTTTCAGTTGCAAACTCCATTCCGTACATATATATGGGGAGGTACTAGCTCCAACTAGGTTTTACAGTAAAAACTGCAGGAACTTCAAACCGGCACTAGGAAACAGACTGAGAAAGCAGAGAAAAAGTGTCTCCTGCAACCCGTTCCCTTGGTGCTAGATGAACGAACGTCTCTCCACTTGCTCAGTTCTGAGAGATAAGTGTGTGTGAAAGCCGTCCTTCACCTAGCTCTTTGGGAACACAAAGTTTCTTTTCAGTTGCAAACTCCATTCCATACATATATATTTGGAGGTAGAAGCTCCAACTCGGTTTTACAGTGAAAACTGCAGGAACTTCAAACCGGCACTAGGAGACAGACTGAGAAAGCAGAGAAAAAGTGTCTCCTGCAACCCGTTCCCTTGGTGCTAGATGAACGAACGTCTCTCCACTTGCTCAGTTCTGAGAGATAAGTGTGTGTGAAAGCCGTCCTTCACCTAGCTTGTTGGGAACACAAAGTTTCTTTTCAGTTGCAAACTCCATTCCATACATATATATGGGGAGGTACTAGCTCCAACTCGGTATGACAGTGAAAACAGCAGGAACTTCAAAACGGCACTAGGAAACAGACTGAGAAAGCAGAGAAAAAGTGTCTCCTGCAACCCGTTCCCTTGGTGCTAGATGAACGAACGTCTCTCCACTTGCTCAGTTCTGAGAGATAAGTGTGTGTGAAAGCCGTCCTTCACCTAGCTTGTTGGGAACACAAAGTTTCTTTTCAGTTGCAAACTCCATTCCGTACATATATATGGGGAGGTACTAGCTCCAACTAGGTTTTACAGTGAAAACTGCAGGAACTTCAAACCGGCACTAGGAAACAGACTGAGAAAGCAGAGAAAAAGTGTCTCCTGCAACCCGTTCCCTTGGTGCTAGATGAACGAACGTCTCTCCACTTGCTCAGTTCTGAGAGATAAGTGTGTGTGAAAGCCGTCCTTCACCTAGCTTTTTGGGAACACAAAGTTTCTTTTCAGTTGCAAACTCCATTCCATACATATATATTTGGAGGTAGAAGCTCCAACTCGGTTTTACAGTGAAAACTGCAGGAACTTCAAACCGGCACTAGGAAACAGACTGAGAAAGCAGAGAAAAAGTGTCCCCTGCAACCCGTTCCCTTGGTGCTAGATGAACGAACGTCTCTCCACTTGCTCAGTTCTGAGAGATAAGTGTGTGTGAAAGCCGTCCTTCACCTAGCTTGTTGGGAACACAAAGTTTCTTTTCAGTTGCAAACTCCATTCCATACATATATATTTGGAGGTAGAAGCTCCAACTCGGTTTTACAGTGAAAACTGCAGGAACTTCAAACCGGCACTAGGAAACAGACTGAGAAAGCAGAGAAAAAGTGTCTCCTGCAACCCGTTCCCTTGGTGCTAGATGAACGAACGTCTCTCCACTTGCTTAATTCTAAGAGATAATTGTGTGTGAAAGCCGTCCTTCACCTAGCTTGTTGGGAACACAAAGTTTCTTTTCAGTTGCAAACTCCATTCCATACATATATATGGGGAGGTACTAGCTCCAACTCGGTTTTACAGTGAAAACTGCAGGAAATTCAAACGGGCACTAGGAAACAGACTGAGAAAGCAGAGAAAAAGTGTCTCCTGCAACCCGTTCCCTTGGTGCTAGATGAACGAACGTCTCTCCACTTGCTCAGTTCTGAGAGATAAGTGTGTGTGAAAGCCGTCCTTCACCTAGCTTGTTGGGAACACAAAGTTTCTTTTCAGTTGCAAACTCCATTCCATACATATATATGGGGAGGTACTAGCTCCAACTCGGTTTTACAGTGAAAACTGCAGGAACTTCAAACCGGCACTAGGAAACAGACTGAGAAAGCAGAGAAAAAGTGTGTCCTGCAACCCGTTCCTTTGGTGCTAGATGAACGAACGTCTCTCCACTTGCTCAGTTCTGAGAGATAAGTGTGTGTGAAAGCCGTCCTTCACCTAGCTTGTTGGGAACACAAAGTTTCTTTTCAGTTGCAAACTCCATTCCATACATATATATGGGGAGGTACTAGCTCCAACTCGGTTTTACAGTGAAAACTGCAGGAACTTCAAACCGGCACTAGGAACCAGACTGAGAAAGCAGAGAAAAAGTGTCTCCTGCAACCCGTTCCCTTGGTGCTAGATGAACGAACGTCTCTCCACTTGCTCAGTTCTGAGAGATAAGTGTGTGTGAAAGCCGTCCTTCACCTAGCTTTTTGGGAACACAAAGTTTCTTTTCAGTTGCAAACTCCATTCCATACATATATATTTGGAGGTAGAAGATCCAACTCGGTTTTACAGTGAAAACTGCAGGAACTTCATACCGGCACTAGGAAACAGACTGAGAAAGCAGAGAAAAGTGTCTCCTGCAACCCGTTCCCTTGGTGCTAGATGAACGAACGTCTCTCCACTTGCTCAGTTCTGAGAGATAAGTGTGTGTGAAAGCCGTCCTTCACCTAGCTTGTTGGGAACACAAAGTTTCTTTTCAGTTGCAAACTCCATTCCGTACATATATATGGGGAGGTACTAGCTCCAACTCGGTTTGACAGTGAAAACAGCAGGAACTTCAAAACGGCACTAGGAAACAGACTGAGAAAGCAGAGAAAAAGTGTCTCCTGCAACCCGTTCCCTTGGTGCTAGATGAACGAACGTCTCTCCACTTGCTCAGTTCTGAGAGATAAGTGTGTGTGAAAGCCGTCCTTCACCTAGCTTGTTGGGAACACAAAGTTTCTTTTCAGTTGCAAACTCCATTCCGTACATATATATGGGGAGGTACTAGCTCCAACTAGGTTTTACAGTAAAAACTGCAGGAACTTCAAACCGGCACTAGGAAACAGACTGAGAAAGCAGAGAAAAAGTGTCTCCTGCAACCCGTTCCCTTGGTACTAGATGAACGAACGTCTCTCCACTTGCTCAGTTCTGAGAGATAAGTGTGTGTGAAAGCCGTCCTTCACCTAGCTTTTTGGGAACACAAAGTTTCTTTTCAGTTGCAAACTCCATTCCATACATATATATTTGGAGGTAGAAGCTCCAACTCGGTTTTACAGTGAAAACTGCAGGAACTTCAAACCGGCACTAGGAAACAGACTGAGAAAGCAGAGAAAAAGTGTCTCCTGCAACCCGTTCCCTTGGTGCTAGATGAACGAACGTCTCTCCACTTGCTCAGTTCTGAGAGATAAGTGTGTGTGAAAGCCGTCCTTCACCTAGCTTGTTGGGAACACAAAGTTTCTTTTCAGTTGCAAACTCCATTCCATACATATATATTTGGAGGTAGAAGATCCAACTCGGTTTTACAGTGAAAACTGCAGGAACTTCAAACCGGCACTAGGAAACAGACTGAGAAAGCAGAGAAAAAGTGTCTCCTGCAACCCGTTCCTTTGGTGCTAGATGAACGAACGTCTCTCCACTTGCTCAGTTCTGAGAGATAATTGTGTGTGAAAGCCGTCCTTCACCTAGCTTGTTGGGAACACAAAGTTTCTTTTCAGTTGCAAACTCCATTCCATACATATATATGGGGAGGTACTAGCTCCAACTCGGTTTTACAGTGAAAACTGCAGGAACTTCAAACCGGCACTAGGAACCAGACTGAGAAAGCAGAGAAAAAGTGTCTCCTGCAACCCGTTCCCTTGGTGCTAGATGAACGAACGTCTCTCCACTTGCTCAGTTCTGAGAGATAAGTGTGTGTGAAAGCCGTCCTTCACCTAGGTTTTTGGGAACACAAAGTTTCTTTTCAGTTGCAAACTCCATTCCATACATATATATTTGGAGGTACAAGCTCGAACTCGGTTTTACAGTGAAAACTGCAGGAACTTCAAACCGGCACTAGGAAACAGACTGAGAAAGCAGAGAAAAGTGTCCCTGCAACCCGTTCCCTTGGTGCTAGATGAACGAACGTCTCTCCACTTGCTCAGTTCTGAGAGATATGTGTGTGTGAAAGCCGTCCTTCACCTAGCTTGTTGGGAACACAAAGTTTCTTTTCAGTTGCAAACTACATTCCATACATATATATGGGGAGGTACAAGCTCCAACTCGGTTTTACAGTGAAAACTGCAGGAACATCAAACCGGCACTAGGAAACAGACTGAGAAAGCAGAGAAAAAGTGTCTCCTGCAACCCGTTCCCTTGGTGCTAGATGAACGAACGTCTCTCCACTTGCTCAGTTCTGAGAGATAAGTGTGTGTGAAAGCCGTCCTTCACCTAGCTTGTTGGGAACACAAAGTTTCTTTTCAGTTGCAAACTCCATTCCATACATATATATGGGGAGGTACTAGCTCCAACTCGGTTTTACAGTGAAAACTGCAGGAACTTCAAACCGGCACTTGGAAACAGACTGAGAAAGCAGAGAAAAAGTGTCTCCTGCAACCCGTTCCCTTGGTGCTAGATGAACGAACGTCTCTCCACTTGCTCAGTTCTGAGAGATAAGTGTGTGTGAAAGCCGTCCTTCACCTAGCTTGTTGGGAACACAAAGTTTCTTTTCAGTTGCAAACTCCATTCCATACATATATATGGGGAGGTACTAGCTCCAACTCGGTTTTACAGTGAAAACTGCAGGAACTTCAAACCGGCACTAGGAAACAGACTGAGAAAGCAGAGAAAAAGTGTCTCCTGCAACCCGTTCCCTTGGTGCTAGATGAACGAACGTCTCTCCACTTGCTCAGTTCTGAGAGATAAGTGTGTGTGAAAGCCGTCCTTCACCTAGCTTGTTGGGAACACAAAGTTTCTTTTCAGTTGCAAACTCCATTCCATACATATATATGGGGAGGTACTAGCTCCAACTCGGTTTGACAGTGAAAACAGCAGGAACTTCAAAACGGCACTAGGAAACAGACTGAGAAAGCAGAGAAAAAGTGTCTCCTGCAACCCGTTCCCTTGGTGCTAGATGAACGACCGTCTCTCCACTTGCTCAGTTCTGAGAGATAAGTGTGTGTGAAAGCCGTCCTTCACCTAGCTTGTTGGGAACACAAAGATTCTTTTCACTTGCAAACTCCATTCCATACATATATATGGGCAGGTACTAGCTCCAACTCGGTTTTACAGTGAAAACTGCAGGAACTTCAAACCGGCACTAGGAAACAGACTGAGAAAGCAGAGAAAAAGTGTCTCCTGCAACCCGTTCCCTTGGTGCTAGATGAACGAACGTCTCTCCACTTGCTCAGTTCTGAGAGATAAGTGTGTGTGAAAGCCGTCCTTCACCTAGCTTGTTGGGAACACAAAGTTTCTTTTCAGTTGCAAACTCCATTCCATACATATATATGGGGAGGTACTAGCTCCAACTCGGTTTGACAGTGAAAACAGCAGGAACTTCAAAACGGCACTAGGAAACAGACTGAGAAAGCAGAGAAAAAGTGTCTCCTGCAACCCGTTCCCTTGGTGCTAGATGAACGAACGTCTCTCCACTTGCTCAGTTCTGAGAGATAAGTGTGTGTGAAAGCCGTCCTTCACCTAGCTTGTTGGGAACACAAAGATTCTTTTCACTTGCAAACTCCATTCCATACATATATATGGGGAGGTACTAGCTCCAACTCGGTTTTACAGTGAAAACTGCAGGAACTTCAAACCGGCACTAGGAAACAGACTGAGAAAGCAGAGAAAAAGTGTCTCCTGCAACCCGTTCCCTTGGTGCTAGATGAACGAACGTCTCTCCACTTGCTAAGTTCTGAGAGATAAGTGTGTGTGAAAGCCGTCCTTCACCTAGCTTGTTGGGAACACAAAGTTTCTTTTCAGTTGCAAACTCCATTCCATACATATATATGGGGAGGTACTAGCTCCAACTCTGTTTGACAGTGAAAACAGCAGGAACTTCAAAACGGCACTAGGAAACAGACTGAGAAAGCAGAGAAAAAGTGTCTCCTGCAACCCGTTCCCTTGGTGCTAGATGAACGAACGTCTCTCCACTTGCTCAGTTCTGAGAGATAAGTGTGTGTGAAAGCCGTCCTTCACCTAGCTTTTTGGGAACACAAAGTTTCTTTTCAGTTGCAAACTCCATTCCATACATATATATTTGGAGGTAGAAGCTCCAACTCGGTTTTACAGTGAAAACTGCAGGAACTTCAAACCGGCACTAGGAAACAGACTGAGAAAGCAGAGAAAAAGTGTCTCCTGCAACCCGTTCCCTTGGTGCTAGATGAACGAACGTCTCTCCACTTGCTCAGTTCTGAGAGATAAGTGTGTGTGAAAGCCGTCCTTCACCTAGCTTGTTGGGAACACAAAGTTTCTTTTCAGTTGCAAACTCCATTCCATACATATATATTTGGAGGTAGAAGATCCAACTCGGTTTTACAGTGAAAACTGCAGGAACTTCAAACCGGCACTAGGAAACAGACTGAGAAAGCAGAGAAAAAGTGTCTCCTGCAACCCGTTCCTTTGGTGCTAGATGAACGAACGTCTCTCCACTTGCTCAGTTCTGAGAGATAATTGTGTGTGAAAGCCGTCCTTCACCTAGCTTGTTGGGAACACAAAGTTTCTTTTCAGTTGCAAACTCCATTCCATACATATATATGGGGAGGTACTAGCTCCAACTCGGTTTTACAGTGAAAACTGCAGGAACTTCAAACCGGCACTAGGAACCAGACTGAGAAAGCAGAGAAAAAGTGTCTCCTGCAACCCGTTCCCTTGGTGCTAGATGAACGAACGTCTCTCCACTTGCTCAGTTCTGAGAGATAAGTGTGTGTGAAAGCCGTCCTTCACCTAGCTTTTTGGGAACACAAAGTTTCTTTTCAGTTGCAAACTCCATTCCATACATATATATTTGGAGGTACAAGCTCGAACTCGGTTTTACAGTGAAAACTGCAGGAACTTCAAACCGGCACTAGGAAACAGACTGAGAAAGCAGAGAAAAGTGTCTCCTGCAACCCGTTCCCTTGGTGCTAGATGAACGAACGTCTCTCCACTTGCTCAGTTCTGAGAGATAAGTGTGTGTGAAAGCCGTCCTTCACCTAGCTTGTTGGGAACACAAAGTTTCTTTTCAGTTGCAAACTCCATTCCATACATATATATGGGGAGGTACTAGCTCCAACTCGGTTTTACAGTGAAAACTGCAGGAACTTCAAACCGGCACTAGGAAACAGACTGAGAAAGCAGAGAAAAAGTGTCTCCTGCAACCCGTTCCCTTGGTGCTAGATGAACGAACGTCTCTCCACTTGCTCAGTTCTGAGAGATAAGTGTGTGTGAAAGCCGTCCTTCACCTAGCTTGTTGGGAACACAAAGTTTCTTTTCAGTTGCAAACTCCATTCCATACATATATATGGGGAGGTACTAGCTCCAACTCGGTTTTACAGTGAAAACTGCAGGAACTTCAAACCGGCACTAGGAAACAGACTGAGAAAGCAGAGAAAAAGTGTCTCCTGCAACCCGTTCCCTTGGTGCTAGATGAACGAACGTCTCTCCACTTGCTCAGTTCTGAGAGATAAGTGTGTGTGAAAGCCGTCCTTCACCTAGCTTGTTGGGAACACAAAGTTTCTTTTCAGTTGCAAACTCCATTCCATACATATATATGGGGAGGTACTAGCTCCAACTCGGTTTGACAGTGAAAACAGCAGGAACTTCAAAACGGCACTAGGAAACAGACTGAGAAAGCAGAGAAAAAGTGTCTCCTGCAACCCGTTCCCTTGGTGCTAGATGAACGAACGTCTCTCCACTTGCTCAGTTCTGAGAGATAAGTGTGTGTGAAAGCCGTCCTTCACCTAGCTTGTTGGGAACACAAAGTTTCTTTTCAGTTGCAAACTCCATTCCATACATATATATGGGGAGGTACTAGCTCCAACTCGGTTTTACAGTGAAAACTGCAGGAACTTCAAAACGGCACTAGGAAACAGACTGAGAAAGCAGAGAAAATGTGTCTACTGCAACCCATTCCCTTGGTGCTAGATGAACGAACGTCTCTCCACTTGCTCAGTTCTGAGAGATAATTGTGTGTGAAAGCCGTCCTTCACCTAGCTTGTTGGGAACACAAAGTTTCTTTTCAGATGCAAACTCCATTCCATACATATATATGGGGAGGTACTAGCTCCAACTCGGTTTTACAGTGAAAACTGCAGGAACTTCAAACCGGCACTAGGAAACAGACTGAGAAAGCAGAGAAAAAGTGTCTCCTGCAACCCGTTCCCTTGGTGCTAGATGAACGAAAGTCTCTCCACTTGCTCAGTTCTGAGAGATAAGTGTGTGTGAAAGCCGTCCTTCAACTAGCTTGTTGGGAACACAAAGTTTCTTTTCAGTTGCAAACTCCATTCCATACATATATATGGGGAGGTACTAGCTCCAACTCGGTTTGACAGTGAAAACTGCAGGAACTTCAAACCGGCACTAGGAAACAGACTGAGAAAGCAGAGAAAAAGTGTCTCCTGCAACCCGTTCCCTTGGTGCTAGATGAACGAACGTCTCTCCACTTGCTCAGTTCTGAGAGATAAGTGTGTGTGAAAGCCGTCCTTCACCTAGCTTTTTGGGAACACAAAGTTTCTTTTCAGTTGCAAACTCCATTCCATACATATATATTTGGAGGTAGGAGCTCCAACTCGGTTTTACAGTGAAAACTGCAGGAACTTCAAACCGGCACTAGGAAACAGACTGAGAAAGCAGAGAAAAAGTATCTCCTGCAACCCGTTCCCTTGGTGCTAGATGAACGAACGTCTCTCCACTTGCTCAGTTCTGAGAGATAAGTGTGTGTGAAAGCCGTCCTTCACCTAGCTTGTTGGGAACACAAAGTTTCTTTTCAGTTGCAAACTCCATTCCATACATATATATGGGGAGGTACTAGCTCCAACTCGGTTTGACAGTGAAAACTGCAGGAACTTCAAACCGGCACTAGGAAACAGACTGAGAAAGCAGAGAAAAAGTGTCTCCTGCAACCCGTTCCCTTGGTGCTAGATGAACGAACGTCTCTCCACTTGCTCAGTTCTGAGAGATAAGTGTGTGTGAAAGCCGTCCTTCACCTAGCTTGTTGGGAACACAAAGTTTCTTTTCAGTTGCAAACTCCATTCCATACATATATATGGGGAGGTACTAGCTCCAACTCGGTTTTACAGTGAAAACTGCAGGAACTTCAAACCGGCACTAGGAAACAGACTGAGAAAGCAGAGAAAAAGTGTCTCCAGCAACCCGTTCCCTTGGTGCTAGATGAACGAACGTCTCTCCACTTGCTCAGTTCTGAGAGATAAGTGTGTGTGAAAGCCGTCCTTCACCTAGCTTGTTGGGAACACAAAGTTTCTTTTCAGTTGCAAACTCCATTCCATACATATATATGGGGAGGTACTAGCTCCAACTCGGTTTTACAGTGAAAACTGCAGGAACTTCAAACCGGCACTAGGAAACAGACTGAGAAAGCAGAGAAAAAGTGTCTCCTGCAACCCGTTCCCTTGGTGCTAGATGAACGAACGTCTCTCCACTTGCTCAGTTCTGAGAGATAAGTGTGTGTGAAAGACGTCCTTCACCTAGCTTGTTGGGAACACAAAGTTTCTTTTCAGTTGCAAACTCCATTCCATACATATATATGGGGAGGTACTAGCTCCAACTAGGTTTTACAGTGAAAACTGCAGGAACTTCAAAACGGCACTAGGAAACAGACTGAGAAAGCAGAGAAAAAGTGTCTACTGCAACCCATTCCCTTGGTGCTAGATGAACGAACGTCTCTCCACTTGCTCAGTTCTGAGAGATAATTGTGTGTGAAAGCCGTCCTTCACCTAGCTTGTTGGGAACACAAAGTTTCTTTTCAGATGCAAACTCCATTCCATACATATATATGGGGAGGTACTAGCTCCAACTCGGTTTTACAGTGAAAACTGCAGGAACTTCAAACCGGCACTAGGAAACAGACTGAGAAAGCAGAGAAAAAGTGTCTCCTGCAACCCGTTCCCTTGGTGCTAGATGAACGAACGTCTCTCCACTTGCTCAGTTCTGAGAGATAAGTGTGTGTGAAAGCCGTCCTTCACCTAGCTTGTTGGGAACACAAAGTTTCTTTTCAGTTGCAAACTCCATTCCATACATATATATGGGGAGGTACTAGCTCCAACTCGGTTTTACAGTGAAAACTGCAGGAACTTCAAACCGGCACTAGGAAACAGACTGAGAAAGCAGAGAAAAAGTGTCTCCTGCAACCCGTTCTTTGGTGCTAGATTAACGAACGTCTCTCCACTTGCTCAGTTCTGAGAGATAATTGTGTGTGAAAGCCGTCCTTCACCTAGCTTGTTGGGAACACAAAGTTTCTTTTCAGTTGCAAACTCCATTCCATACATATATATGGGGAGGTACTAGCTCCAACTAGGTTTTACAGTGAAAACTGCAGGAACTTCAAAACGGCACTAGGAAACAGACTGAGAAAGCAGAGAAAAAGTGTCTACTGCAACCCATTCCCTTGGTGCTAGATGAACGAACGTCTCTCCACTTGCTCAGTTCTGAGAGATAATTGTGTGTGAAAGCCGTCCTTCACCTAGCTTGTTGGGAACACAAAGTTTCTTTTCAGATGCAAACTCCATTCCATACATATATATGGGGAGGTACTAGCTCCAACTCGGTTTTACAGTGAAAACTGCAGGAACTTCAAACCGGCACTAGGAAACAGACTGAGAAAGCAGAGAAAAAGTGTCTCCTGCAACCCGTTCCCTTGGTGCTAGATGAACGAAAGTCTCTCCACTTGCTCAGTTCTGAGAGATAAGTGTGTGTGAAAGCCGTCCTTCAACTAGCTTGTTGGGAACACAAAGTTTCTTTTCAGTTGCAAACTCCATTCCATACATATATATGGGGAGGTACTAGCTCCAACTCGGTTTGACAGCGAAAACTGCAGGAACTTCAAACCGGCACTAGGAAACAGACTGAGAAAGCAGAGAAAAAGTGTCTCCTGCAACCCGTTCCCTTGGTGCTAGATGAACGAACGTCTCTCCACTTGCTCAGTTCTGAGAGATAAGTGTGTGTGAAAGCCGTCCTTCACCTAGCTTTTTGGGAACACAAAGTTTCTTTTCAGTTGCAAACTCCATTCCATACATATATATTTGGAGGTAGGAGCTCCAACTCGGTTTTACAGTGAAAACTGCAGGAACTTCAAACCGGCACTAGGAAACAGACTGAGAAAGCAGAGAAAAAGTATCTCCTGCAACCCGTTCCCTTGGTGCTAGATGAACGAACGTCTCTCCACTTGCTCAGTTCTGAGAGATAAGTGTGTGTGAAAGCCGTCCTTCACCTAGCTTGTTGGGAACACAAAGTTTCTTTTCAGTTGCAAACTCCATTCCATACATATATATGGGGAGGTACTAGCTCCAACTCGGTTTTACAGTGAAAACTGCAGGAACTTCAAACCGGCACTAGGAAACAGACTGAGAAAGCAGAGAAAAAGTGTCTCCTGCAACCCGTTCCCTTGGTGCTAGATGAACGAACGTCTCTCCACTTGCTCAGTTCTGAGAGATAAGTGTGTGTGAAAGCCGTCCTTCACCTAGCTTGTTGGGAACACAAAGTTTCTTTTCAGTTGCAAACTCCATTCCATACATATATATGGGGAGGTACTAGCTCCAACTCGGTTTTACAGTGAAAACTGCAGGAACTTCAAACCGGCACTAGGAAACAGACTGAGAAAGCAGAGAAAAAGTGTCTCCTGCAACCCGTTCCCTTGGTGCTAGATGAACGAACGTCTCTCCACTTGCTCAGTTCTGAGAGATAAGTGTGTGTGAAAGCCGTACTTCACCTAGCTTGTTGGGAACACAAAGTTTCTTTTCAGTTGCAAACTCCATTCCATACATATATATGGGGAGGTACTAGCTCCAACTCGATTTTACAGTGAAAACTGCAGGAACTTCAAACCGGCACTAGGAAACAGACTGAGAAAGCAGAGAAAAAGTGTCTCCTGCAACCCGTTCCCTTGGTGCTAGATGAACGAACGTCTCTCCACTTGCTCAGTTCTGAGAGATAAGTGTGTGTGAAAGCCGTCCTTCACCTAGCTTGTTGGGAACACAAAGTTTCTTTTCAGTTGCAAACTCCATTCCATACATATATATGGGGAGGTACTAGCTCCAACTAGGTTTTACAGTGAAAACTGCAGGAACTTCAAAACGGCACTAGGAAACAGACTGAGAAAGCAGAGAAAAAGTGTCTATTGCAACCCATTCCCTTGGTGCTAGATGAACGAACGTCTCTCCACTTGCTCAGTTCTGAGAGATAATTGTGTGTGAAAGCCGTCCTTCACCTAGCTTGTTGGGAACACAAAGATTCTTTTCAGATGCAAACTCCATTCCATACATATATATGGGGAGGTACTAGCTCCAACTCGGTTTTACAGTGAAAACTGCAGGAACTTCAAACCGGCACTAGGAAACAGACTGAGAAAGCAGAGAAAAAGTGTCTCCTGCAACCCGTTCCCTTGGTGCTAGATGAACGAACGTCTCTCCACTTGCTCAGTTCTGAGAGATAAGTGTGTGTGAAAGCCGTCCTTCACCTAGCTTGTTGGGAACACAAAGTTTCTTTTCAGTTGCAAACTCCATTCCATACATATATATGGGGAGGTACTAGCTCCAACTCGGTTTTACAGTGAAAACTGCAGGAACTTCAAACCGGCACTAGGAAACAGACTGAGAAAGCAGAGAAAAAGTGTCTCCTGCAACCCGTTCCCTTGGTGCTAGATGAACGAACGTCTCTCCACTTGCTCAGTTCTGAGAGATAAGTGTGTGTGAAAGCCGTCCTTCACCTAGCTTTTTGGGAACACAAAGTTTCTTTTCAGTTGCAAACTCCATTCCATACATATATATTTGGAGGTAGAAGCTCCAACTCGGTTTTACAGTGAAAACTGCAGGAACTTCAAACCGGCACTAGGAAACAGACTGAGAAAGCAGAGAAAAAGTGTCTCCTGCAACCCGTTCCCTTGGTGCTAGATGAACGAACGTCTCTCCACTTGCTCAGTTCTGAGAGATAAGTGTATGTGAAAGCCGTCCTTCACCAAGCTTTTTGGGAACACAAAGTTTCTTTTCAGTTGCAAACTCCATTCCATACATATATATTTGGAGGTACAAGCTCCAACTCGGTTTTACAGTGAAAACTGCAGGAACTTCAAACTGGCACTAGGAAACAGACTGAGAAAGCAGAGAAAAAGTGTCTCCTGCAACCCGTTCCCTTGGTGCTAGATGAACGAACGTCTCTCCACTTGCTCAGTTCTGAGAGATAAGTGTGTGTGAAAGCCGATCTTCACCTAGCTTTTTGGGAACACAAAGTTTCTTTTCAGTTGCAAACTCCAATCCATACATATATATTTGGAGGTACTAGCTCCAACTCGGTTTTACACTGAAAACTGCAGGAACTTCAAACCGGCACTAGGAAACAGACTGAGAATGCAGAGAAAAAGTGTCTCCTGCAACCCGTTCCCTTGGTGCTAGATGAACGAACGTCTCTCCACTTGCTCAGTTCTGAGAGATAAGTGTGTGTGAAAGCCGTCCTTCACCTAGCTTGTTGGGAACACAAAGTTTCTTTTCAGTTGCAAACTCCATTCCATACATATATATGGGGAGGTACAAGCTCACACTCGGTTTTACAGTGAAAACTGCAGGAACTTCAAACCGGCACTAGGAAACAGACTGAGAAAGCAGAGAAAAAGTGTCTCCTGCAACCCGTTCCCTTGGTGCTAGATGAACGAACGTCTCTCCACTTGCTCAGTTCTGAGAGATAAGTGTGTGTGAAAGCCGTCCTTCACCAAGCTTTTTGGGAACACAAAGTTTCTTTTCAGTTGCAAACTCCATTCCATACATATATATTTGGAGGTAGAAGATCCAACTCGGTTTTACAGTGAAAACTGCAGGAACTTCAAACCGGCACTAGGAAACAGACTGAGAAAGCAGAGAAAAGTGTCTCCTGCAACCCGTTCCCTTGGTGCTAGATGAACGAACGTCTCTCCACTTGCTCAGTTCTGAGAGATAAGTGTGTGTGAAAGCCGTCCTTCACCTAGCTTGTTGGGAACACAAAGTTTCTTTTCAGTTGCAAACTCCATTCCATACATATATATGGGGAGGTACAAGCTCCAACTCGGTTTTACAGTGAAAACTGCAGGAACTTCAAACCGGCACTAGGAAACAGACTGAGAAAGCAGAGAAAAAGTGTCTCCTGCAACCCGTTCCCTTGGTGCTAGATGAACGAACGTCTCTCCACTTGCTCAGTTCTGAGAGTTAAGTGTGTGTGAAAGCCGTCCTTCACCTAGCTTGTTGGGAACACAATGATTCTTTTCACTTGCAAACTCCATTCCATACATATATATGGGGAGGTACTAGCTCCAACTCGGTTTTACAGTGAAAACTGCAGGAACTTCAAACCGGCACTAGGAAACAGACTGAGAAAGCAGAGAAAAAGTGTCTCCTGCAACCCGTTCCCTTGGTGCTAGATGAACGAACCTCTCTCCACTTGCTCAGTTCTGAGAGATATGTGTGTGTGAAAGCCGTACTTCACCTAGCTTTTTGGGAACACAAAGTTTCTTTTCAGTTGCAAACTCCATTCCATACATATATATTTGGAGGTACAAGCTCCAACTCGGTTTTACAGTGAAAACTGCAGGAACATCAAACCGGCACTAGGAAACAGACTGAGAAAGCAGAGAAAAAGTGTCTCCTGCAACCCGTTCCCTTGGTGCTAGATGAACGAACGTCTCTCCACTTGCTCAGTTCTGAGAGATAAGTGTGTGTGAAAGCCATCCTTCACCTAGCTTGTTGGGAACACAAAGTTTCTTTTCAGTTGCAAACTCCATTCCATACATATATATGGGGAGGTACAAGCTCACACTCGGTTTTACAGTGAAAACTGCAGGAACTTCAAACCGGCACTAGGAAACAGACTGAGAAAGCAGAGAAAAAGTGTCTCCTGCAACCCGTTCCCTTGGTGCTAGATGAACGAACGTCTCTCCACTTGCTCAGTTCTGAGAGATAAGTGTATGTGAAAGCCGTCCTTCACCAAGCTTTTTGGGAACACAAAGTTTCTTTTCAGTTGCAAACTCCATTCCATACATATATATTTGGAGGTACAAGCTCCAACTCGGTTTTACAGTGAAAACTGCAGGAACTTCAAACCGGCACTAGGAAACAGACTGAGAAAGCAGAGAAAAGTGTCTCCTGCAACCCGTTCCCTTGGTGCTAGATGAACGAACGTCTCTCCACTTGCTCAGTTCTGAGAGATAAGTGTGTGTGAAAGCCGTCCTTCACCTAGCTTGTTGGGAACACAAAGTTTCTTTTCAGTTGCATACTCCATTCCATACATATATATGGGGAGGTACTAGCTCCAACTCGGTTTTACAGTGAAAACTGCAGGAACTTCAAACCGGCACTAGGAAACAGACTGAGAAAGCAGAGAAAAAGTGTCTCCTGCAACCTGTTCCCTTGGTGCTAGATGAACGAACGTCTCTCCACTTGCTCAGTTCTGAGAGATAAGTGTGTGTGAAAGCCGTCCTTCACCTAGCTTGTTGGGAACACAAAGTTTCTTTTCAGTTGCAAACTCCATTCCATACATATATATGGGGAGGTACTAGCTCCAACTCGGTTTTACAGTGAAAACTGCAGGAACTTCAAACCGGCACTAGGAAACAGACTGAGAAAGCAGAGAAAAAGTGTCTCCTGCAACCCGTTCCCTTGGTGCTAGATGAACGAACGTCTCTCCACTTGCTCAGTTCTCAGAGATATGTGTGTGTGAAAGCCGTCCTTCACCTAGCTTTTTGGGAACACAAAGTTTCTTTTCAGTTGCAAACTCCATTCCATACATATATATTTGGAGGTACAAGCTCCAACTCGGTTTTACAGTGAAAACTGCAGGAACTTCAAACCGGCACTAGGAAACAGACTGAGAAAGCAGAGAAAAAGTGTCTCCTGCAACCCGTTCCCTTGGTGCTAGATGAACGAACGTCTCTCCACTTGCTCAGTTCTGAGAGATAAGTGTGTGTGAAAGCCGTCCTTCACCTAGCTTGTTGGGAACACAAAGTTTCTTTTCAGTTGCAAACTCCATTCCATACATATATATGGGGAGGTACTAGCTCCAACTCGGTTTTACAGTGAAAACTGCAGGAACTTCAAACCGGCACTAGGAAACAGACTGAGAAAGCAGAGAAAAAGTGTCTCCTGCAACCCGTTCCCTTGGTGCTAGATGAACGAACGTCTCTCCACTTGCTCAGTTCTGAGAGATAAGTGTGTGTGAAAGCCGTCCTTCACCTAGCTTGTTGGGAACACAAAGTTTCTTTTCAGTTGCAAACTCCATTCCATACATATATATGGGGAGGTACTAGCTCCAACTCGGTTTCACAGTGAAAACTGCAGGAACTTCAAACCGGCACTAGGAAACAGACTGAGAAAGCAGAGAAAAAGTGTCTCCTGCAACCCGTTCCCTTGGTGCTAGATGAACGAACGTCTCTCCACTTGCTCAGTTCTGAGAGATATGTGTGTGTGAAAGCCGTCCTTCACCTAGCTTTTTGGGAACACAAAGTTTCTTTTCAGTTGCAAACTCCATTCCATACATATATATTTGGAGGTACAAGCTCCAACTCGGTTTTACAGTGAAAACTGCAGGAACTTCAAACCGGCACTAGGAAACAGACTGAGAAAGCAGAGAAAATGTGTCTCCTGCAACCCGTTCCCTTGGTGCTAGATGAACGAACGTCTCTCCACTTGCTCAGTTCTGAGAGATAAGTGTGTGTGAAAGCCGTCCTTCACCTAGCTTTTTGGGAACACAAAGTTTCTTTTCAGTTGCCAACTCCATTCCATACATATATATGGGGAGGTACTAGCTCCAACTCGATTTTACAGTGAAAACTGCAGGAACTTCAAACCGGCACTAGGAAACAGACTGAGAAAGCAGAGAAAAAGTGTCTCCTGCAACCCGTTCCCTTGGTGCTAGATGAACGAACGTCTCTCCACTTGCTCAGTTCTGAGAGATAAGTGTGTGTGAAAGCCGTCCTTCACATAGCTTTTTGGGAACACAAAGTTTATTTTCAGTTGCAAACTCCATTCCATACATATATATTTGGAGGTAGAAGATCCAACTCGGTTTTACAGTGAAAACTGCAGGAACTTCAAACTGGCACTAGGAAACAGACTGAGAAAGCAGAGAAAAAGTGTCTCCTGCAACCCATTCCCTTGGTGCTAGATGAACGAACGTCTCTCCACTTGCTCAGTTCTGAGAGATAAGTGTGTGTGAAAGCCGATCTTCACCTAGCTTTTTGGGAACACAAAGTTTCTTTTCAGTTGCAAACTCCATTCCATACATATATATTTGGAGGTAGAAGCTCCAACTCGGTTTTACAGTGAAAACTGCAGGAACTTCAAACCGGCACTAGGAAACAGACTGAGAATGCAGAGAAAAAGTGTCTCCTGCAACCCGTTCCCTTGGTGCTAGATGAACGAACGTCTCTCCACTTGCTCAGTTCTGAGAGATAAGTGTGTGTGAAAGCCGTCCTTCACCTAGCTTGTTGGGAACACAAAGTTTCTTTTCAGTTGCAAACTCCATTCCATACATATATATGGGGAGGTACAAGCTCACACTCGGTTTTACAGTGAAAACTGCAGGAACTTCAAATCGGCACTAGGAAACAGACTGAGAAAGCAGAGAAAAAGTGTCTCCTGCAACCCGTTCCCTTGGTGCTAGATGAACGAACGTCTCTCCACTTGCTCAGTTCTGAGAGATAAGTGTGTGTGAAAGCCGTCCTTCACCTAGCTTGTTGGGAACACAAAGTTTCTTTTCAGTTGCAAACTCCATTCCATACATATATATGGGGAGGTACTAGCTCCAACTCGGTTTTACAGTGAAAACTGCAGGAACTTCAAACCGGCACTAGGAAACAGACTGAGAAAGCAGAGAAAAAGTGTCTCCTGCAACCCGTTCTCTTGGTGCTAGATGAACGAACGTCTCTCCACTTGCTCAGTTCTGAGAGATAAGTGTGTGTGAAAGCCGTCCTTCACCTAGCTTGTTGGGAACACAAAGTTTCTTTTCAGTTGCAAACTCCATTCCATACATATATATGGGGAGGTACTAGCTCCAACTCGGTTTTACAGTGAAAACTGCAGGAACTTCAAACCGGCACTAGGAAACAGACTGAGAAAGCAGAGAAAAAGTGTCTCCTGCAACCCGTTCCCTTGGTGCTAGATGAACGAACGTCTCTCCACTTGCTCAGTTCTCAGAGATATGTGTGTGTGAAAGCCGTCCTTCACCTAGCTTTTTGGGAACACAAAGTTTCTTTTCAGTTGCAAACTCCATTCCATACATATATATTTGGAGGTACAAGCTCCAACTCGGTTTTACAGTGAAAACTGCAGGAACTTCAAACCGGCACTAGGAAACAGACTGAGAAAGCAGAGAAAAAGTGTCTCCTGCAACCCGTTCCCTTGGTGCTAGATGAACGAACGTCTCTCCACTTGCTCAGTTCTGAGAGATAAGTGTGTGTGAAAGCCGTCCTTCACCTAGCTTGTTGGGAACACAAAGTTTCTTTTCAGTTGCAAACTCCATTCCATACATATATATGGGGAGGTACTAGCTCCAACTCGGTTTTACAGTGAAAACTGCAGGAACTTCAAACCGACACTAGGAAACAGACTGAGAAAGCAGAGAAAAAGTGTCTCCTGCAACCCGTTCCCTTGGTGCTAGATGAACGAACGTCTCTCCACTTGCTCAGTTCTGAGAGATAAGTGTGTGTGAAAGCCGTCCTTCACCTAGCTTGTTGGGAACACAAAGTTTCTTTTCAGTTGCAAACTCCATTCCATACATATATATGGGGAGGTACTAGCTCCAACTCGGTTTTACAGTGAAAACTGCAGGAACTTCAAACCGGCACTAGGAAACAGACTGAGAAAGCAGAGAAAAAGTGTCTCCTGCAACCCGTTCCCTTGGTGCTAGATGAACGAACGTCTCTCCACTTGCTCAGTTCTGAGAGATATGTGTGTGTGAAAGCCGTCCTTCACCTAGCTTTTTGGGAACACAAAGTTTCTTTTCAGTTGCAAACTCCATTCCATACATATATATTTGGAGGTACAAGCTCCAACTCGGTTTTACAGTGAAAACTGCAGGAACTTCAAACCGGCACTAGGAAACAGACTGAGAAAGCAGAGAAAAAGTGTCTCCTGCAACCCGTTCCCTTGGTGCTAGATGAACGAACGTCTCTCCACTTGCTCAGTTCTGAGAGATAAGTGTGTGTGAAAGCCGTCCTTCACCTAGCTTTTTGGGAACACAAAGTTTCTTTTCAGTTGCCAACTCCATTCCATACATATATATGGGGAGGTACTAGCTCCAACTCGGTTTTACAGTGAAAACTGCAGGAACTTCAAACCGGCACTAGGAAACAGACTGAGAAAGCAGAGAAAAAGTGTCTCCTGCAACCCGTTCCCTTGGTGCTAGATGAACGAACGTCTCTCCACTTGCTCAGTTCTGAGAAATAAGTGTGTGTGAAAGCCGTCCTTCACATAGCTTTTTGGGAACACAAAGTTTATTTTCAGTTGCAAACTCCATTCCATACATATATATTTGGAGGTAGAAGATCCAACTCGGTTTTACAGTGAAAACTGCAGGAACTTCAAACTGGCACTAGGAAACAGACTGAGAAAGCAGAGAAAAAGTGTCTCCTGCAACCCATTCCCTTGGTGCTAGATGAACGAACGTCTCTCCACTTGCTCAGTTCTGAGAGATAAGTGTGTGTGAAAGCCGATCTTCACCTAGCTTTTTGGGAACACAAAGTTTCTTTTCAGTTGCAAACTCCATTCCATACATATATATTTGGAGGTAGAAGCTCCAACTCGGTTTTACAGTGAAAACTGCAGGAACTTCAAACCGGCACTAGGAAACAGACTGAGAATGCAGAGAAAAAGTGTCTCCTGCAACCCGTTCCCTTGGTGCTAGATGAACGAACGTCTCTCCACTTGCTCAGTTCTGAGAGATAAGTGTGTGTGAAAGCCGTCCTTCACCTAGCTTGTTGGGAAAACAAAGTTTCTTTTCAGTTGCAAACTCCATTCCATACATATATATGGGGAGGTACAAGCTCACACTCGGTTTTACAGTGAAAACTGCAGGAACTTCAAACCGGCACTAGGAAACAGACTGAGAAAGCAGAGAAAAAGTGTCTCCTGCAACCCGTTCCCTTGGTGCTAGATGAACGAACGTCTCTCCACTTGCTCAGTTCTGAGAGATAAGTGTGTGTGAAAGCCGTCCTTCACCTAGCTTGTTGGGAACACAAAGTTTCTTTTCAGTTGCAAACTCCATTCCATACATATATATGGGGAGGTACAAGCTCACACTCGGTTTTACAGTGAAAACTGCAGGAACTTCTAACCGGCACTAGGAAACAGACTGAGAAAGCAGAGAAAAAGTGTCTCCTGCAACCCGTTCCCTTGGTGCTAGATGAACGAACGTCTCTCCACTTGCTCAGATCTGAGAGATAAGTGTGTGTGAAAGCCGTCCTTCACCTAGCTTGTTGGGAACACAAAGTTTCTTTTCAGTTGCAAACTCCATTCCATACATATATATTTGGAGGTACAAGCTCACACTCGGTTTTACAGTGAAAACTGCAGGAACTTCAAACCGGCACTAGGAAACAGACTGAGAAAGCAGAGAAAAAGTGTCTCCTGCAACCCGTTCCCTTGGTGCTAGATGAACGAACGTCTCTCCACTTGCTCAGTTCTGAGAGATAAGTGTGTGTGAAAGCCGTCCTTCACCTAGCTTGTTGGGAACACAAAGTTTCTTTTCAGTTGCAAACTCCATTCCATACATATATATGGGGAGGTACTAGCTCCAACTCGGTTTTACAGTGAAAACTGCAGGAACTTCAAACCGGCACTAGGAAACAGACTGAGAAAGCAGAGAAAAAGTGTCTCCTGCAACCCGTTCCCTTGGTGCTAGATGAACGAACGTCTCTCCACTTGCTCAGTTCTGAGAGATAAGTGTGTGTGAAAGCCGTCCTTCACCTAGCTTGTTGGGAACACAAAGTTTCTTTTCAGTTGCAAACTCCATTCCATACATATATATGGGGAGGTACAAGCTCACACTCGGTTTTACAGTGAAAACTGCAGGAACTTCAAACCGGCACTAGGAAACAGACTGAGAAAGCAGAGAAAAAGTGTCTCCTGCAACCCGTTCCCTTGGTGCTAGATGAACGAACGTCTCTCCACTTGCTCAGTTCTGAGAGATAAGTGTGTGTGAAAGCCGTCCTTCACCTAGCTTGTTGGGAACACAAAGTTTCTTTTCAGTTGCAAACTCCATTCCATACATATATATGGGGAGGTACTAGCTCCAACTCGGTTTTACAGTGAAAACTGCAGGAACTTCAAACCGGCACTAGGAAACAGACTGAGAAAGCAGAGAAAAAGTGTCTCCTGCAACCCGTTCCCTTGGTGCTAGATGAACGAACGTCTCTCCACTTGCTCAGTTCTGAGAGATAAGTGTGTGTGAAAGCCGTCCTTCACCTAGCTTGTTGGGAACACAAAGTTTATTTTCAGTTGCAAACTCCATTCCATACATATATATTTGGAGGTAGAAGATCCAACTCGGTTTTACAGTGAAAACTGCAGGAACTTCAAACTGGCACTAGGAAACAGACTGAGAAAGCAGAGAAAAAGTGTCTCCTGCAACCCATTCCCTTGGTGTTAGATGAACGAACGTCTCTCCACTTGCTCAGTTCTGAGAGATAAGTGTGTGTGAAAGCCGATCTTCACCTAGCTTTTTGGGAACACAAAGTTTCTTTTCAGTTGCAAACTCCATTCCATACATATATATTTGGAGGTAGAAGCTCCAACTCGGTTTTACAGTGAAAACTGCAGGAACTTCAAACCGGCACTAGGAAACAGACTGAGAATGCAGAGAAAAAGTGTCTCCTGCAACCCGTTCCCTTGGTGCTAGATGAACGAACGTCTCTCCACTTGCTCAGTTCTGAGAGATAAGTGTGTGTGAAAGCCGTCCTTCACCTAGCTTGTTGGGAAAACAAAGTTTCTTTTCAGTTGCAAACTCCATTCCATACATATATATGGGGAGGTACAAGCTCACACTCGGTTTTACAGTGAAAACTGCAGGAACTTCAAACCGGCACTAGGAAACAGACTGAGAAAGCAGAGAAAAAGTGTCTCCTGCAACCCGTTCCCTTGGTGCTAGATGAACGAACGTCTCTCCACTTGCTCAGTTCTGAGAGATAAGTGTGTGTGAAAGCCGTCCTTCACCTAGCTTGTTGGGAACACAAAGTTTCTTTTCAGTTGCAAACTCCATTCCATACATATATATTTGGAGGTAGAAGCTCCAACTCGGTTTTACAGTGAAAACTGCAGGAACTTCTAACCGGCACTAGGAAACAGACTGAGAAAGCAGAGAAAAAGTGTCTCCTGCAACCCGTTCCCTTGGTGCTAGATGAACGAACGTCTCTCCACTTGCTCAGTTCTGAGAGATAAGTGTGTGTGAAAGCCGTCCTTCACCTAGCTTGTTGGGAACACAAAGTTTCTTTTCAGTTGCAAACTCCATTCCATACATATATATTTGGAGGTACAAGCTCACACTCGGTTTTACAGTGAAAACTGCAGGAACTTCAAACCGGCACTAGGAAACAGACTGAGAAAGCAGAGAAAAAGTGTCTCCTGCAACCCGTTCCCTTGGTGCTAGATGAACGAACGTCTCTCCACTTGCTCAGTTCTGAGAGATAAGTGTGTGTGAAAGCCGTCCTTCACCTAGCTTGTTGGGAACACAAAGTTTCTTTTCAGTTGCAAACTCCATTCCATACATATATATGGGGAGGTACTAGCTCCAAGTCGGTTTTACAGTGAAAACTGCAGGAACTTCAAACCGGCACTAGGAAACAGACTGAGAAAGCAGAGAAAAAGTGTCTCCTGCAACCCGTTCCCTTGGTGCTAGATGAACGAACGTCTCTCCACTTGCTCAGTTCTGAGAGATAAGTGTGTGTGAAAGCCGTCCTTCACCTAGCTTGTTGGGAACACAAAGTTTCTTTTCAGTTGCAAACTCCATTCCATACATATATATGGGGAGGTACAAGCTCACACTCGGTTTTACAGTGAAAACTGCAGGAACTTCAAACCGGCACTAGGAAACAGACTGAGAAAGCAGAGAAAAAGTGTCTCCTGCAACCCGTTCCCTTGGTGCTAGATGAACGAACGTCTCTCCACTTGCTCAGTTCTGAGAGATAAGTGTGTGTGAAAGCCGTCCTTC
This sequence comes from Camelus dromedarius, assembly GCF_036321535.1. Taxonomy (NCBI): domain Eukaryota; kingdom Metazoa; phylum Chordata; class Mammalia; order Artiodactyla; family Camelidae; genus Camelus; species Camelus dromedarius. The sequence goes on from NW_026989830.1 coordinate 403,321, forward strand.
ACCTAGCTTGTTGGGAACACAAAGTTTCTTTTCAGTTGCAAACTCCATTCCATACATATATATGGGGAGGTACTAGCTCCAACTCGGTTTTACAGTGAAAACTGCAGGAACTTCAAACCGGCACTAGGAAACAGACTGAGAAAGCAGAGAATAAGTGTCTCCTGCAACCCGTTCCCTTGGTGCTAGATGAACGAACGTCTCTCCACTTGCTCAGTTCTGAGAGATATGTGTGTGTGAAAGCCGTCCTTCACCTAGCTTGTTGAGAACACAAAGTTTCTTTTCAGTTGCAAACTCCATTCCATACATATATATGGGGAGGTACTAGCTCCAACTCGGTTTTACAGTGAAAACTGCAGGAACTTCAAACCGGCACTAGGAAACAGACTGAGAAAGCAGAGAAAAAGTGTCTCCTGCAACCCGTTCCCTTGGTGCTAGATGAACGAACGTCTCTCCACTTGCTCAGTTCTGAGAGATATGTGTGTGTGAAAGCCGTCCTTCACCTAGCTTGTTGGGAACACAAAGTTTCTTTTCAGTTGCAAACTCCATTCCATACATATATATTTGGAGGTAGAAGCTCCAACTCGGTTTTACAGTGAAAACTGCAGGAACTTCAAACCGGCACTAGGAAACAGACTGAGAAAGCAGAGAAAAAGTGTCTCCTGCAACCCGTTCCCTTGGTGCTAGATGAACGAACGTCTCTCCACTTGCTCAGTTCTGAGAGATAAGTGTGTGTGAAAGCCGTCCTTCACCTAGCTTTTTGGGAACACAAAGTTTCTTTTCAGTTGCAAACTCCATTCCATACATATATATGGGGAGGTACAAGCTCACACTCGGTTTTACAGTGAAAACTGCAGGAACTTCAAACCGGCACTAGGAAACAGACTGAGAAAGCAGAGAAAAAGTGTCTCCTGCAACCCATTCCCTTGGTGCTAGATGAACGAACGTCTCTCCACTTGCTCAGTTCTGAGAGATAAGTGTGTGTGAAAGCCGTCCTTCACCTAGCTTGTTGGGAACACAAAGTTTCTTTTCAGTTGCAAACTCCATTCCATACATATATATGGGGAGGTACTAGCTCCAACTCGGTTTTACAGTGAAAACTGCAGGAACTTCAAACCGGCACTAGGAAACAGACTGAGAAAGCAGAGAAAAAGTGTCTCCTGCAACCCGTTCCCTTGGTGCTAGATGAACGAACGTCTCTCCACTTGCTCAGTTCTGAGAGATATGTGTGTGTGAAAGCCGTCCTTCACCTAGCTTGTTGGGAACACAAAGTTTCTTTTCAGTTGCAAACTCCATTCCATACATATATATGGGGAGGTACTAGCTCCAACTCGGTTTTACAGTGAAAACTGCAGGAACTTCAAACCGGCACTAGGAAACAGACTGAGAAAGCAGAGAAAAAGTGTCTCCTGCAACCCGTTCCCTTGGTGCTAGATGAACGAACGTCTGTCCACTTGCTCAGTTCTGAGAGATAAGTGTGTGTGAAAGCCGTCCTTCACCTAGCTTGTTGGGAACACAAAGTTTCTTTTCAGTTGCAAACTCCATTCCATACATATATATGGGGAGGTACTAGCTCCAACTCGGTTTTACAGTGAAAACTGCAGGAACTTCAAACCGGCACTAGGAAACAGACTGAGAAAGCAGAGAAAAAGTGTCTCCTGCAACCCTTTCCCTTGGTGCTGGATGAACGAACGTCTCTCCACTTGCTCAGTTCTGAGAGATAAGTGTGTGTGAAAGCCGTTCTTCACATAGCTTTTTGGGAACACAAAGTTTATTTTCAGTTGCAAACTCCATTCCATACATATATATTTGGAGGTAGAAGATCCAACTCGGTTTTACAGTGAAAACTGCAGGAACTTCAAACTGGCACTAGGAAACAGACTGAGAAAGCAGAGAAAAAGTGTCTCCTGCAACCCGTTCCCTTGGTGCTAGATGAACGAACGTCTCTCCACTTGCTCAGTTCTGAGAGATAAGTGTGTGTGAAAGCCGATCTTCACCTAGCTTTTTGGGAACACAAAGTTTCTTTTCAGTTGCAAACTCCAATCCATACATATATATTTGGAGGTACTAGCTCCAACTCGGTTTTACAGTGAAAACTGCAGGAACTTCAAACCGGCACTAGGAAACAGACTGAGAATGCAGAGAAAAAGTGTCTCCTGCAACCCGTTCCCTTGGTGCTAGATGAACGAACGTCTCTCCACTTGCTCAGTTCTGAGAGATAAGTGTGTGTGAAAGCCGTCCTTCACCTAGCTTGTTGGGAACACAAAGTTTCTTTTCAGTTGCAAACTCCATTCCATACATATATATTTGGAGGTAGAAGCTCCAACTCGGTTTTACAGTGAAAACTGCAGGAACTTCAAACCGGCACTAGGAAACAGACTGAGAAAGCAGAGAAAAAGTGTCTCCTGCAACCCGTTCCATTGGTGCTAGATGAACGAACGTCTCTCCACTTGCTCAGTTCTGAGAGTTAAGTGTGTGTGAAAGCCGTCCTTCACCTAGCTTGTTGGGAACACAATGATTCTTTTCACTTGCAAACTCCATTCCATACATATATATGGGGAGGTACTAGCTCCAACTCGGTTTTACAGTGAAAACTGCAGGAACTTCAAACCGGCACTAGGAAACAGACTGAGAAAGCAGAGAAAAAGTGTCTCCTGCAACCCGTTCCCTTGGTGCTAGATGAACGAACGTCTCTCCACTTGCTCAGTTCTGAGAGATATGTGTGTGTGAAAGCCGTCCTTCACCTAGCTTGTTGAGAACACAAAGTTTCTTTTCAGTTGCAAACTCCATTCCATACATATATATTTGGAGGTACAAGCTCCAACTCGGTTTTACAGTGAAAACTGCAGGAACATCAAACCGGCACTAGGAAACAGACTGAGAAAGCAGAGAAAAAGTGTCTCCTGCAACCCGTTCCCTTGGTGCTAGATGAACGAACGTCTCTCCACTTGCTCAGTTCTGAGAGATAAGTGTGTGTGAAAGCCGTCCTTCACCTAGCTTGTTGGGAACACAAAGTTTCTTTTCAGTTGCAAACTCCATTCCATACATATATATGGGGAGGTACAAGCTCACACTCGGTTTTACAGTGAAAACTGCAGGAACTTCAAACCGGCACTAGGAAACAGACTGAGAAAGCAGAGAAAAAGTGTCTCCTGCAACCCGTTCCCTTGGTGCTAGATGAACGAACGTCTCTCCACTTGCTCAGTTCTGAGAGATAAGTGTATGTGAAAGCCGTCCTTCACCAAGCTTTTTGGGAACACAAAGTTTCTTTTCAGTTGCAAACTCCATTCCATACATATATATTTGGAGGTACAAGCTCCAACTCGGTTTTACAGTGAAGACTTCAGGAACTTCAAACCGGCACTAGGAAACAGACTGAGAAAGCAGAGAAAAGTGTCTCCTGCAACCCGTTCCCTTGGTGCTAGATAAACGAACGTCTCTCCACTTGCTCAGTTCTGAGAGATAAGTGTGTGTGAAAGCCGTCCTTCACCTAGCTTGTTGGGAACACAAAGTTTCTTTTCAGTTGCAAACTCCATTCCATACATATATATGGGGAGGTACTAGCTCCAACTCGGTTTTACAGTGAAAACTGCAGGAACTTCAAACCGGCACTAGGAAACAGACTGAGAAAGCAGAGAAAAAGTGTCTCCTGCAACCCGTTCCCTTGGTGCTAGATGAACGAACGTCTCTCCACTTGCTCAGTTCTGAGAGATAAGTGTGTGTGAAAGCCGTCCTTCACCTAGCTTGTTGGGAACACAAAGTTTCTTTTCAGTTGCAAACTCCATTCCATACATATATATGGGGAGGTACTAGCTCCAACTCGGTTTTACAGTGAAAACTGCAGGAACTTCAAACCGGCACTAGGAAACAGACTGAGAAAGCAGAGAAAAAGTGTCTCCTGCAACCCGTTCCCTTGGTGCTAGATGAACGAACGTCTCTCCACTTGCTCAGTTCTCAGAGATATGTGTGTGTGAAAGCCGTCCTTCACCTAGCTTTTTGGGAACACAAAGTTTCTTTTCAGTTGCAAACTCCATTCCATACATATATATTTGGAGGTACAAGCTCCAACTCGGTTTTACAGTGAAAACTGCAGGAACTTCAAACCGGCACTAGGAAACAGACTGAGAAAGCAGAGAAAAAGTGTCTCCTGCAACCCGTTCCCTTGGTGCTAGATGAACGAACGTCTCTCCACTTGCTCAGTTCTGAGAGATAAGTGTGTGTGAAAGCCGTCCTTCACCTAGCTTTTTGGGAACACAAAGTTTCTTTTCAGTTGCAAACTCCATTCCATACATATATATTTGGAGGTACAAGCTCCAACTCGGTTTTACAGTGAAAACTGCAGGAACTTCAAACCGGCACTAGGAAACAGACTGAGAAAGCAGAGAAAAAGTGTCTCCTGCAACCCGTTCCCTTGGTGCTAGATGAACGAACGTCTCTCCACTTGCTCAGTTCTGAGAGATAAGTGTGTGTGAAAGCCGTCCTTCACCTAGCTTGTTGGGAACACAAAGTTTCTTTTCAGTTGCAAACTCCATTCCATACATATATATGGGGAGGTACTAGCTCCAACTCGGTTTTACAGTGAAAACTGCAGGAACTTCAAACCGGCACTAGGAAACAGACTGAGAAAGCAGAGAAAAAGTGTCTCCTGCAACCCGTTCCCTTGGTGCTAGATGAACGAACGTCTTTCCACTTGCTCAGTTCTGAGAGATAAGTGTGTGTGAAAGCCGTCCTTCACCTAGCTTGTTGGGAACACAAAGTTTCTTTTCAGTTGCAAACTCCATTCCATACATATATATGGGGAGGTACTAGCTCCAACTCGGTTTTACAGTGAAAACTGCAGGAACTTCAAACCGGCACTAGGAAACAGACTGAGAAAGCAGAGAAAAAGTGTCTCCTGCAACCCGTTCCCTTGGTGCTAGATGAACGAACGTCTCTCCACTTGCTCAGTTCTGAGAGATAAGTGTGTGTGAAAGCCGTCCTTCACCTAGCTTTTTGGGAACACAAAGTTTCTTTTCAGTTGCAAACTCCATTCCATACATATATATTTGGAGGTAGAAGCTCCAACTCGGTTTTACAGTGAAAACTGCAGGAACTTCAAACCGGCACTAGGAAACAGACTGAGAAAGCAGAGAAAAAGTGTCTCCTGCAACCCGTTCCCTTGGTGCTAGATGAACGAACGTCTCTCCACTTGCTCAGTTCTGAGAGATAAGTGTGTGTGAAAGCCGTCCTTCACCTAGCTTTTTGGGAACACAAAGTTTCTTTTCAGTTGCAAACTCCATTCCACACATATATATGGGGAGGTACTAGCTCCAACTCGGTTTTACAGTGAAAACTGCAGGAACTTCAAAACGGCACTAGGAAACAGACTGAGAAAGCAGAGAAAAAGTGTCTCCTGCAACCCGTTCCCTTGGTGCTAGATGAACGAACGTCTCTCTACTTGCTCAGTTCTGAGAGATAAGTGTGTGTGAAAGCCGTCCTTCACCTAGCTTTTTGGGAACACAAAGTTTATTTTCAGTTGCAAACTCCATTCCATACATTTATATTTGGAGGTAGAAGATCCAACTCGGTTTTACAGTGAAAACTGCAGGAACTTCAAACTGGCACTAGGAAACAGACTGAGAAAGCAGAGAAAAAGTGTCTCCTGCAACCCGTTCCCTTGGTGCTAGATGAACGAACGTCTCTCCACTTGCTCAGTTCTGAGAGATAAGTGTGTGTGAAAGCCGATCTTCACCTAGCTTTTTGGGAACACAAAGTTTCTTTTCAGTTGCAAACTCCAATCCATACATATATATTTGGAGGTACGAGCTCCAACTCGGTTTTACAGTGAAAACTGCAGGAACTTCAAACCGGCACTAGGAAACAGACTGAGAATGCAGAGAAAAAGTGTCTCCTGCAACCCGTTCCCTTGGTGCTAGATGAACGAACGTCTCTCCACTTGCTCAGTTCTGAGAGATAAGTGTGTGTGAAAGCCGTCCTTCACCTAGCTTGTTGGGAACACAAAGTTTCTTTTCAGTTGCAAACTCCATTCCATACATATATATGGGGAGGTACAAGCTCCAACTCGGTTTTACAGTGAAAACTGCAGGAACTTCAAACCGGCACTAGGAAACAGACTGAGAAAGCAGAGAAAAAGTGTCTCCTGCAACCCGTTCCCTTGGTGCTAGATGAACGAACGTCTCTCCACTTGCTCAGTTCTGAGAGATAAGTGTGTGTGAAAGCCGTCCTTCACCAAGCTTTTTGGGAACACAAAGTTTCTTTTCAGTTGCAAACTCCATTCCATACATATATATTTGGAGGTAGAAGATCCAACTCGGTTTTACAGTGAAAACTGCAGGAACTTCAAACAGGCACTAGGAAACAGACTGAGAAAGCAGAGAAAAGTGTCTCCTGCAACCCGTTCCCTTGGTGCTAGATGAACGAACGTCTCTCCACTTGCTCAGTTCTGAGAGATAAGTGTGTGTGAAAGCCGTCCTTCACCTAGCTTGTTGGGAACACAAAGTTTCTTTTCAGTTGCAAACTCCATTCCATACATATATATGGGGAGGTACAAGCTCCAACTCGGTTTTACAGTGAAAACTGCAGGAACTTCAAACCGGCACTAGGAAACAGACTGAGAAAGCAGAGAAAAAGTGTCTCCTGCAAACCGTTCCCTTGGTGCTAGATGAACGAACGTCTCTCCAATTGCTCAGTTCTGAGAGTTAAGTGTGTGTGAAAGCCGTCCTTCACCTAGCTTGTTGGGAACACAATGATTCTTTTCACTTGCAAACTCCATTCCATACATATATATGGGGAGGTACTAGCTCCAACTAGGTTTTACAGTGAAAACTGCAGGAACTTCAAACCGGCACTAGGAAACAGACTGAGAAAGCAGAGAAAAAGTGTCTCCTGCAACCCGTTCCCTTGGTGCTAGATGAACGAACGTCTCTCCACTTGCTCACTTCTGAGAGATATGTGTGTGTGAAAGCCGTCCTTCACCTAGCTTTTTGGGAACACAAAGTTTCTTTTCAGTTGCAAACTCCATTCCATACATATATATTTGGAGGTACAAGCTCCAACTCGGTTTTACAGTGAAAACTGCAGGAACATCAAACCGGCACTAGGAAACAGACTGAGAAAGCAGAGAAAAAGTGTCTCCTGCAACCCGTTCCCTTGGTGCTAGATGAACGAACGTCTCTCCACTTGCTCAGTTCTGAGAGATAAGTGTGTGTGAAAGCCGTCCTTCACCTAGCTTGTTGGGAACACAAAGTTTCTTTTCAGTTGCAAACTCCATTCCATATATATATATGGGGAGGTACAAGCTCACACTCGGTTTTACAGTGAAAACTGCAGGAACTTCAAACCGGCACTAGGAAACAGACTGAGAAAGCAGAGAAAAAGTGTCTCCTGCAACCCGTTCCCTTGGTGCTAGATGAACGAACGTCTCTCCACTTGCTCAGTTCTGAGAGATAAGTGTATGTGAAAGCCGTCCTTCACCAAGCTTTTTGGGAACACAAAGTTTCTTTTCAGTTGCAAACTCCATTCCATACATATATATTTGGAGGTACAAGCTCCAACTCGGTTTTACAGTGAAAACTGCAGGAACTTCAAACCGGCACTAGGAAACAGACTGAGAAAGCAGAGAAAAGTGTCTCCTGCAACCCGTTCCCTTGGTGCTAGATGAACGAACGTCTCTCCACTTGCTCAGTTCTGAGAGATAAGTGTGTGTGAAAGCCGTCCTTCACCTAGCTTGTTGGGAACACAAAGTTTCTTTTCAGTTGCAAACTCCATTCCATACATATATATGGGGAGGTACTAGCTCCAACTCGGTTTTACAGTGAAAACTGCAGGAACTTCAAACCGGCACTAGGAAACAGACTGAGAAAGCAGAGAAAAAGTGTCTCCTGCAACCCGTTCCCTTGGTGCTAGATGAACGAACGTCTCTCCACTTGCTCAGTTCTGAGAGATAAGTGTGTGTGAAAGCCGTCCTTCACCTAGCTTGTTGGGAACACAAAGTTTCTTTTCAGTTGCAAACTCCATTCCATACATATATATGGGGAGGTACTAGCTCCAACTCGGTTTTACAGTGAAAACTGCAGGAACTTCAAACCGGCACTAGGAAACAGACTGAGAAAGCAGAGAAAAAGTGTCTCCTGCAACCCGTTCCCTTGGTGCTAGATGAACGAACGTCTCTCCACTTGCTCAGTTCTCAGAGATATGTGTGTGTGAAATCCGTCCTTCACCTAGCTTTTTGGGAACACAAAGTTTCTTTTCAGTTGCAAACTCCATTCCATACATATATATTTGGAGGTACAAGCTCCAACTCGGTTTTACAGTGAAAACTGCAGGAACTTCAAACCGGCACTAGGAAACAGACTGAGAAAGCAGAGAAAAAGTGTCTCCTTCAACCCGTTCCCTTGGTGCTAGATGAACGAACGTCTCTCCACTTGCTCAGTTCTGAGAGATAAGTGTGTGTGAAAGCCGTCCTTCACCTAGCTTGTTGGGAACACAAAGTTTCTTTTCAGTTGCAAACTCCATTCCATACATATATATGGGGAGGTACTAGCTCCAACTCGGTTTTACAGTGAAAACTGCAGGAACTTCAAACCGGCACTAGGAAACAGACTGAGAAAGCAGAGAAAAAGTGTCTCCTGCAACCCGTTCCCTTGGTGCTAGATGAACGAACGTCTCTCCACTTGCTCAGTTCTGAGAGATAAGTGTGTGTGAAAGCCGTCCTTCACCTAGCTTGTTGGGAACACAAAGTTTCTTTTCAGTTGCAAACTCCATTCCATACATATATATGGGGAGGTACTAGCTCCAACTCGGTTTTACAGTGAAAACTGCAGGAACTTCAAACCGGCACTAGGAAACAGACTGAGAAAGCAGAGAAAAAGTGTCTCCTGCAACCCGTTCCCTTGGTGCTAGATGAACGAACGTCTCTCCACTTGCTCAGTTCTGAGAGATATGTGTGTGTGAAAGCCGTCCTTCACCTAGCTTTTTGGGAACACAAAGTTTCTTTTCAGTTGCAAACTCCATTCCATACATATATATTTGGAGGTACAAGCTCCAACTCGGTTTTACAGTGAAAACTGCAGGAACTTCAAACCGGCACTAGGAAACAGACTGACAAAGCAGAGAAAAAGTGTCTCCTGCAACCCGTTCCCTTGGTGCTAGATGAACGAACGTCTCTCCACTTGCTCAGTTCTGAGAGATAAGTGTGTGTGAAAGCCGTCCTTCACCTAGCTTTTTGGGAACACAAAGTTTCTTTTCAGTTGCAAACTCCATTCCATACATATATATGGGGAGGTACTAGCTCCAACTCGGTTTGACAGTGAAAACTGCAGGAACTTCAAACCGGCACTAGGAAACAGACTGAGAAAGCAGAGAAAAAGTGTCTCCTGCAACCCGTTCCCTTGGTGCTAGATGAACGAACGTCTCTCCACTTGCTCAGTTCTGAGAGATAAGTGTGTGTGAAAGCCGTCCTTCACATAGCTTTTTGGGAACACAAAGTTTATTTTCAGTTGCAAACTCCATTCCATACATATATATTTGGAGGTAGAAGATCCAACTCGGTTTTACAGTGAAAACTGCAGGAACTTCAAACTGGCACTAGGAAACAGAATGAGAAAGCAGAGAAAAAGTGTCTCCTGCAACCCGTTCCCTTGGTGCTACATGAACGAACGTCTTTCCACTTGCTCAGTTCTGAGAGATAAGTGTGTGTGAAAGCCGTCCTTCACCTAGCTTGTTGGGAACACAAAGTTTCTTTTCAGTTGCAAACTCCATTCCATACATATATATGGGGAGGTACTAGCTCCAACTCGGTTTTACAGTGAAAACTGCAGGAACTTCAAACCGGCACTAGGAAACAGACTGAGAAAGCAGAGAAAAAGTGTCTCCTGCAACCCGTTCCCTTGGTGCTAGATGAACGAACGTCTCTCCACTTGCTCAGTTCTGAGAGATATGTGTGTGTGAAAGCCGTCCTTCACCTAGCTTTTTGGGAACACAAAGTTTCTTTTCAGTTGCAAACTCCATTCCACACATATATATGGGGAGGTACTAGCTCCAACTCGGTTTTACAGTGAAAACTGCAGGAACTTCAAAACGGCACTAGGAAACAGACTGAGAAAGCAGAGAAAAAGTGTCTCCTGCAACCCGTTCCCTTGGTGCTAGATGAACGAACGTCTCTCCACTTGCTCAGTTCTGAGAGATAAGTGTGTGTGAAAGCCGTACTTCACATAGCTTTTTGGGAACACAAAGTTTATTTTCAGTTGCAAACTCCATTCCATACATATATATTTGGAGGTAGAAGATCCAACTCGGTTTTACAGTGAAAACTGCAGGAACTTCAAACTGGCACTAGGAAACAGACTGAGAAAGCAGAGAAAAAGTGTCTCCTGCAACCCATTCCCTTGGTGCTAGATGAACGAACGTCTCTCCACTTGCTCAGTTCTGAGAGATAAGTGTGTGTGAAAGCCGATCTTCACCTAGCTTTTTGGGAACACAAAGTTTCTTTTCAGTTGCAAACTCCAATCCATACATATATATTTGGAGGTACTAGCTCCAACTCGGTTTTACAGTGAAAACTGCAGGAACTTCAAACCGGCACTAGGAAACAGACTGAGAATGCAGAGAAAAAGTGTCTCCTGCAACCCGTTCCCTTGGTGCTAGATGAACGAACGTCTCTCCACTTGCTCAGTTCTGAGAGATAAGTGTGTGTGAAAGCCGTCCTTCAACTAGCTTGTTGGGAACACAAAGTTTCTTTTCAGTTGCAAACTCCATTCCATACATATATATGGGGAGGTACAAGCTCACACTCGGTTTTACAGTGAAAACTGCAGGAACTTCAAACCGGCACTAGGAAACAGACTGAGAAAGCAGAGAAAAAGTGTCTCCTGCAACCCGTTCCCTTGGTGCTAGATGAACGAACGTCTCTCCACTTGCTCAGTTCTGAGAGATAAGTGTGTGTGAAAGCCGACCTTCACCAAGCTTTTTGGGAACACAAAGTTTCTTTTCAGTTGCAAACTCCATTCCATACATATATATTTGGAGGTAGAAGATCCAACTCGGTTTTACAGTGAAAACTGCAGGAACTTCAAACAGGCACTAGGAAACAGACTGAGAAAGCAGAGAAAAGTGTCTCCTGCAACCCGTTCCCTTGGTGCTAGATGAACGAACGTCTCTCCACTTGCTCAGTTCTGAGAGATAAGTGTGTGTGAAAGCCGTCCTTCACCTAGCTTGTTGGGAACACAAAGTTTCTTTTCAGTTGCAAACTCCATTCCATACATATATATGGGGAGGTACAAGCTCCAACTCGGTTTTACAGTGAAAACTGCAGGAACTTCAAACCGGCAATAGGAAACAGACTGAGAAAGCAGAGAAAAAGTGTCTCCTGCAACCCGTTCCCTTGGTGCTAGATGAACGAACGTCTCTCCACTTGCTCAGTTCTGAGAGTTAAGTGTGTGTGAAAGCCGTCCTTCACCTAGCTTGTTGGGAACACAATGATTCTTTTCACTTGCAAACTCCATTCCATACATATATATGGGGAGGTACTAGCTCCAACTCGGTTTTACAGTGAAAACTGCAGGAACTTCAAACCGGCACTAGGAAACAGACTGAGAAAGCAGAGAAAAAGTGTCTCCTGCAACCCGTTCCCTTGGTGCTAGATGAACGAACGTCTCTCCACTTGCTCACTTCTGAGAGATATGTGTGTGTGAAAGCCGTCCTTCACCTAGCTTTTTGGGAACACAAAGTTTCTTTTCAGTTGCAAACTCCATTCCATACATATATATTTGGAGGTACAAGCTCCAACTCGGTTTTACAGTGAAAACTGCAGGAACATCAAACTGGCACTAGGAAACAGACTGAGAAAGCAGAGAAAAAGTGTCTCCTGCAACCCGTTCCCTTGGTGCTAGATGAACGAACGTCTCTCCACTTGCTCAGTTCTGAGAGATAAGTGTGTGTGAAAGCCGTCCTTCACCTAGCTTGTTGGGAACACAAAGTTTCTTTTCAGTTGCAAACTCCATTCCATACATATATATGGGGAGGTACAAGCTCACACTCGGTTTTACAGTGAAAACTGCAGGAACTTCAAACCGGCACTAGGAAACAGACTGAGAAAGCAGAGAAAAAGTGTCTCCTGCATCCCGTTCCCTTGGTGCTAGATGAACGAACGTCTCTCCACTTGCTCAGTTCTGAGAGATAAGTGTATGTGAAAGCCGTCCTTCACCAAGCTTTTTGGGAACACAAAGTTTCTTTTCAGTTGCAAACTCCATTCCATACATATATATTTGGAGGTACAAGCTCCAACTCGGTTTTACAGTGAAAACTGCAGGAACTTCAAACCGGCACTAGGAAACAGACTGAGAAAGCAGAGAAAAGTGTCTCCTGCAACCCGTTCCCTTGGTGCTAGATGAACGAACGTCTCTCCACTTGCTCAGTTCTGAGAGATAAGTGTGTGTGAAAGCCGTCCTTCACCTAGCTTGTTGGGAACACAAAGTTTCTTTTCAGTTGCAAACTCCATTCCATACATATATATGGGGAGGTACTAGCTCCAACTCGGTTTTACAGTGAAAACTGCAGGAACTTCAAACCGGCACTAGGAAACAGACTGAGAAAGCAGAGAAAAAGTGTCTCCTGCAACCCGTTCCCTTGGTGCTAGATGAACGAACGTCTCTCCACTTGCTCAGTTCTGAGAGATAAGTGTGTGTGAAAGCCGTCCTTCACCTAGCTTGTTGGGAACACAAAGTTTCTTTTCAGTTGCAAACTCCATTCCATACATATATATGGGGAGGTACAAGCTCCAACTCGGTTTTACAGTGAAAACTGCAGGAACTTCAAACCGGCACTAGGAAAGAGACTGAGAAAGCAGAGAAAAAGTGTCTCCTGCAACCCGTTCCCTTGGTGCTAGATGAACGAACGTCTCTCCACTTGCTCAGTTCTCAGAGATATGTGTGTGTGAAATCCGTCCTTCACCTAGCTTTTTGGGAACACAAAGTTTCTTTTCAGTTGCAAACTCCATTCCATACATATATATTTGGAGGTACAAGCTCCAACTCGGTTTTACAGTGAAAACTGCAGGAACTTCAAACCGGCACTAGGAAACAGACTGAGAAAGCAGAGAAAAAGTGTCTCCTTCAACCCGTTCCCTTGGTGCTAGATGAACGAACGTCTCTCCACTTGCTCAGTTCTGAGAGATAAGTGTGTGTGAAAGCCGTCCTTCACCTAGCTTGTTGGGAACACAAAGTTTCTTTTCAGTTGCAAACTCCATTCCATACATATATATGGGGAGGTACTAGCTCCAACTCGGTTTTACAATGAAAACTGCAGGAACTTCAAACCGGCACTAGGAAACAGACTGAGAAAGCAGAGAAAAAGTGTCTCCTGCAACCCGTTCCCTTGGTGCTAGATGAACGAACGTCTCTCCACTTGCTCAGTTCTGAGAGATAAGTGTGTGTGAAAGCCGTCCTTCACCTAGCTTGTTGGGAACACAAAGTTTCTTTTCAGTTGCAAACTCCATTCCATACATATATATGGGGAGGTACTAGCTCCAACTCGGTTTTACAGTGAAAACTGCAGGAACTTCAAACCGGCACTAGGAAACAGACTGAGAAAGCAGAGAAAAAGTGTCTCCTGCAACCCGTTCCCTTGGTGCTAGATGAACGAACGTCTCTCCACTTGCTCAGTTCTGAGAGATATGTGTGTGTGAAAGCCGTCCTTCACCTAGCTTTTTGGGAACACAAAGTTTCTTTTCAGTTGCAAACTCCATTCCATACATATATATTTGGAGGTACAAGCTCCAACTCGGTTTTACAGTGAAAACTGCAGGAACTTCAAACTGGCACTAGGAAACAGACTGAGAAAGCAGAGAAAAAGTGTCTCCTGCAACCCGTTCCCTTGGTGCTAGATGAACGAACGTCTCTCCACTTGCTCACTTCTGAGAGATATGTGTGTGTGAAAGCCGTCCTTCACCTAGCTTTTTGGGAACACAAAGTTTCTTTTCAGTTGCAAACTCCATTCCATACATATATATTTGGAGGTACAAGCTCCAACTCGGTTTTACAGTGAAAACTGCAGGAACATCAAACCGGCACTAGGAAACAGACTGAGAAAGCAGAGAAAAAGTGTCTCCTGCAACCCGTTCCCTTGGTGCTAGATGAACGAACGTCTCTCCACTTGCTCAGTTCTGAGAGATAAGTGTGTGTGAAAGCCGTCCTTCACCTAGCTTGTTGGGAACACAAAGTTTCTTTTCAGTTGCAAACTCCATTCCATACATATATATGGGGAGGTACTAGCTCCAACTCGGTTTTACAGTGAAAACTGCAGGAACTTCAAACCGGCACTAGGAAACAGACTGAGAAAGCAGAGAAAAAGTGTCTCCTGCAACCCGTTCCCTTGGTGCTAGATGAACGAACGTCTCTCCACTTGCTCAGTTCTGAGAGATATGTGTGTGTGAAAGCCGTCCTTCACCTAGCTTTTTGGGAACACAAAGTTTCTTTTCAGTTGCAAACTCCATTCCATACATATATATTTGGAGGTACAAGCTCCAACTCGGTTTTACAGTGAAAACTGCAGGAACTTCAAACCGGCACTAGGAAACAGACTGAGAAAGCAGAGAAAAAGTGTCTCCTGCAACCCGTTCCCTTGGTGCTAGATGAACGAACGTCTCTCCACTTGCTCAGTTCTGAGAGATAAGTGTGTGTGAAAGCCGTCCTTCACCTAGCTTTTTGGGAACACAAAGTTTCTTTTCAGTTGCAAACTCCATTCCATACATATATATGGGGAGGTACTAGCTCCAACTCGGTTTGACAGTGAAAACTGCAGGAACTTCAAACCGGCACTAGGAAACAGACTGAGAAAGCAGAGAAAAAGTGTCTCCTGCAACCCGTTCCCTTGGTGCTAGATGAACGAACGTCTCTCCACTTGCTCAGTTCTGAGAGATAAGTGTGTGTGAAAGCCGTCCTTCACATAGCTTTTTGGGAACACAAAGTTTATTTTCAGTTGCAAACTCCATTCCATACATATATATTTGGAGGTAGAAGATCCAACTCGGTTTTACAGTGAAAACTGCAGGAACTTCAAACTGGCACTAGGAAACAGACTGAGAAAGCAGAGAAAAAGTGTCTCCTGCAACCCGTTCCCTTGGTGCTAGATGAACGAACGTCTCTCCACTTGCTCACTTCTGAGAGATATGTGTGTGTGAAAGCCGTCCTTCACCTAGCTTTTTGGGAACACAAAGTTTCTTTTCAGTTGCAAACTCCATTCCATACATATATATTTGGAGGTACAAGCTCCAACTCGGTTTTACAGTGAAAACTGCAGGAACATCAAACCGGCACTAGGAAACAGACTGAGAAAGCAGAGAAAAAGTGTCTCCTGCAACCCGTTCCCTTGGTGCTAGATGAACGAACGTCTCTCCACTTGCTCAGTTCTGAGAGATAAGTGTGTGTGAAAGCCGTCCTTCACCTAGCTTGTTGGGAACACAAAGTTTCTTTTCAGTTGCAAACTCCATTCCATACATATATATGGGGAGGTACAAGCTCACACTCGGTTTTACAGTGAAAACTGCAGGAACTTCAAACCGGCACTAGGAAACAGACTGAGAAAGCAGAGAAAAAGTGTCTCCTGCAACCCGTTCCCTTGGTGCTAGATGAACGAACGTCTCTCCACTTGCTCAGTTCTGAGAGATAAGTGTATGTGAAAGCCGTCCTTCACCAAGCTTTTTGGGAACACAAAGTTTCTTTTCAGTTGCAAACTCCATTCCATACATATATATTTGGAGGTAGAAGCTCCAACTCGGTTTTACAGTGAAAACTGCAGGAACTTCAAACCGGCACTAGGAAACAGACTGAGAAAGCAGAGAAAAGTGTCTCCTGCAACCCGTTCCCTTGGTGCTAGATGAACGAACGTCTCTCCACTTGCTCAGTTCTGAGAGATAAGTGTGTGTGAAAGCCGTCCTTCACCTAGCTTGTTGGGAACACAAAGTTTCTTTTCAGTTGCAAACTCCATTCCATACATATATATGGGGAGGTACTAGCTCCAACTCGGTTTTACAGTGAAAACTGCAGGAACTTCAAACCGGCACTAGGAAACAGACTGAGAAAGCAGAGAAAAAGTGTCTCCTGCAACCCGTTCCCTTGGTGCTAGATGAACGAACGTCTCTCCACTTGCTCAGTTCTGAGAGATAAGTGTGTGTGAAAGCCGTCCTTCACCTAGCTTGTTGGGAACACAAAGTTTCTTTTCAGTTGCAAACTCCATTCCATACATATATATGGGGAGGTACAAGCTCCAACTCGGTTTTACAGTGAAAACTGCAGGAACTTCAAACCGGCACTAGGAAACAGACTGAGAAAGCAGAGAAAAAGTGTCTCCTGCAACCCGTTCCCTTGGTGCTAGATGAACGAACGTCTCTCCACTTGCTCAGTTCTCAGAGATATGTGTGTGTGAAATCCGTCCTTCACCTAGCTTTTTGGGAACACAAAGTTTCTTTTCAGTTGCAAACTCCATTCCATACATATATATTTGGAGGTACAAGCTCCAACTCGGTTTTACAGTGAAAACTGCAGGAACTTCAAACCGGCACTAGGAAACAGACTGAGAAAGCAGAGAAAAAGTGTCTCCTTCAACCCGTTCCCTTGGTGCTAGATGAACGAACGTCTCTCCACTTGCTCAGTTCTGAGAGATAAGTGTGTGTGAAAGCCGTCCTTCACCTAGCTTGTTGGGAACACAAAGTTTCTTTTCAGTTGCAAACTCCATTCCATACATATATATGGGGAGGTACTAGCTCCAACTCGGTTTTACAGTGAAAACTGCAGGAACTTCAAACCGGCACTAGGAAACAGACTGAGAAAGCAGAGAAAAAGTGTCTCCTGCAACCCGTTCCCTTGGTGCTAGATGAACGAACGTCTCTCCACTTGCTCAGTTCTGAGAGATAAGTGTGTGTGAAAGCCGTCCTTCACCTAGCTTGTTGGGAACACAAAGTTTCTTTTCAGTTGCAAACTCCATTCCATACATATATATGGGGAGGTACTAGCTCCAACTCGGTTTTACAGTGAAAACTGCAGGAACTTCAAACCGGCACTAGGAAACAGACTGAGAAAGCAGAGAAAAAGTGTCTCCTGCAACCCGTTCCCTTGGTGCTAGATGAACGAACGTCTCTCCACTTGCTCAGTTCTGAGAGATATGTGTGTGTGAAAGCCGTCCTTCACCTAGCTTGTTGGGAACACAAAGTTTCTTTTCAGTTGCAAACTCCATTCCATACATATATATTTGGAGGTACAAGCTCCAACTCGGTTTTACAGTGAAAACTGCAGGAACTTCAAACCGGCACTAGGAAACAGACTGAGAAAGCAGAGAAAAAGTGTCTCCTGCAACCCGTTCCCTTGGTGCTAGATGAACGAACGTCTCTCCACTTGCTCAGTTCTGAGAGATAAGTGTGTGTGAAAGCCGTCCTTCACCTAGCTTTTTGGGAACACAAAGTTTCTTTTCAGTTGCAAACTCCATTCCATACATATATATGGGGAGGTACTAGCTCCAACTCGGTTTGACAGTGAAAACTGCAGGAACTTCAAACCGGCACTAGGAAACAGACTGAGAAAGCAGAGAAAAAGTGTCTCCTGCAACCCGTTCCCTTGGTGCTAGATGAACGAACGTCTCTCCACTTGCTCAGTTCTGAGAGATAAGTGTGTGTGAAAGCCGTCCTTCACATAGCTTTTTGGGAACACAAAGTTTATTTTCAGTTGCAAACTCCATTCCATACATATATATTTGGAGGTAGAAGATCCAACTCGGTTTTACAGTGAAAACTGCAGGAACTTCAAACTGGCACTAGGAAACAGACTGAGAAAGCAGAGAAAAAGTGTCTCCTGCAACCCATTCCCTTGGTGCTAGATGAACGAACGTCTCTCCACTTGCTCAGTTCTGAGAGATAAGTGTGTGTGAAAGCCGCCCTTCACCTAGCTTGTTGGGAACACAAAGTTTCTTTTCAGTTGCAAACTCCATTCCATACATATATATTTGGAGGTAGAAGCTCCAACTCGGTTTTACAGTGAAAACTGCAGGAACTTCAAACCGGCACTAGGAAACAGACTGAGAATGCAGAGAAAAAGTGTCTCCTGCAACCCGTTCCCTTGGTGCTAGATGAACGAACGTCTCTCCACTTGCTCAGTTCTGAGAGATAAGTGTGTGTGAAAGCCGTCCTTCACCTAGCTTGTTGGGAACACAAAGTTTCTTTTCAGTTGCAAACTCCATTCCATACATATATATGGGGAGGTACTAGCTCCAACTCGGTTTTACAGTGAAAACTGCAGGAACTTCAAACCGGCACTAGGAAACAGACTGAGAAAGCAGAGAAAAAGTGTCTCCTGCAACCCGTTCCCTTGGTGCTAGATGAACGAACGTCTCTCCACTTGCTAAGTTCTGGGAGATAAGTGTGTGTGAAAGCCGTCCTTCACCTAGCTTGTTGGGAACACAAAGTTTCTTTTCAGTTGCAAACTCCATTCCATACATATATATGGGGAGGTACTAGCTCCAACTCGGTTTTACAGTGAAAACTGCAGGAACTTCAAACCGGCACTAGGAAACAGACTGAGAAAGCAGAGAAAAAGTGTCTCCTGCAACCCGTTCCCTTGGTGCTAGATGAACGAACGTCTCTCCACTTGCTCAGTTCTGAGAGATAAGTGTGTGTGAAAGCCGTCCTTCACATAGCTTGTTGGGAACACAAAGTTTCTTTTCAGTTGCAAACTCCATTCCATACATATATATTTGGAGGTAGAAGCTCCAACTCGGTTTTACAGTGAAAACTGCAGGAACTTCAAACCGGCACTAGGAAACAGACTGAGAAAGCAGAGAAAAAGTGTCTCCTGCAACCCGTTCCCTTGGTGCTAGATGAACGAACGTCTCTCCACTTGCTCAGTTCTGAGAGATAAGTGTGTGTGAAAGCCGTCCTTCACCTAGCTTGTTGGGAACACAATGATTCTTTTCACTTGCAAACTCCATTCCATACATATATATGGGGAGGTACTAGCTCCAACTCGGTTTTACAGTGAAAACTGCAGGAACTTCAAACCGGCACTAGGAAACAGACTGAGAAAGCAGAGAAAAAGTGTCTCCTGCAACCCGTTCCCTTGGTGCTAGATGAACGAACGTCTCTCCACTTGCTAAGTTCTGAGAGATAAGTGTGTGTGAAAGCCGTCCTTCACCTAGCTTGTTGGGAACACAATGATTCTTTTCACTTGCAAACTCCATTCCATACATATATATGGGGAGGTACTAGCTCCAACTCGGTTTTACAGTGAAAACTGCAGGAACTTCAAACCGGCACTAGGAAACAGACTGAGAAAGCAGAGAAAAAGTGTCTCCTGCAACCCGTTCCCTTGGTGCTAGATGAACGAACGTCTCTCCACTTGCTAAGTTCTGAGAGATAAGTGTGTGTGAAAGCCGTCCTTCACCTAGCTTGTGGGAACACAAAGTTTCTTTTCAGTTGCAAACTCCATTCCATACATATATATGGGGAGGTACTAGCTCCAACTCGGTTTGACAGTGAAAACAGCAGGAACTTCAAAACGGCACTAGGAAACAGACTGAGAAAGCAGAGAAAAAGTGTCACCTGCAACCCGTTCCCTTGGTGCTAGATGAACGAACGTCTCTCCACTTGCTCAGTTCTGAGAGATAAGTGTGTGTGAAAGCCGATCTTCACCTAGCTTTTTGGGAACACAAAGTTTCTTTTCAGTTGCAAACTCCATTCCATACATATATATTTGGAGGTAGAAGCTCCAACTCGGTTTTACAGTGAAAACTGCAGGAACTTCAAACCGGCACTAGGAAACAGACTGAGAATGCAGAGAAAAAGTTTCTCCTGCAACCCGTTCCCTTGGTGCTAGATGAACGAACGTCTCTCCACTTGCTCAGTTCTGAGAGATAAGTGTGTGTGAAAGCCGTCCTTCACATAGCTTGTTGGGAACACAAAGTTTCTTTTCAGTTGCAAACTCCATTCCATACATATATATGGGGAGGTACAAGCTCACACTCGGTTTTACAGTGAAAACTGCAGGAACTTCAAACCGGCACTAGGAAACAGACTGAGAAAGCAGAGAAAAAGTGTCTCCTGCAACCCGTTCCCTTGGTGCTAGATGAACGAACGTCTCTCCACTTGCTCAGTTCTGAGAGATAAGTGTGTGTGAAAGCCGTCCTTCACCTAGCTTTTTGGGAACACAAAGTTTCTTTTCAGTTGCAAACTCCATTCCATACATATATATTTGGAGGTAGAAGATCCAACTCGGTTTTACAGTGAAAACTGCAGGATCTTCATACCGGCACTAGGAAACAGACTGAGAAAGCAGAGAAAAAGTGTCTCCTGCAACCCGTTCCCTTGGTGCTAGATGAACGAACGTCTCTCCACTTGCTCAGTTCTGAGAGATAAGTGTGTGTGAAAGCCGTCCTTCACCTAGCTTGTTGGGAACACAAAGTTTCTTTTCAGTTGCAAACTCCATTCCATACATATATATGGGGAGGTACAAGCTCCAACTCGGTTTTACAGTGAAAACTGCAGGAACTTCAAACCGGCACTAGGAAACAGACTGAGAAAGCAGAGAAAAAGTGTCTCCTGCAACCCGTTCCCTTGGTGCTAGATGAACGAACGTCTCTCCACTTGCTCAGTTCTGAGAGATAAGTGTGTGTGAAAGCCGTCCTTCACCTAGCTTGTTGGGAACACAATGATTCTTTTCACTTGTAAACTCCATTCCATACATATATATGGGGAGGTACTAGCTCCAACTCGGTTTTACAGTGAAAACTGCAGGAACTTCAAACCGGCACTAGGAAACAGACTGAGAAAGCAGAGAAAAAGTGTCTCCTGCAACCCGTTCCCTTGGTGCTAGATGAACGAACGTCTCTCCACTTGCTAAGTTCTGAGAGATAAGTGTGTGTGAAAGCCGTCCTTCACCTAGCTTGTTGGGAACACAAAGTTTCTTTTCAGTTGCAAACTCCATTCCATACATATATATGGGGAGGTACTAGCTCCAACTCGGTTTGACAGTGAAAACAGCAGGAACTTCAAAACGGCACTAGGAAACAGACTGAGAAAGCAGAGAAAAAGTGTCTCCTGCAACCCGTTCCCTTGGTGCTAGATGAACGAACGTCTCTCCACTTGCTCAGTTCTGAGAGATAAGTGTGTGTGAAAGCCGTCCTTCACCTAGCTTGTTGGGAACACAAAGTTTCTTTTCAGTTGCAAACTCCATTCCGTACATATATATGGGGAGGTACTAGCTCCAACTAGGTTTTACAGTGAAAACTGCAGGAACTTCAAACCGGCACTAGGAAACAGACTGAGAAAGCAGAGAAAAAGTGTCTCCTGCAACCCGTTCCCTTGGTGCTAGATGAACGAACGTCTCTCCACTTGCTCAGTTCTGAGAGATAAGTGTGTGTGAAAGCCGTCCTTCACCTAGCTTTTTGGGAACACAAAGTTTCTTTTCAGTTGCAAACTCCATTCCATACATATATATGGGGAGGTACTAGCTCCAACTCGGTTTGACAGTGAAAACTGCAGGAACTTCAAACCGGCACTAGGAAACAGACTGAGAAAGCAGAGAAAAATTGTCTCCTGCAACCCGTTCCATTGGTGCTAGATGAACGAACGTCTCTCCACTTGCTCAGTTCTGAGAGATAAGTGTGTGTGAAAGCCGTCCTTCACATAGCTTTTTGGGAACACAAAGTTTATTTTCAGTTGCAAACTCCATTCCATACATATATATTTGGAGGTAGAAGATCCAACTCGGTTTTACAGTGAAAACTGCAGGAACTTCAAACTGGCACTAGGAAACAGACTGAGAAAGCAGAGAAAAAGTGTCTCCTGCAACCCATTCCCTTGGTGCTAGATGAACGAACGTCTCTCCACTTGCTCAGTTCTGAGAGATAAGTGTGTGTGAAAGCCGCCCTTCACCTAGCTTGTTGGGAACACAAAGTTTCTTTTCAGTTGCAAACTCCATTCCATACATATATATTTGGAGGTAGATGCTCCAACTCGGTTTTACAGTGAAAACTGCAGGAACTTCAAACCGGCACTAGGAAACAGACTGAGAATGCAGAGAAAAAGTGTCTCCTGCAACCCGTTCCCTTGGTGCTAGATGAACGAACGTCTCTCCACTTGCTCAGTTCTGAGAGATAAGTGTGTGTGAAAGCCGTCCTTCACCTAGCTTGTTGGGAACACAAAGTTTCTTTTCAGTTGCAAACTCCATTCCATACATATATATGGGGAGGTACTAGCTCCAACTCGGTTTTACAGTGAAAACTGCAGGAACTTCAAACCGGCACTAGGAAACAGACTGAGAAAGCAGAGAAAAAGTGTCTCCTGCAACCCGTTCCCTTGGTGCTAGATGAACGAACGTCTCTCCACTTGCTAAGTTCTGGGAGATAAGTGTGTGTGAAAGCCGTCCTTCACCTAGCTTGTTGGGAACACAAAGTTTCTTTTCAGTTGCAAACTCCATTCCATACATATATATGGGGAGGTACTAGCTCCAACTCGGTTTTACAGTGAAAACTGCAGGAACTTCAAACCGGCACTAGGAAACAGACTGAGAAAGCAGAGAAAAAGTGTCTCCTGCAACCCGTTCCCTTGGTGCTAGATGAACGAACGTCTCTCCACTTGCTCAGTTCTGAGAGATAAGTGTGTGTGAAAGCCGTCCTTCACATAGCTTGTTGGGAACACAAAGTTTCTTTTCAGTTGCAAACTCCATTCCATACATATATATTTGGAGGTAGAAGCTCCAACTCGGTTTTACAGTGAAAACTGCAGGAACTTCAAACCGGCACTAGGAAACAGACTGAGAAAGCAGAGAAAAAGTGTCTCCTGCAACCCGTTCCCTTGGTGCTAGATGAACGAACGTCTCTCCACTTGCTCAGTTCTGAGAGATAAGTGTGTGTGAAAGCCGTCCTTCACCTAGCTTTTTGGGAACACAAAGTTTCTTTTCAGTTGCAAACTCCATTCCATACATATATATTTGGAGGTAGAAGATCCAACTCGGTTTTACAGTGAAAACTGCAGGAACTTCAAACCGGCACTAGGAAACAGACTGAGAAAGCAGAGAAAAGTGTCTCCTGCAACCCGTTCCCTTGGTGCTAGATGAACGAACGTCTCTCCACTTGCTCAGTTCTGAGAGATAAGTGTGTGTGAAAGCCGTCCTTCACCTAGCTTGTTGGGAACACAATGACTCTTTTCACTTGCAAACTCCATTCCATACATATATATGGGGAGGTACTAGCTCCAACTCGGTTTTACAGTGAAAACTGCAGGAACTTCAAACCGGCACTAGGAAACAGACTGAGAAAGCAGAGAAAAAGTGTCTCCTGCAACCCGTTCCCTTGGTGCTAGATGAACGAACGTCTCTCCACTTGCTCAGTTCTGAGAGATAAGTGTGTGTGAAAGCCGTCCTTCACCTAGCTTGTTGGGAACACAATGATTCTTTTCACTTGCAAACTCCATTCCATACATATATATGGGGAGGTACTAGCTCCAACTCGGTTTTACAGTGAAAACTGCAGGAACTTCAAACCGGCACTAGGAAACAGACTGAGAAAGCAGAGAAAAAGTGTCTCCTGCAACCCGTTCCCTTGGTGCTAGATGAACGAACGTCTCTCCACTTGCTAAGTTCTGAGAGATAAGTGTGTGTGAAAGCCGTCCTTCACCTAGCTTGTGGGAACACAAAGTTTCTTTTCAGTTGCAAACTCCATTCCATACATATATATGGGGAGGTACTAGCTCCAACTCGGTTTGACAGTGAAAACAGCAGGAACTTCAAAACGGCACTAGGAAACAGACTGAGAAAGCAGAGAAAAAGTGTCACCTGCAACCCGTTCCCTTGGTGCTAGATGAACGAACGTCTCTCCACTTGCTCAGTTCTGAGAGATAAGTGTGTGTGAAAGCCGATCTTCACCTAGCTTTTTGGGAACACAAAGTTTCTTTTCAGTTGCAAACTCCATTCCATACATATATATTTGGAGGTAGAAGCTCCAACTCGGTTTTACAGTGAAAACTGCAGGAACTTCAAACCGGCACTAGGAAACAGACTGAGAATGCAGAGAAAAAGTTTCTCCTGCAACCCGTTCCCTTGGTGCTAGATGAACGAACGTCTCTCCACTTGCTCAGTTCTGAGAGATAAGTGTGTGTGAAAGCCGTCCTTCACATAGCTTGTTGGGAACACAAAGTTTCTTTTCAGTTGCAAACTCCATTCCATACATATATATGGGGAGGTACAAGCTCACACTCGGTTTTACAGTGAAAACTGCAGGAACTTCAAACCGGCACTAGGAAACAGACTGAGAAAGCAGAGAAAAAGTGTCTCCTGCAACCCGTTCCCTTGGTGCTAGATGAACGAACGTCTCTCCACTTGCTCAGTTCTGAGAGATAAGTGTGTGTGAAAGCCGTCCTTCACCTAGCTTTTTGGGAACACAAAGTTTCTTTTCAGTTGCAAACTCCATTCCATACATATATATTTGGAGGTAGAAGATCCAACTCGGTTTTACAGTGAAAACTGCAGGATCTTCATACCGGCACTAGGAAACAGACTGAGAAAGCAGAGAAAAAGTGTCTCCTGCAACCCGTTCCCTTGGTGCTAGATGAACGAACGTCTCTCCACTTGCTCAGTTCTGAGAGATAAGTGTGTGTGAAAGCCGTCCTTCACCTAGCTTGTTGGGAACACAAAGTTTCTTTTCAGTTGCAAACTCCATTCCATACATATATATGGGGAGGTACAAGCTCCAACTCGGTTTTACAGTGAAAACTGCAGGAACTTCAAACCGGCACTAGGAAACAGACTGAGAAAGCAGAGAAAAAGTGTCTCCTGCAACCCGTTCCCTTGGTGCTAGATGAACGAACGTCTCTCCACTTGCTCAGTTCTGAGAGATAAGTGTGTGTGAAAGCCGTCCTTCACCTAGCTTGTTGGGAACACAATGATTCTTTTCACTTGTAAACTCCATTCCATACATATATATGGGGAGGTACTAGCTCCAACTCGGTTTTACAG
This sequence comes from Camelus dromedarius, assembly GCF_036321535.1. Taxonomy (NCBI): domain Eukaryota; kingdom Metazoa; phylum Chordata; class Mammalia; order Artiodactyla; family Camelidae; genus Camelus; species Camelus dromedarius. Next base: position 428,307 of record NW_026989830.1, read on the forward strand.
TGAAAACTGCAGGAACTTCAAACCGGCACTAGGAAACAGACTGAGAAAGCAGAGAAAAAGTGTCTCCTGCAACCCGTTCCCTTGGTGCTAGATGAACGAACGTCTCTCCACTTGCTAAGTTCTGAGAGATAAGTGTGTGTGAAAGCCGTCCTTCACCTAGCTTGTTGGGAACACAAAGTTTCTTTTCAGTTGCAAACTCCATTCCATACATATATATGGGGAGGTACTAGCTCCAACTCGGTTTGACAGTGAAAACAGCAGGAACTTCAAAACGGCACTAGGAAACAGACTGAGAAAGCAGAGAAAAAGTGTCTCCTGCAACCCGTTCCCTTGGTGCTAGATGAACGAACGTCTCTCCACTTGCTCAGTTCTGAGAGATAAGTGTGTGTGAAAGCCGTCCTTCACCTAGCTTGTTGGGAACACAAAGTTTCTTTTCAGTTGCAAACTCCATTCCGTACATATATATGGGGAGGTACTAGCTCCAACTAGGTTTTACAGTGAAAACTGCAGGAACTTCAAACCGGCACTAGGAAACAGACTGAGAAAGCAGAGAAAAAGTGTCTCCTGCAACCCGTTCCCTTGGTGCTAGATGAACGAACGTCTCTCCACTTGCTCAGTTCTGAGAGATAAGTGTGTGTGAAAGCCGTCCTTCACCTAGCTTTTTGGGAACACAAAGTTTCTTTTCAGTTGCAAACTCCATTCCATACATATATATTTGGAGGTAGAAGCTCCAACTCGGTTTTACAGTGAAAACTGCAGGAACTTCAAACCGGCACTAGGAAACAGACTGAGAAAGCAGAGAAAAAGTGTCCCCTGCAACCCGTTCCCTTGGTGCTAGATGAACGAACGTCTCTCCACTTGCTCAGTTCTGAGAGATAAGTGTGTGTGAAAGCCGTCCTTCACCTAGCTTGTTGGGAACACAAAGTTTCTTTTCAGTTGCAAACTCCATTCCATACATATATATTTGGAGGTAGAAGCTCCAACTCGGTTTTACAGTGAAAACTGCAGGAACTTCAAACCGGCACTAGGAAACAGATTGAGAAAGCAGAGAAAAAGTGTCTCCTGCAACCCGTTCCCTTGGTGCTAGATGAACGAACGTCTCTCCACTTGCTCAGTTCTGAGAGATAATTGTGTGTGAAAGCCGTCCTTCACCTAGCTTGTTGGGAACACAAAGTTTCTTTTCAGTTGCAAACTCCATTCAATACATATATATGGGGAGGTACTAGCTCCAACTCGGTTTTACAGTGAAAACTGCAGGAACTTCATACCGGCACTAGGAAACAGACTGAGAAAGCAGAGAAAAGTGTCTCCTGCAACCCGTTCCCTTGGTGCTAGATGAACGAACGTCTCTCCACTTGCTCAGTTCTGAGAGATAAGTGTGTGTGAAAGCCGTCCTTCACCTAGCTTGTTGGGAACACAAAGTTTCTTTTCAGTTGCAAACTCCATTCCATACATATATATGGGGAGGTACAAGCTCACACTCGGTTTTACAGTGAAAACTGCAGGAACTTCAAACCGGCACTAGGAAACAGACTGAGAAAGCAGAGAAAAAGTGTCTCCTGCAACCCGTTCCCTTGGTGCTAGATGAACGAACGTCTCTCCACTTGCTCAGTTCTGAGAGATAAGTGTGTGTGAAAGCCGTCCTTCACCTAGCTTTTTGGGAACACAAAGTTTCTTTTCAGTTGCAAACTCCATTCCATACATATATATTTGGAGGTAGAAGATCCAACTCGGTTTTACAGTGAAAACTGCAGGATCTTCATACCGGCACTAGGAAACAGACTGAGAAAGCAGAGAAAAGTGTCTCCTGCAACCCGTTCCCTTGGTGCTAGATGAACGAACGTCTCTCCACTTGCTCAGTTCTGAGAGATAAGTGTGTGTGAAAGCCGTCCTTCACCTAGCTTGTTGGGAACACAAAGTTTCTTTTCAGTTGCAAACTCCATTCCATACATATATATGGGGAGGTACAAGCTCCAACTCGGATTTACAGTGAAAACTGCAGGAACTTCAAACCGGCACTAGGAAACAGACTGAGAAAGCAGAGAAAAAGTGTCTCCTGCAACCCGTTCCCTTGGTGCTAGATGAACGAACGTCTCTCCACTTGCTCAGTTCTGAGAGATAAGTGTGTGTGAAAGCCGTCCTTCACCTAGCTTGTTGGGAACACAATGATTCTTTTCACTTGTAAACTCCATTCCATACATATATATGGGGAGGTACTAGCTCCAACTCGGTTTTACAGTGAAAACTGCAGGAACTTCAAACCGGCACTAGGAAACAGACTGAGAAAGCAGAGAAAAAGTGTCTCCTGCAACCCGTTCCCTTGGTGCTAGATGAACGAACGTCTCTCCACTTGCTCAGTTCTGAGAGATAAGTGTGTGTGAAAGCCGTCCTTCACCTAGCTTTTTGGGAACACAAAGTTTCTTTTCAGTTGCAAACTCCATTCCATACATATATATTTGGAGGTAGAAGATCCAACTCGGTTTTACAGTGAAAACTGCAGGATCTTCATACCGGCACTAGGAAACAGACTGAGAAAGCAGAGAAAAGTGTCTCCTGCAACCCGTTCCCTTGGTGCTAGATGAACGAACGTCTCTCCACTTGCTCAGTTCTGAGAGATAAGTGTGTGTGAAAGCCGTCCTTCACCTAGCTTGTTGGGAACACAAAGTTTCTTTTCAGTTGCAAACTCCATTCCATACATATATATGGGGAGGTACAAGCTCCAACTCGGTTTTACAGTGAAAACTGCAGGAACTTCAAACCGGCACTAGGAAACAGACTGAGAAAGCAGAGAAAAAGTGTCTCCTGCAACCCGTTCCCTTGGTGCTAGATGAACGAACGTCTCTCCACTTGCTCAGTTCTGAGAGATAAGTGTGTGTGAAAGCCGTCCTTCACCTAGCTTGTTGGGAACACAATGATTCTTTTCACTTGTAAACTCCATTCCATACATATATATGGGGAGGTACTAGCTCCAACTCGGTTTTACAGTGAAAACTGCAGGAACTTCAAACCGGCACTAGGAAACAGACTGAGAAAGCAGAGAAAAAGTGTCTCCTGCAACCCGTTCCCTTGGTGCTAGATGAACGAACGTCTCTCCACTTGCTAAGTTCTGAGAGATAAGTGTGTGTGAAAGCCGTCCTTCACCTAGCTTGTTGGGAACACAAAGTTTCTTTTCAGTTGCAAACTCCATTCCATACATATATATGGGGAGGTACTAGCTCCAACTCGGTTTGACAGTGAAAACAGCAGGAACTTCAAAACGGCACTAGGAAACAGACTGAGAAAGCAGAGAAAAAGTGTCTCCTGCAACCCGTTCCCTTGGTGCTAGATGAACGAACGTCTCTCCACTTGCTCAGTTCTGAGAGATAAGTGTGTGTGAAAGCCGTCCTTCACCTAGCTTGTTGGGAACACAAAGTTTCTTTTCAGTTGCAAACTCCATTCCGTACATATATATGGGGAGGTACTAGCTCCAACTAGGTTTTACAGTGAAAACTGCAGGAACTTCAAACCGGCACTAGGAAACAGACTGAGAAAGCAGAGAAAAAGTGTCTCCTGCAACCCGTTCCCTTGGTGCTAGATGAACGAACGTCTCTCCACTTGCTCAGTTCTGAGAGATAAGTGTGTGTGAAAGCCGTCCTTCACCTAGCTTTTTGGGAACACAAAGTTTCTTTTCAGTTGCAAACTCCATTCCATACATATATATTTGGAGGTAGAAGCTCCAACTCGGTTTTACAGTGAAAACTGCAGGAACTTCAAACCGGCACTAGGAAACAGACTGAGAAAGCAGAGAAAAAGTGTCCCCTGCAACCCGTTCCCTTGGTGCTAGATGAACGAACGTCTCTCCACTTGCTCAGTTCTGAGAGATAAGTGTGTGTGAAAGCCGTCCTTCACCTAGCTTGTTGGGAACACAAAGTTTCTTTTCAGTTGCAAACTCCATTCCATACATATATATTTGGAGGTAGAAGCTCCAACTCGGTTTTACAGTGAAAACTGCAGGAACTTCAAACCGGCACTAGGAAACAGACTGAGAAAGCAGAGAAAAAGTGTCTCCTGCAACCCGTTCCATTGGTGCTAGATGAACGAACGTCTCTCCACTTGCTCAGTTCTGAGAGATAATTGTGTGTGAAAGCCGTCCTTCACCTAGCTTGTTGGGAACACAAAGTTTCTTTTCAGTTGCAAACTCCATTCCATACATATATATGGGGAGGTACTAGCTCCAACTCGGTTTTACAGTGAAAACTGCAGGTAATTCAAACGGGCACTAGGAAACAGACTGAGAAAGCAGAGAAAAGTGTCTCCTGCAACCCGTTCCCTTGGTGCTAGATGAACGAACGTCTCTCCACTTGCTAAGTTCTGAGAGATAAGTGTGTGTGAAAGCCGTCCTTCACCTAGCTTGTTGGGAACACAAAGTTTCTTTTCAGTTGCAAACTCCATTCCATACATATATATGGGGAGGTACTAGCTCCAACTCGGTTTGACAGTGAAAACAGCAGGAACTTCAAAACGGCACTAGGAAACAGACTGAGAAAGCAGAGAAAAAGTGTCTCCTGCAACCCGTTCCCTTGGTGCTAGATGAACGAACGTCTCTCCACTTGCTCAGTTCTGAGGGATAAGTGTGTGTGAAAGCCGTCCTTCACCTAGCTTGTTGGGAACACAAAGTTTCTTTTCAGTTGCAAACTCCATTCCGTACATATATATGGGGAGGTACTAGCTCCAACTAGGTTTTACAGTGAAAACTGCAGGAACTTCAAACCGGCACTAGGAAACAGACTGAGAAAGCAGAGAAAAAGTGTCTCCTGCAACCCGTTCCCTTGGTGCTAGATGAACGAACGTCTCTCCACTTGCTCAGTTCTGAGAGATAAGTGTGTGTGAAAGCCGTCCTTCACCTAGCTTTTTGGGAACACAAAGTTTCTTTTCAGTTGCAAACTCCATTCCATACATATATATTTGGAGGTAGAAGCTCCAACTCGGTTTTACAGTGAAAACTGCAGGAACTTCAAACCGGCACTAGGAAACAGACTGAGAAAGCAGAGAAAAAGTGTCCCCTGCAACCCGTTCCCTTGGTGCTAGATGAACGAACGTCTCTCCACTTGCTCAGTTCTGAGAGATAAGTGTGTGTGAAAGCCGTCCTTCACCTAGCTTGTTGGGAACACAAAGTTTCTTTTCAGTTGCAAACTCCATTCCATACATATATATTTGGAGGTAGAAGCTCCAACTCGGTTTTACAGTGAAAACTGCAGGAACTTCAAACCGGCACTAGGAAACAGACTGAGAAAGCAGAGAAAAAGTGTCTCCTGCAACCCGTTCCATTGGTGCTAGATGAACGAACGTCTCTCCACTTGCTCAGTTCTGAGAGATAATTGTGTGTGAAAGCCGTCCTTCACCTAGCTTGTTGGGAACACAAAGTTTCTTTTCAGTTGCAAACTCCATTCCATACATATATATGGGGAGGTACTAGCTCCAACTCGGTTTTACAGTGAAAACTGCAGGTAATTCAAACGGGCACTAGGAAACAGACTGAGAAAGCAGAGAAAAAGTGTCTCCTGCAACCCGTTCCCTTGGTGCTAGATGAACGAACGTCTCTCCACTTGCTCAGTTCTGAGAGATAAGTGTGTGTGAAAGCCGTCCTTCACCTAGCTTGTTGGGAACACAAAGTTTCTTTTCAGTTGCAAACTCCATTCCATACATATATATGGGGAGGTACAAGCTCACACTCGGTTTTACAGTGAAAACTGCAGGAACTTCAAACCGGCACTAGGAAACAGACTGAGAAAGCAGAGAAAAAGTGTCTCCTGCAACCCGTTCCCTTGGTGCTAGATGAACGAACGTCTCTCCACTTGCTCAGTTCTGAGAGATAAGTGTGTGTGAAAGCCGTCCTTCACCAAGCTTTTTGGGAACACAAAGTTTCTTTTCAGTTGCAAACTCCATTCCATACATATATATTTGGAGGTAGAAGATCCAACTCGGTTTTACAGTGAAAACTGCAGGAACTTCAAACCGGCACTAGGAAACAGACTTAGAAAGCAGAGAAAAAGTGTCTCCTGCAACCCGTTCCCTTGGTGCTAGATGAACGAACGTCTCTCCACTTGCTCAGTTCTGAGAGATATGTGTGTGTGAAAGCCGTCCTTCACCTAGCTTTTTGGGAACACAAAGTTTCTTTTCAGTTGCAAACTCCATTCCATACATATATATGGGGAGGTACAAGCTCCAACTCGGTTTTACAATGAAAACTGCAGGAACTTCAAACCGGCACTAGGAAACAGACTGAGAAAGCAGAGAAAAAGTGTCTCCTGCAACCCGTTCCCTTGGTGCTAGATGAACGAACGTCTCTCCACTTGCTCAGTTCTGAGAGATAAGTGTGTGTGAAAGCCGTCCTTCACCTAGCTTGTTGGGAACACAATGATTCTTTTCACTTGCAAACTCCATTCCATACATATATATGGGGAGGTACTAGCTCCAACTCGGTTTTACAGTGAAAACTGCAGGAACTTCAAACCGGCACTAGGAAACAGACTGAGAAAGCAGAGAAAAAGTGTCTCCTGCAACCCGTTCCCTTGGTGCTAGATGAACGAAAGTCTCTCCACTTGCTAAGTTCTGGGAGATAAGTGTGTGTGAAAGCCGTCCTTCACCTAGCTTGTTGGGAACACAAAGTTTCTTTTCAGTTGCAAACTCCATTCCATACATATATATGGGGAGGTACTAGCTCCAACTCGGTTTTACAGTGAAAACTGCAGGAACTTCAAACCGGCACTAGGAAACAGACTGAGAAAGCAGAGAAAAAGTGTCTCCTGCAACCCGTTCCCTTGGTGCTAGATGAACGAACGTCTCTCCACTTGCTCAGTTCTGAGAGATAAGTGTGTGTGAAAGCCGTCCTTCACATAGCTTGTTGGGAACACAAAGTTTCTTTTCAGTTGCAAACTCCATTCCATACATATATATTTGGAGGTAGAAGCTCCAACTCGGTTTTACAGTGAAAACTGCAGGAACTTCAAACCGGCACTAGGAAACAGACTGAGAAAGCAGAGAAAAAGTGTCTCCTGCAACCCGTTCCCTTGGTGCTAGATGAACGAACGTCTCTCCACTTGCTCAGTTCTGAGAGATAAGTGTGTGTGAAAGCCGTCCTTCACCTAGCTTTTTGGGAACACAAAGTTTCTTTTCAGTTGCAAACTCCATTCCATACATATATATTTGGAGGTAGAAGATCCAACTCGGTTTTACAGTGAAAACTGCAGGAACTTCAAACCGGCACTAGGAAACAGACTGAGAAAGCAGAGAAAAGTGTCTCCTGCAACCCGTTCCCTTGGTGCTAGATGAACGAACGTCTCTCCACTTGCTCAGTTCTGAGAGATAAGTGTGTGTGAAAGCCGTCCTTCACCTAGCTTGTTGGGAACACAATGATTCTTTTCACTTGCAAACTCCATTCCATACATATATATGGGGAGGTACTAGCTCCAACTCGGTTTTACAGTGAAAACTGCAGGAACTTCAAACCGGCACTAGGAAACAGACTGAGAAAGCAGAGAAAAAGTGTCTCCTGCAACCCGTTCCCTTGGTGCTAGATGAACGAACGTCTCTCCACTTGCTCAGTTCTGAGAGATAAGTGTGTGTGAAAGCCGTCCTTCACCTAGCTTGTTGGGAACACAATGATTCTTTTCACTTGCAAACTCCATTCCATACATATATATGGGGAGGTACTAGCTCCAACTCGGTTTTACAGTGAAAACTGCAGGAACTTCAAACCGGCACTAGGAAACAGACTGAGAAAGCAGAGAAAAAGTGTCTCCTGCAACCCGTTCCCTTGGTGCTAGATGAACGAACGTCTCTCCACTTGCTAAGTTCTGAGAGATAAGTGTGTGTGAAAGCCGTCCTTCACCTAGCTTGTGGGAACACAAAGTTTCTTTTCAGTTGCAAACTCCATTCCATACATATATATGGGGAGGTACTAGCTCCAACTCGGTTTGACAGTGAAAACAGCAGGAACTTCAAAACGGCACTAGGAAACAGACTGAGAAAGCAGAGAAAAAGTGTCACCTGCAACCCGTTCCCTTGGTGCTAGATGAACGAACGTCTCTCCACTTGCTCAGTTCTGAGAGATAAGTGTGTGTGAAAGCCGATCTTCACCTAGCTTTTTGGGAACACAAAGTTTCTTTTCAGTTGCAAACTCCATTCCATACATATATATTTGGAGGTAGAAGCTCCAACTCGGTTTTACAGTGAAAACTGCAGGAACTTCAAACCGGCACTAGGAAACAGACTGAGAATGCAGAGAAAAAGTGTCTCCTGCAACCCGTTCCCTTGGTGCTAGATGAACGAACGTCTCTCCACTTGCTCAGTTCTGAGAGATAAGTGTGTGTGAAAGCCGTCCTTCACATAGCTTGTTGGGAACACAAAGTTTCTTTTCAGTTGCAAACTCCATTCCATACATATATATGGGGAGGTACAAGCTCACACTCGGTTTTACAGTGAAAACTGCAGGAACTTCAAACCGGCACTAGGAAACAGACTGAGAAAGCAGAGAAAAAGTGTCTCCTGCAACCCGTTCCCTTGGTGCTAGATGAACGAACGTCTCTCCACTTGCTCAGTTCTGAGAGATAAGTGTGTGTGAAAGCCGTCCTTCACCTAGCTTTTTGGGAACACAAAGTTTCTTTTCAGTTGCAAACTCCATTCCATACATATATATTTGGAGGTAGAAGATCCAACTCGGTTTTACAGTGAAAACTGCAGGATCTTCATACCGGCACTAGGAAACAGACTGAGAAAGCAGAGAAAAAGTGTCTCCTGCAACCCGTTCCCTTGGTGCTAGATGAACGAACGTCTCTCCACTTGCTCAGTTCTGAGAGATAAGTGTGTGTGAAAGCCGTCCTTCACCTAGCTTGTTGGGAACACAAAGTTTCTTTTCAGTTGCAAACTCCATTCCATACATATATATGGGGAGGTACAAGCTCCAACTCGGTTTTACAGTGAAAACTGCAGGAACTTCAAACCGGCACTAGGAAACAGACTGAGAAAGCAGAGAAAAAGTGTCTCCTGCAACCCGTTCCCTTGGTGCTAGATGAACGAACGTCTCTCCACTTGCTCAGTTCTGAGAGATAAGTGTGTGTGAAAGCCGTCCTTCACCTAGCTTGTTGGGAACACAATGATTCTTTTCACTTGTAAACTCCATTCCATACATATATATGGGGAGGTACTAGCTCCAACTCGGTTTTACAGTGAAAACTGCAGGAACTTCAAACCGGCACTAGGAAACAGACTGAGAAAGCAGAGAAAAAGTGTCTCCTGCAACCCGTTCCCTTGGTGCTAGATGAACGAACGTCTCTCCACTTGCTAAGTTCTGAGAGATAAGTGTGTGTGAAAGCCGTCCTTCACCTAGCTTGTTGGGAACACAAAGTTTCTTTTCAGTTGCAAACTCCATTCCATACATATATATGGGGAGGTACTAGCTCCAACTCGGTTTGACAGTGAAAACAGCAGGAACTTCAAAACGGCACTAGGAAACAGACTGAGAAAGCAGAGAAAAAGTGTCTCCTGCAACCCGTTCCCTTGGTGCTAGATGAACGAACGTCTCTCCACTTGCTCAGTTCTGAGAGATAAGTGTGTGTGAAAGCCGTCCTTCACCTAGCTTGTTGGGAACACAAAGTTTCTTTTCAGTTGCAAACTCCATTCCGTACATATATATGGGGAGGTACTAGCTCCAACTAGGTTTTACAGTGAAAACTGCAGGAACTTCAAACCGGCACTAGGAAACAGACTGAGAAAGCAGAGAAAAAGTGTCCCCTGCAACCCGTTCCCTTGGTGCTAGATGAACGAACGTCTCTCCACTTGCTCAGTTCTGAGAGATAAGTGTGTGTGAAAGCCGTCCTTCACCTAGCTTTTTGGGAACACAAAGTTTCTTTTCAGTTGCAAACTCCATTCCATACATATATATTTGGAGGTAGAAGCTCCAACTCGGTTTTACAGTGAAAACTGCAGGAACTTCAAACCGGCACTAGGAAACAGACTGAGAAAGCAGAGAAAAAGTGTCCCCTGCAACCCGTTCCCTTGGTGCTAGATGAACGAACGTCTCTCCACTTGCTCAGTTCTGAGAGATAAGTGTGTGTGAAAGCCGTCCTTCACCTAGCTTGTTGGGAACACAAAGTTTCTTTTCAGTTGCAAACTCCATTCCATACATATATATTTGGAGGTAGAAGCTCCAACTCGGTTTTACAGTGAAAACTGCAGGAACTTCAAACCGGCACTAGGAAACAGACTGAGAAAGCAGAGAAAAAGTGTCTCCTGCAACCCGTTCCCTTGGTGCTAGATGAACGAACGTCTCTCCACTTGCTCAGTTCTGAGAGATAATTGTGTGTGAAAGCCGTCCTTCACCTAGCTTGTTGGGAACACAAAGTTTCTTTTCAGTTGCAAACTCCATTCAATACATATATATGGGGAGGTACTAGCTCCAACTCGGTTTTACAGTGAAAACTGCAGGAACTTCATACCGGCACTAGGAAACAGACTGAGAAAGCAGAGAAAAGTGTCTCCTGCAACCCGTTCCCTTGGTGCTAGATGAACGAACGTCTCTCCACTTGCTCAGTTCTGAGAGATAAGTGTGTGTGAAAGCCGTCCTTCACCTAGCTTGTTGGGAACACAAAGTTTCTTTTCAGTTGCAAACTCCATTCCATACATATATATGGGGAGGTACAAGCTCACACTCGGTTTTACAGTGAAAACTGCAGGAACTTCAAACCGGCACTAGGAAACAGACTGAGAAAGCAGAGAAAAAGTGTCTCCTGCAACCCGTTCCCTTGGTGCTAGATGAACGAACGTCTCTCCACTTGCTCAGTTCTGAGAGATAAGTGTGTGTGAAAGCCGTCCTTCACCTAGCTTTTTGGGAACACAAAGTTTCTTTTCAGTTGCAAACTCCATTCCATACATATATATTTGGAGGTAGAAGATCCAACTCGGTTTTACAGTGAAAACTGCAGGATCTTCATACCGGCACTAGGAAACAGACTGAGAAAGCAGAGAAAAGTGTCTCCTGCAACCCGTTCCCTTGGTGCTAGATGAACGAACGTCTCTCCACTTGCTCAGTTCTGAGAGATAAGTGTGTGTGAAAGCCGTCCTTCACCTAGCTTGTTGGGAACACAAAGTTTCTTTTCAGTTGCAAACTCCATTCCATACATATATATGGGGAGGTACAAGCTCCAACTCGGTTTTACAGTGAAAACTGCAGGAACTTCAAACCGGCACTAGGAAACAGACTGAGAAAGCAGAGAAAAAGTGTCTCCTGCAACCCGTTCCCTTGGTGCTAGATGAACGAACGTCTCTCCACTTGCTCAGTTCTGAGAGATAAGTGTGTGTGAAAGCCGTCCTTCACCTAGCTTGTTGGGAACACAATGATTCTTTTCACTTGTAAACTCCATTCCATACATATATATGGGGAGGTACTAGCTCCAACTCGGTTTTACAGTGAAAACTGCAGGAACTTCAAACCGGCACTAGGAAACAGACTGAGAAAGCAGAGAAAAAGTGTCTCCTGCAACCCGTTCCCTTGGTGCTAGATGAACGAACGTCTCTCCACTTGCTAAGTTCTGAGAGATAAGTGTGTGTGAAAGCCGTCCTTCAACTAGCTTGTTGGGAACACAAAGTTTCTTTTCAGTTGCAAACTCCATTCCATACATATATATGGGGAGGTACTAGCTCCAACTCGGTTTGACAGTGAAAACAGCAGGAACTTCAAAACGGCACTAGGAAACAGACTGAGAAAGCAGAGAAAAAGTGTCTCCTGCAACCCGTTCCCTTGGTGCTAGATGAACGAACGTCTCTCCACTTGCTCAGTTCTGAGAGATAAGTGTGTGTGAAAGCCGTCCTTCACCTAGCTTGTTGGGAACACAAAGTTTCTTTTCAGTTGCAAACTCCATTCCGTACATATATATGGGGAGGTACTAGCTCCAACTAGGTTTTACAGTGAAAACTGCAGGAACTTCAAACCGGCACTAGGAAACAGACTGAGAAAGCAGAGAAAAAGTGTCTCCTGCAACCCGTTCCCTTGGTGCTAGATGAACGAACGTCTCTCCACTTGCTCAGTTCTGAGAGATAAGTGTGTGTGAAAGCCGTCCTTCACCTAGCTTTTTGGGAACACAAAGTTTCTTTTCAGTTGCAAACTCCATTCCATACATATATATTTGGAGGTAGAAGCTCCAACTCGGTTTTACAGTGAAAACTGCAGGAACTTCAAACCGGCACTAGGAAACAGACTGAGAAAGCAGAGAAAAAGTGTCCCCTGCAACCCGTTCCCTTGGTGCTAGATGAACGAACGTCTCTCCACTTGCTCAGTTCTGAGAGATAAGTGTGTGTGAAAGCCGTCCTTCACCTAGCTTGTTGGGAACACAAAGTTTCTTTTCAGTTGCAAACTCCATTCCATACATATATATTTGGAGGTAGAAGCTCCAACTCGGTTTTACAGTGAAAACTGCAGGAACTTCAAACCGGCACTAGGAAACAGACTGAGAAAGCAGAGAAAAAGTGTCTCCTGCAACCCGTTCCCTTGGTGCTAGATGAACGAACGTCTCTCCACTTGCTCAGTTCTGAGAGATAAGTGTGTGTGAAAGCCGTCCTTCACCTAGCTTGTTGGGAACACAAAGTTTCTTTTCAGTTGCAAACTCCATTCCATACATATATATGGGGAGGTACTAGCTCCAACTCGTTTTTACAGTGAAAACTGCAGGAACTTCAAACCGGCACTAGGAAACAGACTGAGAAAGCAGAGAAAAAGTGTGTCCTGCAACCCGTTCCTTTGGTGCTAGATGAACGAACGTCTCTCCACTTGCTCAGTTCTGAGAGATAAGTGTGTGTGAAAGCCGTCCTTCACCTAGCTTGTTGGGAACACAAAGTTTCTTTTCAGTTGCAAACTCCATTCCATACATATATATGGGGAGGTACTAGCTCCAACTCGGTTTTACAGTGAAAACTGCAGGAACTTCAAACCGGCACTAGGAACCAGACTGAGAAAGCAGAGAAAAAGTGTCTCCTGCAACCCGTTCCCTTGGTGCTAGATGAACGAACGTCTCTCCACTTGCTCAGTTCTGAGAGATAAGTGTGTGTGAAAGCCGTCCTTCACCTAGCTTTTTGGGAACACAAAGTTTCTTTTCAGTTGCAAACTCCATTCCATACATATATATTTGGAGGTAGAAGATCCAACTCGGTTTTACAGTGAAAACTGCAGGAACTTCATACCGGCACTAGGAAACAGACTGAGAAAGCAGAGAAAAGTGTCTCCTGCAACCCGTTCCCTTGGTGCTAGATGAACGAACGTCTCTCCACTTGCTCAGTTCTGAGAGATAAGTGTGTGTGAAAGCCGTCCTTCACCTAGCTTGTTGGGAACACAAAGTTTCTTTTCAGTTGCAAACTCCATTCCGTACATATATATGGGGAGGTACTAGCTCCAACTCGGTTTGACAGTGAAAACAGCAGGAACTTCAAAACGGCACTAGGAAACAGACTGAGAAAGCAGAGAAAAAGTGTCTCCTGCAACCCGTTCCCTTGGTGCTAGATGAACGAACGTCTCTCCACTTGCTCAGTTCTGAGAGATAAGTGTGTGTGAAAGCCGTCCTTCACCAAGCTTTTTGGGAACACAAAGTTTCTTTTCAGTTGCAAACTCCATTCCGTACATATATATGGGGAGGTACTAGCTCCAACTAGGTTTTACAGTAAAAACTGCAGGAACTTCAAACAGGCACTAGGAAACAGACTGAGAAAGCAGAGAAAAAGTGTCTCCTGCAACCCGTTCCCTTGGTGCTAGATGAACGAACGTCTCTCCACTTGCTCAGTTCTGAGAGATAAGTGTGTGTGAAAGCCGTCCTTCACCTAGCTTTTTGGGAACACAAAGTTTCTTTTCAGTTGCAAACTCCATTCCATACATATATATTTGGAGGTAGAAGCTCCAACTCGGTTTTACAGTGAAAACTGCAGGAACTTCAAACCGGCACTAGGAAACAGACTGAGAAAGCAGAGAAAAAGTGTCTCCTGCAACCCGTTCCCTTGGTGCTAGATGAACGAACGTCTCTCCACTTGCTCAGTTCTGAGAGATAAGTGTGTGTGAAAGCCGTCCTTCACCTAGCTTGTTGGGAACACAAAGTTTCTTTTCAGTTGCAAACTCCATTCCATACATATATATTTGGAGGTAGAAGATCCAACTCGGTTTTACAGTGAAAACTGCAGGAACTTCAAACCGGCACTAGGAAACAGACTGAGAAAGCAGAGAAAAAGTGTCTCCTGCAACCCGTTCCATTGGTGCTAGATGAACGAACGTCTCTCCACTTGCTCAGTTCTGAGAGATAAGTGTGTGTGAAAGCCGTCCTTCACCTAGCTTGTTGGGAACACAAAGTTTCTTTTCAGTTGCAAACTCCATTCCATACATATATATGGGGAGGTACTAGCTCCAACTCGGTTTTACAGTGAAAACTGCAGGAACTTCAAACCGGCACTAGGAACCAGACTGAGAAAGCAGAGAAAAAGTGTCTCCTGCAACCCGTTCCCTTGGTGCTAGATGAACGAACGTCTCTCCACTTGCTCAGTTCTGAGAGATAAGTGTGTGTGAAAGCCGTCCTTCACCTAGCTTGTTGGGAACACAAAGTTTCTTTTCAGTTGCAAACTCCATTCCATACATATATATGGGGAGGTACTAGCTCCAACTCGGTTTGACAGTGAAAACTGCAGGAACTTCAAACCGGCACTAGGAAACAGACTGCGAAAGCAGAGAAAAAGTGTCTCCTGCAACCCGTTCCCTTGGTGCTAGATGAACGAACGTCTCTCCACTTGCTCAGTTCTGAGAGATAAGTGTGTGTGAAAGCCGTCCTTCACCTAGCTTGTTGGGAACACAAAGTTTCTTTTCAGTTGCAAACTCCATTCCATACATATATATTTGGAGGTAGAAGCTCCAACTCGGTTTTACAGTGAAAACTGCAGGAACTTCAAACCGGCACTAGGAAACAGACTGAGAAAGCAGAGAAAAAGTGTCTCCTGCAACCCGTTCCCTTGGTGCTAGATGAACGAACGTCTCTCCACTTGCTCAGTTCTGAGAGATAAGTGTGTGTGAAAGCCGTCCTTCACCTAGCTTGTTGGGAACACAAAGTTTCTTTTCAGTTGCAAACTCCATTCCATACATATATATGGGGAGGTACTAGCTCCAACTCGGTTTGACAGTGAAAACTGCAGGAACTTCAAACCGGCACTAGGAAACAGACTGAGAAAGCAGAGAAAAAGTGTCTCCTGCAACCCGTTCCCTTGGTGCTAGATGAACGAACGTCTCTCCACTTGCTCAGTTCTGAGAGATAAGTGTGTGTGAAAGCCGTCCTTCACCTAGCTTGTTGGGAACACAAAGTTTCTTTTCAGTTGCAAACTCCATTCCATACATATATATGGGGAGGTACTAGCTCCAACTCGGTTTTACAGTGAAAACTGCAGGAACTTCAAACCGGCACTAGGAAACAGACTGAGAAAGCAGAGAAAAAGTGTCTCCTGCAACCCGTTCCCTTGGTGCTAGATGAACGAACGTCTCTCCACTTGCTCAGTTCTGAGAGATAAGTGTGTGTGAAAGCCGTCCTTCACCTAGCTTGTTGGGAACACAAAGTTTCTTTTCAGTTGCAAACTCCATTCCATACATATATATGGGGAGGTACTAGCTCCAACTCGGTTTTACAGTGAAAACTGCAGGAACTTCAAACCGGCACTAGGAAACAGACTGAGAAAGCAGAGAAAAAGTGTCTCCTGCAACCCGTTCCCTTGGTGCTAGATGAACGAACGTCTCTCCACTTGCTCAGTTCTGAGAGATAAGTGTGTGTGAAAGCCGTCCTTCACCTAGCTTGTTGGGAACACAAAGTTTCTTTTCAGTTGCAAACTCCATTCCATACATATATATGGGGAGGTACTAGCTCCAACTAGGTTTTACAGTGAAAACTGCAGGAACTTCAAAACGGCACTAGGAAACAGACTGAGAAAGCAGAGAAAAAGTGTCTACTGCAACCCATTCCCTTGGTGCTAGATGAACGAACGTCTCTCCACTTGCTCAGTTCTGAGAGATAATTGTGTGTGAAAGCCGTCCTTCACCTAGCTTGTTGGGAACACAAAGTTTCTTTTCAGATGCAAACTCCATTCCATACATATATATGGGGAGGTACTAGCTCCAACTCGGTTTTACAGTGAAAACTGCAGGAACTTCAAACCGGCACTAGGAAACAGACTGAGAAAGCAGAGAAAAAGTGTCTCCTGCAACCCGTTCCCTTGGTGCTAGATGAACGAACGTCTCTCCACTTGCTCAGTTCTGAGAGATAAGTGTGTGTGAAAGCCGTCCTTCACCTAGCTTGTTGGGAACACAAAGTTTCTTTTCAGTTGCAAACTCCATTCCATACATATATATGGGGAGGTACTAGCTCCAACTCGGTTTTACAGTGAAAACTGCAGGAACTTCAAACCGGCACTAGGAAACAGACTGAGAAAGCAGAGAAAAAGTGTCTCCTGCAACCCGTTCCCTTGGTGCTAGATGAACGAACGTCTCTCCACTTGCTCAGTTCTGAGAGATAAGTGTGTGTGAAAGCCGTCCTTCACCTAGCTTTTTGGGAACACAAAGTTTCTTTTCAGTTGCAAACTCCATTCCATACATATATATTTGGAGGTAGAAGCTCCAACTCGGTTTTACAGTGAAAACTGCAGGAACTTCAAACCGGCACTAGGAAACAGACTGAGAAAGCAGAGAAAAAGTGTCTCCTGCAACCCGTTCCCTTGGTGCTAGATGAACGAACGTCTCTCCACTTGCTCAGTTCTGAGAGATAAGTGTGTGTGAAAGCCGTCCTTCACCTAGCTTGTTGGGAACACAAAGTTTCTTTTCAGTTGCAAACTCCATTCCATACATATATATGGGGAGGTACTAGCTCCAACTCGGTTTGACAGTGAAAACTGCAGGATCTTCAAACCGGCACTAGGAAACAGACTGAGAAAGCAGAGAAAAAGTGTCTCCTGCAACCCGTTCCCTTGGTGCTAGATGAACGAACGTCTCTCCACTTGCTCAGTTCTGAGAGATAAGTGTGTGTGAAAGCCGTCCTTCACCTAGCTTGTTGGGAACACAAAGTTTCTTTTCAGTTGCAAACTCCATTCCATACATATATATGGGGAGGTACTAGCTCCAACTCGGTTTTACAGTGAAAACTGCAGGAACTTCAAACCGGCACTAGGAAACAGACTGAGAAAGCAGAGAAAAAGTGTCTCCTGCAACCCGTTCCCTTGGTGCTAGATGAACGAACGTCTCTCCACTTGCTCAGTTCTGAGAGATAAGTGTGTGTGAAAGCCGTCCTTCACCTAGCTTGTTGGGAACACAAAGTTTTTTTTCAGTTGCAAACTCCATTCCATATATATATATTGGGAGGTACTAGCTCCAACTCGGTTTGACAGTGAAAACTGCAGGAACTTCAAACCGGCACTAGGAAACAGACTGAGAAAGCAGAGAAAAAGTGTCTCCTGCAACCCGTTCCCTTGGTGCTAGATGAACGAACGTCTCTCCACTTGCTCAGTTCTGAGAGATAAGTGTGTGTGAAAGCCGTCCTTCACCTAGCTTGTTGGGAACACAAAGTTTCTTTTCAGTTGCAAACTCCATTCCATACATATATATGGGGAGGTACTAGCTCCAACTCGGTTTGACAGTGAAAACTGCAGGAACTTCAAACCGGCACTAGGAAACAGACTGAGAAAGCAGAGAAAAAGTGTCTCCTGCAACCCGTTCCCTTGGTGCTAGATGAACGAACGTCTCTCCACTTGCTCAGTTCTGAGAGATAAGTGTGTGTGAAAGCCGTCCTTCACCTAGCTTGTTGGGAACACAAAGTTTCTTTTCAGTTGCAAACTCCATTCCATACATATATATGGGGAGGTACAAGCTCCAACTCGGTTTGACAGTGAAAACAGCAGGAACTTCAAACCGGCACTAGGAAACAGACTGAGAAAGCAGAGAAAAAGTGTCTCCTGCAACCCGTTCCCTTGGTGCTAGATGAACGAACGTCTCTCCACTTGCTCAGTTCTGAGAGATAAGTGTGTGTGAAAGCCGTCCTTCACCTAGCTTGTTGGGAACACAAAGTTTCTTTTCAGTTGCAAACTCCATTCCATACATATATATGGGGAGGTACTAGCTCCAACTCGGTTTGACAGTGAAAACTGCAGGAACTTCAAACCGGCACTAGGAAACAGACTGAGAAAGCAGAGAAAAAGTGTCTCCTGCAACCCGTTACCTTGGTGCTAGATGAACGAACGTCTCTCCACTTGCTCAGTTCTGAGAGATAAGTGTGTGTGAAAGCCGTCCTTCACCTAGCTTGTTGGGAACACAAAGTTTCTTTTCAGTTGCAAACTCCATTCCATACATATATATGGGGAGGTACTAGCTCCAACTAGGTTTTACAGTGAAAACTGCAGGAACTTCAAAACGGCACTAGGAAACAGACTGAGAAAGCAGAGAAAAAGTGTCTACTGCAACCCATTCCCTTGGTGCTAGATGAACGAACGTCTCTCCACTTGCTCAGTTCTGAGAGATAATTGTGTGTGAAAGCCGTCCTTCACCTAGCTTGTTGGGAACACAAAGTTTCTTTTCAGATGCAAACTCCATTCCATACATATATATGGGGAGGTACTAGCTCCAACTCGGTTTTACAGTGAAAACTGCAGGAACTTCAAACCGGCACTAGGAAACAGACTGAGAAAGCAGAGAAAAAGTGTCTCCTGCAACCCGTTCCCTTTGTGCTAGATGAACGAACGTCTCTCCACTTGCTCAGTTCTGAGAGATAAGTGTGTGTGAAAGCCGTCCTTCACCTAGCTTGTTGGGAACACAAAGTTTCTTTTCAGTTGCAAACTCCATTCCATACATATATATGGGGAGGTACTAGCTCCAACTCGGTTTGACAGTGAAAACTGCAGGAACTTCAAACCGGCACTAGGAAACAGACTGAGAAAGCAGAGAAAAAGTGTCTCCTGCAACCCGTTCCCTTGGTGCTAGATGAACGAACGTCTCTCCACTTGCTCAGTTCTGAGAGATAAGTGTGTTTGAAAGCCGTCCTTCACCTAGCTTGTTGGGAACACAAAGTTTCTTTTCAGTTGCAAACTCCATTCCATACATATATATGGGGAGGTACTAGCTCCAACTCGGTTTTACAGTGAAAACTGCAGGAAATTCAAACCGGCACTAGGAAACAGACTGAGAAAGCAGAGAAAAAGTGTCTCCTGCAACCCGTTCCCTTGGTGCTAGATGAACGAACGTCTCTCCACTTGCTCAGTTCTGAGAGATAAGTGTGTTTGAAAGCCGTCCTTCACCTAGCTTGTTGGGAACACAAAGTTTCTTTTCAGTTGCAAACTCCATTCCATACATATATATGGGGAGGTACTAGCTCCAACTCGGTTTGACAGTGAAAACTGCAGGAACATCAAACCGGCACTAGGAAACAGACTGAGAAAGCAGAGAAAAAGTGTCTCCTGCAACCCGTTCCCTTGGTGCTAGATGAACGAACGTCTCTCCACTTGCTCAGTTCTGAGAGATAAGTGTGTGTGAAAGCCGTCCTTCACCTAGCTTGTTGGGAACACAAAGTTTCTTTTCAGTTGCAAACTCCATTCCATACATATATATGGGGAGGTACTAGCTCCAACTCGGTTTTACAGTGAAAACTGCAGGAACTTCAAACCGGCACTAGGAAACAGACTGAGAAATCAGAGAAAAAGTGTCTCCTGCAACCCGTTCCCTTGGTGCTAGATGAACGAACGTCTCTCCACTTGCTCAGTTCTGAGAGATAAGTGTGTGTGAAAGCCGTCCTTCACCTAGCTTGTTGGGAACACAAAGTTTCTTTTCAGTTGCAAACTCCATTCCATACATATATATGGGGAGGTACTAGCTCCAACTCGGTTTGACAGTGAAAACTGCAGGAACTTCAAACCGGCACTAGGAAACAGACTGAGAAAGCAGAGAAAAAGTGTCTCCTGCAACCCGTTCCCTTGGTGCTAGATGAACGAACGTCTCTCCACTTGCTCAGTTCTGAGAGATAAGTGTGTGTGAAAGCCGTCCTTCACCTAGCTTGTTGGGAACACAAAGTTTCTTTTCAGTTGCAAACTCCATTCCATACATATATATGGGGAGGTACTAGCTCCAACTCGGTTTGACAGTGAAAACTGCAGGAACTTCAAACCGGCACTAGGAAACAGACTGAGAAAGCAGAGAAAAAGTGTCTCCTGCAACCCGTTCCCTTGGTGCTAGATGAACGAACGTCTCTCCACTTGCTCAGTTCTGAGAGATAAGTGTGTGTGAAAGCCGTCCTTCACCTAGCTTTTTGGGAACACAAAGTTTCTTTTCAGTTGCAAACTCCATTCCATACATATATATTTATAGGTAGAAGCTCCAACTCGGGTTTACAGTGAAAACTGCAGGAACTTCAAACCGGCACTAGGAAACAGACTGAGAAAGCAGAGAAAAAGTGTCTCCTGCAACCCGTTCCCTTGGTGCTAGATGAACGAACGTCTCTCCACTTGCTCAGTTCTGTGAGATAAGTGTGTGTGAAAGCCGTCCTTCACCTATCTTTTTGGGAACACAAAGTTTCTTTTCAGTTGCAAACTCCATTCCATACATATATATGGGGAGGTACTAGCTCCAACTCGGTTTGACAGTGAAAACTGCAGGAACTTCAAACCGGCACTAGGAAACAGACTGAGAAAGCAGAGAAAAAGTGTCTCCTGCAACCCGTTCCCTTGGTGCTAGATGAACGAACGTCTCTCCACTTGCTCAGTTCTGAGAGATAAGTGTGTGTGAAAGCCGTCCTTCACCTAGCTTGTTGGGAACACAAAGTTTCTTTTCAGTTGCAAACTCCATTCCATACATATATATGGGGAGGTACTAGCTCCAACTCGGTTTTACAGTGAAAACTGCAGGAACTTCAAACCGGCACTAGGAAACAGACTGAGAAAGCAGAGAAAAAGTGTCTCCTGCAACCCGTTCCCTTGGTGCTAGATGAACGAACGTCTCTCCACTTGCTCAGTTCTGAGGGATAAGTGTGTGTGAAAGCCGTCCTTCACCTAGCTTGTTGGGAACACAAAGTTTCTTTTCAGTTGCAAACTCCATTCCATACATATATATGGG
Organism: Camelus dromedarius; assembly: GCF_036321535.1. Lineage (NCBI taxonomy): Eukaryota > Metazoa > Chordata > Mammalia > Artiodactyla > Camelidae > Camelus > Camelus dromedarius. The sequence goes on from NW_026989830.1 coordinate 449,434, forward strand.
GAGGTACTAGCTCCAACTCGGTTTGACAGTGAAAACTGCAGGAACTTCAAACCGGCACTAGGAAACAGACTGAGAAAGCAGAGAAAAAGTGTCTCCTGCAACCCGTTCCCTTGGTGCTAGATGAACGAAAGTCTCTCCACTTGCTCAGTTCTGAGAGATAAGTGTGTGTGAAAGCCGTCCTTCACCTAGCTTTTTGGGAACACAAAGTTTCTTTTCAGTTGCAAACTCCATTCCATACATATATATTTGGAGGTAGAATCTCCAACTCGGTTTTACAGTGAAAACTGCAGGAACTTCAAACCGGCACTAGGAAACAGACTGAGAAAGCAGAGAAAAGGGTCTCCTGCAACCCGTTCCCTTGGTGCTAGATGAACGAACGTCTCTCCACTTGCTCAGTTCTGAGAGATAAGTGTGTGTGAAAGCCGTCCTTCACCTAGCTTGTTGGGAACACAAAGTTTCTTTTCAGTTGCAAACTCCATTCCATACATATATATGGGGAGGTACAAGCTCCAACTCGGTTTTACAGTGAAAACTGCAGGAACTTCAAACCGGCACTAGGAAACAGACTGAGAAAGCAGAGAAAAAGTGTCTCCTGCAACCCGTTCCCTTGGTGCTAGATGAACGAACGTCTCTCCACTTGCTCAGTTCTGAGAGATAAGTGTGTGTGAAAGCCGTCCTTCACCTAGCTTGTTGGGAACACAAAGATTCTTTTCACTTGCAAACTCCATTCCATACATATATATGGGGAGGTACTAGCTCCAACTCGGTTTTACAGTGAAAACTGCAGGAACTTCAAACCGGCACTAGGAAACAGACTGAGAAAGCAGAGAAAAAGTGTCTCCTGCAACCCGTTCCCTTGGTGCTAGATGAACGAACGTCTCTCCACTTGCTAAGTTCTGAGAGATAAGTGTGTGTGAAAGCCGTCCTTCACCTAGCTTGTTGGGAACACAAAGTTTCTTTTCAGTTGCAAACTCCATTCCATACATATATATGGGGAGGTACTAGCTCCAACTCGGTTTGACAGTGAAAACAGCAGGAACTTCAAAACGGCACTAGGAAACAGACTGAGAAAGCAGAGAAAAAGTGTCTCCTGCAACCCGTTCCCTTGGTGCTAGATGAACGAACGTCTCTCCACTTGCTCAGTTCTGAGAGATAAGTGTGTGTGAAAGCCGTCCTACACCTAGCTTGTTGGGAACACAAAGTTTCTTTTCAGTTGCAAACTCCATTCCATACATGTATATGGGGAGGTACTAGCTCCAACTAGGTTTTACAGTGAAAACTGCAGGAACTTCAAACCAGCACTAGGAAACAGACTGAGAAAGCAGAGAAAAAGTGTCTCCTGCAACCCGTTCCCTTGGTGCTAGATGAACGAACGTCTCTCCACTTGCTCAGTTCTGAGAGATAAGTGTGTGTGAAAGCCGTCCTTCACCTAGCTTTTTGGGAACACAAAGTTTCTTTTCAGTTGCAAACTCCATTCCATACATATATATTTGGAGGTAGAAGCTCCAACTCGGTTTTACAGTGAAAACTGCAGGAACTTCAAACCGGCACTAGCAAACAGACTGAGAAAGCAGAGAAAAAGTGTCTCCTGCAACCCGTTCCCTTGGTGCTAGATGAACGAACGTCTCTCCACTTGCTCAGTTCTGAGAGATAAGTGTGTGTGAAAGCCGTCCTTCACCTAGCTTGTTGGGAACACAAAGTTTCTTTTCAGTTGCAAACTCCATTCCATACATATATATGGGGAGGTACTAGCTCCAACTCGGTTTGACACTGAAAACTGCAGGAACTTCAAACCGGCACTAGGAAACAGACTGAGAAAGCAGAGAAAAAGTGTCTCCTGCAACCCGTTCCCTTGGTGCTAGATGAACGAACGTCTCTCCACTTGCTCAGTTCTGAGAGATAAGTGTGTGTGAATGCCGTCCTTCACCTAGCTTGTTGGGAACACAAAGTTTCTTTTCAGTTGCAAACTCCATTCCATACATATATATGGGGAGGTACAAGCTCCAACTCGGTTTTACAGTGAAAACTGCAGGAACTTCAAAACGGCACTAGGAAACAGACTGAGAAAGCAGAGAAAAAGTGTCTACTGCAACCCGTTCCCTTGGTGCTAGATGAACGAACGTCTCTCTACTTGCTCAGTTCTGAGAGATAATTGTGTGTGAAAGCCGTCCTTCACCTAGCTTGTTGGGAACACAAAGTTTCTTTTCAGTTGCAAACTCCATTCCATACATATATATGGGGAGGTACAAGCTCCAACTCGGTTTTACAGTGAAAACTGCAGGAAATTCAAACCGGCACTAGGAAACAGACTGAGAAAGCAGAGAAAAATTGTCTCCTGCAACCCGTTCCCTTGGTGCTAGATGAACGAACGTATCTCCACTTGCTCAGTTCTGAGAGATAAGTGTGTGTGAAAGCCGTCCTTCACCTAGCTTGTTGGGAACACAAAGTTTCTTTTCAGTTGCAAACTCCATTCCATACATATATATGGGGAGGTAGAAGCTCCAACACGGTTTTACAGTGAAAACTGCAGGAACATCAAACCGGCACTAGGAAACATACTGAGAAAGCAGAGAAAAAGTGTCTCCTGCAACCCGTTCCCTTGGTGCTAGATGAAAGAACGTCTCTCCACTTGCTAAGTTCTGAGAGATAAGTGTGTGTGAAAGCCGTCCTTCACCTAGCTTGTTGGGAACACAAAGTTTCTTTTCAGTTGCAAACTCCATTCCATACATATATATGGGGAGGTACTAGCTCCAACTCGTTTTGACAGTGAAAACTGCAGGAACTTCAAACCGGCACTAGGAAACAGACTGAGAAAGCAGAGAAAAAGTGTCTCCTGCAACCCGTTCCCTTGGTGCTAGATGAACGAACGTCTCTCCACTTGCTCACTTCTGAGAGATATGTGTGTGTGAAAGCCGTCCTTCACCTAGCTTTTTGGGAACACAAAGTTTCTTTTCAGTTGCAAACTCCATTCCATACATATATATTTGGAGGTAGAAGCTCCAACTCGGTTTTACAGTGAAAACTGCAGGAACTTCAAACCGGCACTAGGAAACAGACTGAGAAAGCAGAGAAAAAGTGTCTCCTGCAACCCGTTCCCTTGGTGCTAGATGAACGAACGTCTCTCCACTTGCTCAGTTCTGAGAGATAAGTGTGTGTGAAAGCCGTCCTTCACCTAGCTTGTTGGGAACACAAAGTTTCTTTTCAGTTGCAAACTCCATTCCATACATATATATTTGGAGGTAGAAGATCCAACTCGGTTTTACAGTGAAAACTGCAGGAACTTCAAACCGGCACTAGGAAACAGACTGAGAAAGCAGAGAAAAAGTGTCTCCTGCAACCCGTTCCCTTGGTGCTAGATGAACGAACGTCTCTCCACTTGCTCAGTTCTGAGAGATAAGTGTGTGTGAAAGCCGTCCTTCACCTAGCTTGTTGGGAACACAAAGTTTCTTTTCAGTTGCAAACTCCATTCCATACATATATATGGGGAGGTACAAGCTCCAACTCGGTTTTACAGTGAAAACTGCAGGAACTTCAAACCGGCACTAGGAAACAGACTGAGAAAGCAGAGAAAAAGTGTCTCCTGCAACCCGTTCCCTTGGTGCTAGATGAACGAACGTCTCTCCACTTGCTCAGTTCTGAGAGATAAGTGTGTGTGAAAGCCGTCCTTCACCTAGCTTGTTGGGAACACAAAGATTCTTTTCACTTGCAAACTCCATTCCATACATATATATGGGGAGGTACTAGCTCCAACTCGGTTTTACAGTGAAAACTGCAGGAACTTCAAACCGGCACTAGGAAACAGACTGAGAAAGCAGAGAAAAAGTGTCTCCTGCAACCCGTTCCCTTGGTGCTAGATGAACGAACGTCTCTCCACTTGCTAAGTTCTGAGAGATAAGTGTGTGTGAAAGCCGTCCTTCACCTAGCTTGTTGGGAACACAAAGTTTCTTTTCAGTTGCAAACTCCATTCCATACATATATATGGGGAGGTACTAGCTCCAACTCGGTTTGACAGTGAAAACAGCAGGAACTTCAAAACGGCACTAGGAAACAGACTGAGAAAGCAGAGAAAAAGTGTCTCCTGCAACCCGTTCCCTTGGTGCTAGATGAACGAACGTCTCTCCACTTGCTCAGTTCTGAGAGATAAGTGTGTGTGAAAGCCGTCCTACACCTAGCTTGTTGGGAACACAAAGTTTCTTTTCAGTTGCAAACTCCATTCCATACATGTATGTGGGGAGGTACTAGCTCCAACTAGGTTTTACAGTGAAAACTGCAGGAACTTCAAACCAGCACTAGGAAACAGACTGAGAAAGCAGAGAAAAAGTGTCTCCTGCAACCCGTTCCCTTGGTGCTAGATGAACGAACGTCTCTCCACTTGCTCAGTTCTGAGAGATATGTGTGTGTGAAAGCCGTCCTTCACCTAGCTTTTTGGGAACACAAAGTTTCTTTTCAGTTGCAAACTCCATTCCATACATATATATTTGGAGGTAGAAGCTCCAACTCGGTTTTACAGTGAAAACTGCAGGAACTTCAAACCGGCACTAGCAAACAGACTGAGAAAGCAGAGAAAAAGTGTCTCCTGCAACCCGTTCCCTTGGTGCTAGATGAACGAACGTCTCTCCACTTGCTCAGTTCTGAGAGATAAGTGTGTGTGAAAGCCGTCCTTCACCTAGCTTGTTGGGAACACAAAGTTTCTTTTCAGTTGCAAACTCCATTCCATACATATATATGGGGAGGTACTAGCTCCAACTCGGTTTGACACTGAAAACTGCAGGAACTTCAAACCGGCACTAGGAAACAGACTGAGAAAGCAGAGAAAAAGTGTCTCCTGCAACCCGTTCCCTTGGTGCTAGATGAACGAACGTCTCTCCACTTGCTCAGTTCTGAGAGATAAGTGTGTGTGAATGCCGTCCTTCACCTAGCTTGTTGGGAACACAAAGTTTCTTTTCAGTTGCAAACTCCATTCCATACATATATATGGGGAGGTACAAGCTCCAACTCGGTTTTACAGTGAAAACTGCAGGAACTTCAAAACGGCACTAGGAAACAGACTGAGAAAGCAGAGAAAAAGTGTCTACTGCAACCCGTTCCCTTGGTGCTAGATGAACGAACGTCTCTCTACTTGCTCAGTTCTGAGAGATAATTGTGTGTGAAAGCCGTCCTTCACCTAGCTTGTTGGGAACACAAAGTTTCTTTTCAGTTGCAAACTCCATTCCATACATATATATGGGGAGGTACAAGCTCCAACTCGGTTTTACAGTGAAAACTGCAGGAAATTCAAACCGGCACTAGGAAACAGACTGAGAAAGCAGAGAAAAATTGTCTCCTGCAACCCGTTCCCTTGGTGCTAGATGAACGAACGTATCTCCACTTGCTCAGTTCTGAGAGATAAGTGTGTGTGAAAGCCGTCCTTCACCTAGCTTGTTGGGAACACAAAGTTTCTTTTCAGTTGCAAACTCCATTCCATACATATATATGGGGAGGTAGAAGCTCCAACACGGTTTTACAGTGAAAACTGCAGGAACATCAAACCGGCACTAGGAAACATACTGAGAAAGCAGAGAAAAAGTGTCTCCTGCAACCCGTTCCCTTGGTGCTAGATGAAAGAACGTCTCTCCACTTGCTAAGTTCTGAGAGATAAGTGTGTGTGAAAGCCGTCCTTCACCTAGCTTGTTGGGAACACAAAGTTTCTTTTCAGTTGCAAACTCCATTCCATACATATATATGGGGAGGTACTAGCTCCAACTCGTTTTGACAGTGAAAACTGCAGGAACTTCAAACCGGCACTAGGAAACAGACTGAGAAAGCAGAGAAAAAGTGTCTCCTGCAACCCGTTCCCTTGGTGCTAGATGAACGAACGTCTCTCCACCTGCTCACTTCTGAGAGATATGTGTGTGTGAAAGCCGTCCTTCACCTAGCTTTTTGGGAACACAAAGTTTCTTTTCAGTTGCAAACTCCATTCCATACATATATATTTGGAGGTAGAAGCTCCAACTCGGTTTTACAGTGAAAACTGCAGGAACTTCAAACCGGCACTAGGAAACAGACTGAGAAAGCAGAGAAAAAGTGTCTCCTGCAACCCGTTCCCTTGGTGCTAGATGAACGAACGTCTCTCCACTTGCTCAGTTCTGAGAGATAAGTGTGTGTGAAAGCCGTCCTTCACCTAGCTTGTTGGGAACACAAAGTTTCTTTTCAGTTGCAAACTCCATTCCATACATATATATTTGGAGGTAGAAGCTCCAACTCGGTTTTACAGTGAAAACTGCAGGAACTTCAAACCGGCACTAGGAAACAGACTGAGAAAGCAGAGAAAAAGTGTCTCCTGCAACCCGTTCCCTTGGTGCTAGATGAACGAACGTCTCTCCACTTGCTCAGTTCTGAGAGATAAGTGTGTGTGAAAGCCGTCCTTCACCTAGCTTGTTGGGAACACAAAGTTTCTTTTCAGTTGCAAACTCCATTCCATACATATATATGGGGAGGTACTAGCTCCAACTCGGTTTTAAAGTGAAAACTGCAGGAACTTCAAACCGGCACTAGGAAACAGACTGAGAAAGCAGAGAAAAAGTGTCTCCTGCAACCCGTTCCCTTGGTGCTAGATGTACGAACGTCTCTCCACTTGCTCAGTTCTGAGAGATAAGTGTGTGTGAAAGCCGTCCTTCACCTAGCTTTTTGGGAACACAAAGTTTCTTTTCAGTTGCAAAGTCCATTCCATACATATATATGGGGAGGTACTAGCTCCAACTCTGTTTTACAGTGAAAACTGCAGGAACTTCAAACCGGCACTAGGAAACAGACTGAGAAAGCAGAGAAAAAGTGTCTCCTGCAACCCGTTCCCTTGGTGCTAGATGAACGAACGTCTCTCCACTTGCTCAGTTCTGAGAGATACGTGTGTGTGAAAGCCGTCCTTCACCAAGCTTTTTGGGAACACAAAGTTTCTTTTCAGTTGCAAACTCCATTCCATACATATATATTTGGAGGTAGAAGCTCCAACTCGGTTTTACAGTGAAAACTGCAGGAACTTCAAACCGGCACTAGGAAACAGACTGAGAAAGCAGAGAAAAAGTGTCTCCTGCAACCCGTTCCCTTGGTGCTAGATGAACGAACGTCTCTCCACTTGCTCAGTTCTGAGAGATAAGTGTGTGTGAAAGCCGTCCTTCACCTAGCTTGTTGGGAACACAAAGTTTCTTTTCAGTTGCAAACTCCATTCCATACATATATATGGGGAGGTACTAGCTCCAACTCGGTTTTACAGTGAAAACTGCAGGAACTTCAAAACGGCACTAGGAAACAGACTGAGAAAGCAGAGAAAAAGTGTCTACTGCAACCCGTTCCCTTGGTGCTAGATGAACGAACGTCTCTCTACTTGCTCAGTTCTGAGAGATAATTGTGTGTTAAAGCCGTCCTTCACCTAGCTTGTTGGGAACACAAAGTTTCTTTTCAGTTGCAAACTCCATTCCATACATATATATGGGGAGGTACAAGCTCCAACTCGGTTTTACAGTGAAAACTGCAGGAAATTCAAACCGGCACTAGGAAACAGACTGAGAAAGCAGAGAAAAAGTGTCTCCTGCAACCCGTTCCCTTGGTGCTAGATGAACGAACGTATCTCCACTTGCTCAGTTCTGAGAGATAAGTGTGTGTGAAAGCCGTCCTTCACCTAGCTTGTTGGGAACACAAAGTTTCTTTTCAGTTGCAAACTCCATTCCATACATATATATGGGGAGGTAGAAGCTCCAACACGGTTTTACAGTGAAAACTGCAGGAACATCAAACCGGCACTAGGAAACATACTGAGAAAGCAGAGAAAAAGTGTCTCCTGCAACCCGTTCCCTTGGTGCTAGATGAAAGAACGTCTCTCCACTTGCTCAGTTCTGAGAGATAAGTGTGTGTGAAAGCCGTCCTTCACCTAGCTTGTTGGGAACACAAAGTTTCTTTTCAGTTGCAAACTCCATTCCATACATATATATGGGGAGGTACTAGCTCCAACTCGTTTTGACAGTGAAAACTGCAGGAACTTCAAACCGGCACTAGGAAACAGACTGAGAAAGCAGAGAAAAAGTGTCTCCTGCAACCCGTTCCCTTGGTGCTAGATGAACGAACGTCTCTCCACTTGCACAGTTCTGAGAGATAAGTGTGTGTGAAATCCGTCCTTCACCTATCTTTTTGGGAACACAAAGTTTCTTTTCAGTTGCAAACTCCATTCCATACATATATATTTGGAGGTAGAAGCTCCAACTCGGTTTTACAGTGAAAACTGCAGGAACTTCAAACCGGCACTAGGAAACAGACTGAGAAATCAGAGAAAAAGTGTCTCCTGCAACCCGTTCCCTTGGTGCTAGATGAACGAACGTCTCTCCACTTGCTCAGTTCTGAGAGATAAGTGTGTGTGAAAGCCGTCCTTCACCTAGCTTGTTGGGAACACAAAGTTTCTTTTCAGTTGCAAACTCCATTCCATACATATATATGGGTAGGTACAAGCTCCAACTCGGTTTTACAGTGAAAACTGCAGGAACTTCAAACCGGCACTAGGAAACAGACTGAGAAAGCAGAGAAAAAGTGTCTCCTGCAACCCGTTCCCTTGGTGCTAGATGAACGAACGTCTCTCCACTTGCTCAGTTCTGAGAGATAAGTGTGTGTGAAAGCCGTCCTTCATCTAGCTTGTTGGGAACACAAAGTTTCTTTTCAGTTGCAAACTCCATTCCATACATATATATGGGGAGGTACTAGCTCCAACTCGGTTTTACAGTGAAAACTGCAGGAACTTCAAACCGGCACTAGGAAACAGACTGAGAAAGCAGAGAAAAAGTGTCTCCTGCAACCCGTTCCCTTTGTGCTAGATGAACGAACGTCTCTCCACTTGCTCAGTTCTGATAGATATGTGTGTGTGAAAGCCGTCCTTCACCTAGCTTTTTGGGAACACAAAGTTTCTTTTCAGTTGCAAACTCCATTCCATACATATATATTTGGAGGTAGAAGCTCCAACTCGGTTTTACAGTGAAAACTGCAGGAACTTCAAACCGGCACTAGGAAACAGACTGAGAAAGCAGAGAAAAAGTGTCTCCTGCAACCCGTTCCCTTGGTGCTAGATGAACGAACGTCTCTCCACTTGCTCAGTTCTGAGAGATAAGTGTGTGTGAAAGCCGTCCTTCACCTAGCTTGTTGGGAACACAAAGTTTCTTTTCAGTTGCAAACTCCATTCCATACATATATATTTGGAGGTAGAAGCTCCAACTCGGTTTTACAGTGAAAACTGCAGGAACTTCAAACCGGCACTAGGAAACAGACTGAGAAAGCAGAGAAAAAGTTTCTCCTGCAACCCGTTCCCTTGGTGCTAGATGAACGAACGTCTCTCCACTTGCTCAGTTCTGAGAGATAAGTGTGTGTGAAAGCCGTCCTTCACCTAGCTTGTTGGGAACACAAAGTTTCTTTTCAGTTGCAAACTCCATTCCATACATATATATGGGGAGGTACTAGCTCCAACTCGGTTTTACAGTGAAAACTGCAGGAACTTCAAACCGGCACTAGGAAACAGACTGAGAAAGCAGAGAAAAAGTGTCTCCTGCAACCCGTTCCCTTGGTGCTAGATGTACGAACGTCTCTCCACTTGCTCAGTTCTGAGAGATAAGTGTGTGTGAAAGCCGTCCTTCACCTAGCTTTTTGGGAACACAAAGTTTCTTTTCAGTTGCAAAGTCCATTCCATACATATATATGGGGAGGTACTAGCTCCAACTCTGTTTTACAGTGAAAACTGCAGGAACTTCAAACCGGCACTAGGAAACAGACTGAGAAAGCAGAGAAAAAGTGTCTCCTGCAACCCGTTCCCTTGGTGCTAGATGAACGAACGTCTCTCCACTTGCTCAGTTCTGAGAGATACGTGTGTGTGAAAGCCGTCCTTCACCAAGCTTTTTGGGAACACAAAGTTTCTTTTCAGTTGCAAACTCCATTCCATACATATATATTTGGAGGTAGAAGCTCCAACTCGGTTTTACAGTGAAAACTGCAGGAACTTCAAACCGGCACTAGGAAACAGACTGAGAAAGCAGAGAAAAAGTGTCTCCTGCAAACCGTTCCCTTGGTGCTAGATGAACGAACGTCTCTCCACTTGCTCAGTTCTGAGAGATAAGTGTGTGTGAAAGCCGTCCTTCACCTAGCTTGTTGGGAACACAAAGTTTCTTTTCAGTTGCAAAGTCCATTCCATACATATATATGGGGAGGTACTAGCTCCAACTCGGTTTTACAGTGAAAACTGCAGGAACTTCAAACCGGCACTAGGAAACAGACTGAGAAAGCAGAGAAAAAGTGTCTCCTGCAACCCGTTCCCTTGGTGCTAGATGAACGAACGTCTCTCCACTTGCTCAGTTCTGAGAGATAAGTGTGTGTGAAAGCCGTCCTTCACCTAGCTTGTTGGGAACACAAAGTTTCTTTTCAGTTGCAAACTCCATTCCATACATATATATGGGGAGGTACTAGCTCCAACTCGGTTTTACAGTGAAAACTGCAGGAACTTCAAACCGGCACTAGGAAACAGACTGAGAAAGCAGAGAAAAAGTGTCTCCTGCAACCCGTTCCCTTGGTGCTAGATGAACGAACGTCTCTCCACTTGCTCAGTTCTGATAGAAATGTGTGTGTGAAAGCCGTACTTCACCTAGCTTTTTGGGAACACAAAGTTTCTTTTCAGTTGCAAACTCCATTCCATACATATATATTTGGAGGTAGAAGCTCCAACTCGGTTTTACAGTGAAAACTGCAGGAACTTCAAACCGGCACTAGGAAACAGACTGAGAAAGCAGAGAAAAAGTGTCTCCTGCAACCCGTTCCCTTGGTGCTAGATGAACGAACGTCTCTCCACTTGCTCAGTTCTGAGAGATAAGTGTGTGTGAAAGCCGTCCTTCACCTAGCTTGTTGGGAACACAAAGTTTCTTTTCAGTTGCAAACTCCATTCCATACATATATATGGGGAGGTACTAGCTCCAACTCGGTTTTACAGTGAAAACTGCAGGAACTTCAAACCGGCACTAGGAAACAGACTGAGAAAGCAGAGAAAAAGTGTCTCCTGCAACCCGTTCCCTTGGTGCTAGATGAACGAACGTCTCTCCACTTGCTCAGTTCTGAGAGATAAGTGTGTGTGAAAGCCGTCCTTCACCAAGCTTTTTGGGAACACAAAGTTTCTTTTCAGTTGCAAACTCCATTCCATACATATATATGGGGAGGTACTAGCTCCAACTCGGTTTTACAGTGAAAACTGCAGGAACTTTAAACCGGCACTAGGAAACAGACTGAGAAAGCAGAGAAAAAGTGTCTCCTGCAACCCGTTCCCTTGGTGCTAGATGAACGAACGTCTCTCCACTTGCTCAGTTCTGAGAGATAAGTGTGTGTGAAAGCCGTCCTTCACCTAGCTTTTTGGGAACACAAAGTTTCTTTTCAGTTGCAAAGTCCATTCCATACATATATATGGGGAGGTACTAGCTCCAACTCGGTTTTACAGTGAAAACTGCAGGAACTTCAAACCGGCACTAGGAAACAGACTGAGAAAGCAGAGAAAAAGTGTCTCCTGCAACCCGTTCCCTTGGTGCTAGATGAACGAACGTCTCTCCACTTGCTCAGTTCTGAGAGATAAGTGTGTGTGAAAGCCGTCCTTCACCAAGCTTTTTGGGAACACAAAGTTTCTTTTCAGTTGCAAACTCCATTCCATACATATATATTTGGAGGTAGAAGCTCCAACTCGGTTTTACAGTGAAAACTGCAGGAACTTCAAACCGGCACTAGGAAACAGACTGAGAAAGCAGAGAAAAAGTGTCTCCTGCAACCCGTTCCCTTGGTGCTAGATGAACGAACGTCTCTCCACTTGCTCAGTTCTGAGAGATAAGTGTGTGTGAAAGCCGTCCTTCACCTAGCTTGTTGGGAACACAAAGTTTCTTTTCAGTTGCAAAGTCCATTCCATACATATATATGGGGAGGTACTAGCTCCAACTCGGTTTTACAGTGAAAACTGCAGGAACTTCAAACCGGCACTAGGAAACAGACTGAGAAAGCAGAGAAAAAGTGTCTCCTGCAACCCGTTCCCTTGGTGCTAGATGAACGAACGTATCTCCACTTGCTCAGTTCTGAGAGATAAGTGTGTGTGAAAGCCGTCCTTCACCTAGCTTGTTGGGAACACAAAGTTTCTTTTCAGTTGCAAACTCCATTCCATACATATATATGGGGAGGTAGAAGCTCCAACACGGTTTTACAGTGAAAACTGCAGGAACTTCAAACCGGCACTAGGAAACAGACTGAGAAAGCAGAGAAAAAGTGTCTCCTGCAACCCGTTCCCTTGGTGCTAGATGAACGAACGTCTCTCCACTTGCTCAGTTCTGAGAGATAAGTGTGTGTGAAAGCCGTCCTTCACCTAGCTTGTTGGGAACACAAAGTTTCTTTTCAGTTGCAAACTCCATTCCATACATATATATGGGGAGGTACTAGCTCCAACTCGTTTTGACAGTGAAAACTGCAGGAACTTCAAACCGGCACTAGGAAACAGACTGAGAAAGCAGAGAAAAAGTGTCTCCTGCAACCCGTTCCCTTGGTGCTAGATGAACGAACGTCTCTCCACTTGCACAGTTCTGAGAGATAAGTGTGTGTGAAATCCGTCCTTCACCTATCTTTTTGGGAACACAAAGTTTCTTTTCAGTTGCAAACTCCATTCCATACATATATATTTGGAGGTAGAAGCTCCAACTCGGTTTTACAGTGAAAACTGCAGGAACTTCAAACCTGCACTAGGAAACAGACTGAGAAAGCAGAGAAAAAGTGTCTCCTGCAACCCGTTCCCTTGGTGCTAGATGAACGAACGTCTCTCCACTTGCTCAGTTCTGAGAGATAAGTGTGTGTGAAAGCCGTCCTTCACCTAGCTTGTTGGGAACACAAAGTTTCTTTTCAGTTGCAAACTCCATTCCATACATATATATGGGGAGGTACAAGCTCCAACTCGGTTTTACAGTGAAAACTGCAGGAACTTCAAACCGGCACTAGGAAACAGACTGAGAAAGCAGAGAAAAAGTGTCTCCTGCAACCCGTTCCCTTGGTGCTAGATGAACGAACGTCTCTCCACTTGCTCAGTTCTGAGAGATAAGTGTGTGTGAAAGCCGTCCTTCACCTAGCTTGTTGGGAACACAAAGTTACTTTTCAGTTGCAAACTCCATTCCATACATATATATGGGGAGGTACAAGCTCCAACTCGGTTTTACAGTGAAAACTGCAGGAACTTCAAACCGGCACTAGGAAACAGACTGAGAAAGCAGAGAAAAAGTGTCTCCTGCAACCCGTTCCCTTGGTGCTAGATGAACGAACGTCTCTCCACTTGCTCAGTTCTGAGAGATAAGTGTGTGTGAAAGCCGTCCTTCACCTAGCTTGTTGGGAACACAAAGTTTCTTTTCAGTTGCAAACTCCATTCCATACATATATATGGGGAGGTACTAGCTCCAACTCGGTTTTACAGTGAAAACTGCAGGAACTTCAAACCGGCACTAGGAAAGAGACTGAGAAAGCAGAGAAAAAGTGTCTCCTGCAACCCGTTCCCTTGGTGCTAGATGAACGAACGTCTCTCCACTTGCTCAGTTCTGATAGATATGTGTGTGTGAAAGCCGTCCTTCACCTAGCTTTTTGGGAACACAAAGTTTCTTTTCAGTTGCAAACTCCATTCCATACATATATATTTGGAGGTAGAAGCTTCAACTCGGTTTTACAGTGAAAACTGCAGGAACTTCAAACCGGCACTAGGAAACAGACTGAGAAAGCAGAGAAAAAGTGTCTCCTGCAACCCGTTCCCTTGGTGCTAGATGAACGAACGTCTCTCCACTTGCTCAGTTCTGAGAGATAAGTGTGTGTGAAAGCCGTCCTTCACCTAGCTTGTTGGGAACACAAAGTTTCTTTTCAGTTGCAAACTCCACTCCATCTATATATATGGGGAGGTACTAGCTCCAACTCGGTTTTACAGTGAAAACTGCAGGAACTTCAAACCGGCACTAGGAAACAGACTGAGAAAGCAGAGAAAAAGTGTCTCCTGCAACCCGTTCCCTTGGTGCTAGATGAACGAACGTCTCTCCACTTGCTCAGTTCTGAGAGCAAAGTGTGTGTGAAAGCCGTCCTTCACCTAGCTTTTTGGGAACACAAAGTTTCTTTTCAGTTGCAAACTCCATTCCATACATATATATGGGGAGGTACTAGCTTCAACTCGGTTTTACAGTGAAAACTGCAGGAACTTCAAACCGGCACTAGGAAACAGACTGAGAAAGCAGAGAAAAAGTGTCTCCTGCAACCCGTTCCCTTGGTGCTAGATGAACGAACGTCTCTCCACTTGCTCAGTTCTGAGAGATAAGTGTGTGTGAAAGCCGTCCTTCTCCTGGCTTGTTGGGAACACAAAGTTTCTTTTCAGTTGCAAACTCCATTCCATACATATATATGGGGAGGTACTAGCTTCAACTCGGTTTTACAGTGAAAACTGCAGGAACTTCAAACCGGCACTAGGAAACAGACTGAGAAAGCAGAGAAAAAGTGTCTCCTGCAACCCGTTCCCTTGGTGCTAGATGAACGAACGTCTCTCCACTTGCTCAGTTCTGAGAGATAAGTGTGTGTGAAAGCCGTACTTCACCAAGCTTTTTGGGAACACAAAGTTTCTTTTCAGTTGCAAACTCCATTCCATACATATATATTTGGAGGTAGAAGCTCCAACTCGGTTTTACAGTGAAAACTGCAGGAACTTCAAACCGGCACTAGGAAACAGACTGAGAAAGCAGAGAAAAAGTGTCTCCTGCAACCCGTTCCCTTCGTGCTAGATGAACGAACGTCTCTCCACTTGCTCAGTTCTGAGAGATAAGTGTGTGTGAAAGCCGTCCTTCACCTAGCATGTTGGGAACACAAAGTTTCTTTTCAGTTGCAAACTCCATTCCATACATATATATGGGGAGGTACAAGCTCCAACTCGGTTTTACAGTGAAAACTGCAGGAACTTCAAACCGGCACTAGGAAACAGACTGAGAAAGCAGAGAAAAAGTGTCTCCTGCAACCCGTTCCCTTGGTGCTAGATGAACGAACGTCTCTCCACTTGCTCATTTCTGAGAGATAAGTGTGTGTGAAAGCCGCCCTTCACCTAGCTTGTTGGGAACACAAAGTTTCTTTTCAGTTGCAAACTCCATTCCCTACATATATATGGGGAGGTACAAGCTCCAACTCGGTTTTACAGTGAAAACTGCAGGAACTTCAAACCGGCACTAGGAAACAGACTGAGAAAGCAGAGAAAAAGTGTCTCCTGCAACCCGTTCCCTTGGTGCTAGATGAACGAACGTCTCTCCACTTGCTCAGTTCTGAGAGATAAGTGTGTGTGAAAGCCGTCCTTCACCTAGCTTGTTGGGAACACAAAGTTTCT
Source organism: Camelus dromedarius (assembly GCF_036321535.1). Classification (NCBI taxonomy): domain Eukaryota; kingdom Metazoa; phylum Chordata; class Mammalia; order Artiodactyla; family Camelidae; genus Camelus; species Camelus dromedarius. Next base: position 464,834 of record NW_026989830.1, read on the forward strand.
TTTCAGTTGCAAACTCCATTCCATACATATATATGGGGAGGTACAAGCTCCAACTCGGTTTTACAGTGAAAACTGCAGGAACTTCAAACCGGCACTAGGAAACAGACTGAGAAAGCAGAGAAAAAGTGTCTCCTGCAACCCGTTCCCTTGGTGCTAGATGAACGAACGTCTCTCCACTTGCTCAGTTCTGAGAGATAAGTGTGTGTGAAAGCCGTCCTTCACCTAGCTTGTTGGGAACACAAAGTTTCTTTTCAGTTGCAAACTCCATTCCATACATATATATGGGGAGGTACTAGCTCCAACTCGGTTTTACAGTGAAAACTGCAGGAACTTCAAACCGGCACTAGGAAACAGACAGAGAAAGCAGAGAAATAGTGTCTCCTGCAACCCGTTCCCTTGGTGCTAGATGAACGAACGTCTCTCCACTTGCTCAGTTCTGATAGATATGTGTGTGTGAAAGCCGTCCTTCACCTAGCTTTTTGGGAACACAAAGTTTCTTTTCAGTTGCAAACTCCATTCCATACATATATATTTGGAGGTAGAAGCTCCAACTCGGTTTTACAGTGAAAACTGCAGGAACTTCAAACCGGCACTAGGAAACAGACTGAGAAAGCAGAGAAAAAGTGTCTCCTGCAACCCGTTCCATTGGTGCTAGATGAACGAACGTCTCTCCACTTGCTCAGTTCTGAGAGATAAGTGTGTGTGAAAGCCGTCCTTCACCTAGCTTGTTGGGAACACAAAGTTTCTTTTCAGTTGCAAACTCCATTCCATACATATATATGGGGAGGTACTAGCTCCAACTCGGTTTTACAGTGAAAACTGCAGGAACTTCAAACCGGCACTAGGAAACAGACTGAGAAAGCAGAGAAAAAGTGTCTCCTGCAACCCGTTCCCTTGGTGCTAGATGAACGAACGTCTCTCCACTTGCTCAGTTCTGAGAGATAAGTGTGTGTGAAAGCCGTCCTTCACCTAGCTTGTTGGGAACACAAAGTTTCTTTTCAGTTGCAAACTCCATTCCATACATATATATGGGGTGGTACAAGCTCCAACTCGGTTTTACAGTGAAAACTGCAGGAACTTCAAACCGGCACTAGGAAACAGACTGAGAAAGCAGAGAAAAAGTGTCTCCTGCAACCCGTTCCCTTGGTGCTAGATGAACGAACGTCTCTCCACTTGCTCAGTTCTGAGAGATAAGTGTGTGTGAAAGCCGTCCTTCACCTAGCTTGTTGGGAACACAAAGTTTCTTTTCAGTTGCAAACTCCATTCCATACATATATATGGGGAGGTACTAGCTCCAACTCGGTTTTACAGTGAAAACTGCAGGAACTTCAAACCGGCACTAGGAAACAGACTGAGAAAGCAGAGAAAAAGTGTCTCCTGCAACCCGTTCCCTTGGTGCTAGATGAACGAACGTCTCTCCACTTGCTCAGTTCTGATAGATATGTGTGTGTGAAAGCCGTCCTTCACCTAGCTTTTTGGGAACACAATGTTTCTTTTCAGTTGCAAACTCCATTCCATACATATATATTTGGAGGTAGAAGCTCCAACTCGGTTTTACAGTGAAAACTGCAGGAACTTCAAACCGGCACTAGGAAACAGACTGAGAAAGCAGAGAAAAAGTGTCTCCTGCAACCCGTTCCCTTGGTGCTAGATGAACGAACGTCTCTCCACTTGCTCAGTTCTGAGAGATAAGTGTGTGTGAAAGCCGTCCTTCACCTAGCTTTTTGGGAACACAAAGTTTCTTTTCAGTTGCAAACTCCATTCCATACATATATATGGGGAGGTACTAGCTCCAACTCGGTTTTACAGTGAAAACTGCAGGAACTTCAAACCGGCACTAGGAAACAGACTGAGAAAGCAGAGAAAAAGTGTCTCCTGCAACCCGTTCCCTTGGTGCTAGATGAACGAACGTCTCTCCACTTGCTCAGTTCTGAGAGAAAAGTGTGTGTGAAAGCCGTCCTTCACCTAGCTTTTTGGGAACACAAAGTTTCTTTTCAGTTGCAAACTCCATTCCATACATATATATTTGGAGGTAGAAGCTCCAACTCGGTTTTACAGTGAAAACTGCAGGAACTTCAAACCGGCACTAGGAAACAGACTGAGAAAGCAGAGAAAAAGTGTCTCCTGCAACCCGATCCCTTGGTGCTAGATGAACGAACGTCTCTCCACTTGCTCAGTTCTGAGAGATAAGTGTGTGTGAAAGCCGTCCTTCACCTAGCTTGTTGGGAACACAAAGTTTCTTTTCAGTTGCAAACTCCATTCCATACATATATATGGGGAGGTACTAGCTCCAACTCGGTTTTACAGTGAAAACTGCAGGAACTTCAACCCGGCACTAGGAAACAGACTGAGAAAGCAGAGAAAAAGTGTCTCCTGCAACCCGTTCCCTTGGTGCTAGATGAACGAACGTCTCTCCACTTGCTCATTTCTGAGAGATAAGTGTGTGTGAAAGCCGTCCTTCACCTAGCTTTTTGGGAACACAAAGTTTCTTTTCAGTTGCAAACTCCATTCCATACATATATATTTGGAGGTAGAAGCTCCAACTCGGTTTTACAGTGAAAACTGCAGGAACTTCAAACCGGCACTAGGAAACAGACTGAGAAAGCAGAGAAAAAGTGTCTCCTGCAACCCGTTCCCTTCGTGCTAGATGAACGAACGTCTCTCCACTTGCTCAGTTCTGAGAGATAAGTGTGTGTGAAAGCCGTCCTTCACCTAGCTTGTTGGGAACACAAAGTTTCTTTTCAGTTGCAAACTCCATTCCATACATATATATGGGGAGGTACAAGCTCCAACTCGGTTTTACAGTGAAAACTGCAGGAACTTCAAACCGGCACTAGGAAACAGACTGAGAAAGCAGAGAAAAAGTGTCTCCTGCAACCCGTTCCCTTGGTGCTAGATGAACGAACGTCTCTCCACTTGCTCATTTCTGAGAGATAAGTGTGTGTGAAAGCCGTCCTTCACCTAGCTTGTTGGGAACACAAAGTTTCTTTTCAGTTGCAAACTCCATTCCCTACATATATATGGGGAGGTACAAGCTCCAACTCGGTTTTACAGTGAAAACTGCAGGAACTTCAAACCGGCACTAGGAAACAGACTGAGAAAGCAGAGAAAAAGTGTCTCCTGCAACCCGTTCCCTTGGTGCTAGATGAACGAACGTCTCTCCACTTGCTCAGTTCTGAGAGATAACTGTGTGTGAAAGCCGTCCTTCACCTAGCTTGTTGGGAACACAAAGTTTCTTTTCAGTTGCAAACTCCATTCCATACATATATATGGGGAGGTACAAGCTCCAACTCGGTTTTACAGTGAAAACTGCAGGAACTTCAAACCGGCACTAGGAAACAGACTGAGAAAGCAGAGAAAAAGTGTCTCCTGCAACCCGTTCCCTTGGTGCTAGATGAACGAACGTCTCTCCACTTGCTCAGTTCTGAGAGATAAGTGTGTGTGAAAGCCGTCCTTCACCTAGCTTGTTGGGAACACAAAGTTTCTTTTCAGTTGCAAACTCCATTCCATACATATATATGGGGAGGTACTAGCTCCAACTCGGTTTTACAGTGAAAACTGCAGGAACTTCAAACCGGCACTAGGAAACAGACTGAGAAAGCAGAGAAAAAGTGTCTCCTGCAACCCGTTCCCTTGGTGCTAGATGAACGAACGTCTCTCCACTTGCTCAGTTCTGATAGATATGTGTGTGTGAAAGCCGTCCTTCACCTAGCTTGTTGGGAACACAAAGTTTCTTTTCAGTTGCAAACTCCATTCCATACATATATATTTGGAGGTAGAAGCTCCAACTCGGTTTTACAGTGAAAACTGCAGGAATTTCAAACCGGCACTAGGAAACAGACTGAGAAAGCAGAGAAAAAGTGTCTCCTGCAACCCGTTCCCTTGGTGCTAGATGAACGAACGTCTCTCCACTTGCTCAGTTCTGAGAGATAAGTGTGTGTGAAAGCCGATCTTCACCTAGCTTTTTGGGAACACAAAGTTTCTTTTCAGTTGCAAACTCCATTCCATACATATATATGGGGAGGTACTAGCTCCAACTCGGTTTTACAGTGAAAACAGCAGGAACTTCAAACCGGCACTAGGAAACAGACTGAGAAAGCAGAGAAAAAGTGTCTCCTGCAACCCGTTCCCTTGGTGCTAGATGAACGAACGTCTCTCCACTTGCTCAGTTCTGAGAGATAAGTGTGTGTGAAAGCCGTCCTTCACCTAGCTTTTTGGGAACACAAAGTTTCTTTTCAGTTGCAAAGTCCATTCCATACATATATATGGGGAGGTACTAGCTCCAACTCGGTTTTACAGTGAAAACTGCAGGAACTTCAAACCGGCACTAGGAAACAGACTGAGAAAGCAGAGAAAAAGTGTCTCCTGCAACCCGTTCCCTTGGTGCTAGATGAACGAACGTCTCTCCACTTGCTCAGTTCTGAGAGATAAGTGTGTGTGAAAGCCGTCCTTCACCAAGCTTTTTGGGAACACAAAGTTTCTTTTCAGTTGCAAACTCCATTCCATACATATATATTTGGAGGTAGAAGCTCCAACTCGGTTTTACAGTGAAAACTGCAGGAACTTCAAACCGGCACTAGGAAACAGACTGAGAAAGCAGAGAAAAAGTGTCTCCTGCAACCCGTTCCCTTGGTGCTAGATGAACGAACGTCTCTCCACTTGCACAGTTCTGAGAGATAAGTGTGGGTGAAATCCGTCCTTCACCTATCTTTTTGGGAACACAAAGTTTCTTTTCAGTTGCAAACTCCATTCCATACATATATATTTGGAGGTAGAAGCTCCAACTCGGTTTTACAGTGAAAACTGCAGGAACTTCAAACCGGCACTAGGAAACAGACTGAGAAAGCAGAGAAAAAGTGTCTCCTGCAACCCGTTCCCTTGGTGCTAGATGAACGAACGTCTCTCCACTTGCTCAGTTCTGAGAGATAAGTGTGTGTGAAAGCCGTCCTTCACCTAGCTTTTTGGGAACACAAAGTTTCTTTTCAGTTGCAAAGTCCATTCCATACATATATATGGGGAGGTACTAGCTCCAACTCGGTTTTACAGTGAAAACTGCAGGAACTTCAAACCGGCACTAGGAAACAGACTGAGAAAGCAGAGAAAAAGTGTCTCCTGCAACCCGTTCCCTTGGTGCTAGATGAACGAACGTCTCTCCACTTGCTCAGTTCTGAGAGATAAGTGTGTGTGAAAGCCGTCCTTCACCAAGCTTTTTGGGAACACAAAGTTTCTTTTCAGTTGCAAACTCCATTCCATACATATATATTTGGAGGTAGAAGCTCCAACTCGGTTTTACAGTGAAAACTGCAGGAACTTCAAACCGGCACTAGGAAACAGACTGAGAAAGCAGAGAAAAAGTGTCTCCTGCAACCCGTTCCCTTGGTGCTAGATGAACGAACGTCTCTCCACTTGCACAGTTCTGAGAGATAAGTGTGGGTGAAATCCGTCCTTCACCTATCTTTTTGGGAACACAAAGTTTCTTTTCAGTTGCAAACTCCATTCCATACATATATATTTGGAGGTAGAAGCTCCAACTCGGTTTTACAGTGAAAACTGCAGGAACTTCAAACCGGCACTAGGAAACAGACTGAGAAAGCAGAGAAAAAGTGTCTCCTGCAACCCGTTCCCTTGGTGCTAGATGAACGAACGTCTCTCCACTTGCTCAGTTCTGAGAGATAAGTGTGTGAAAGCCGTCCTTCACCTAGCTTTTTGGGAACACAAAGTTTCTTTTCAGTTGCAAACTCCATTCCATACATATATATTTGGAGGTAGAAGCTCCAACTCGGTTTTACACTGAAAACTGCAGGAACTTCAAACCGGCACTAGGAAACAGACTGAGAAAGCAGAGAAAAAGTGTCTCCTGCAACCCGTTCCATTGGTGCTAGATGAACGAACGTCTCTCCACTTGCTCAGTTCTGAGAGATAAGTGTGTGTGAAAGCCGTCCTTCACCTAGCTTGTTGGGAACACAAAGTTTCTTTTCAGTTGCAAACTCCATTCCATACATATATATGGGGAGGTACTAGCTCCAACTCGGTTTTACAGTGAAAACTGCAGGAACTTCAAAACGGCACTAGGAAACAGACTGAGAAAGCAGAGAAAAAGTGTCTACTGCAACCCGTTCCCTTGGTGCTAGATGAACGAACGTCTCTCCACTTGCTCAGTTCTGAGAGATAATTGTGTGTGAAAGCCGTCCTTCACCTAGCTTGTTGGGAACACAAAGTTTCTTTTCAGTTGCAAACTCCATTCCATACATATATATGGGGAGGTACTAGCTCCAACTCGGTTTGACAGTGAAAACTGCAGGAACTTCAAACCGGCACTAGGAAACAGACTGAGAAAGCAGAGAAAAAGTGTCTCCTGCAACCCGTTCCCTTGGTGCTAGATGAACGAACGTCTCTCCACTTGCTCAGTTCTGATAGATATGTGTGTGTGAAAGCCGTCCTTCACCTAGCTTGTTGGGAACACAAAGTTTCTTTTCAGTTGCAAACTCCATTCCATACATATATATTTGGAGGTAGAAGCTCCAACTCGGTTTTACAGTGAAAACTGCAGGAATTTCAAACCGGCACTAGGAAACAGACTGAGAAAGCAGAGAAAAAGTGTCTCCTGCAACCCGTTCCCTTGGTGCTAGATGAACGAACGTCTCTCCACTTGCTCAGTTCTGAGAGATAAGTGTGTGTGAAAGCCGATCTTCACCTAGCTTTTTGGGAACACAAAGTTTCTTTTCAGTTGCAAAGTCCATTCCATACATATATATGGGGAGGTACTAGCTCCAACTCGGTTTTACAGTGAAAACTGCAGGAACTTCAAACCGGCACTAGGAAACAGACTGAGAAAGCAGAGAAAAAGTGTCTCCTGCAACCCGTTCCCTTGGTGCTAGATGAACGAACGTCTCTCCACTTGCTCAGTTCTGAGAGATAAGTGTGTGTGAAAGCCGTCCTTCACCAAGCTTTTTGGGAACACAAAGTTTCTTTTCAGTTGCAAACTCCATTCCATACATATATATTTGGAGGTAGAAGCTCCAACTCGGTTTTACAGTGAAAACTGCAGGAACTTCAAACCGGCACTAGGAAACAGACTGAGAAAGCAGAGAAAAAGTGTCTCCTGCAACCCGTTCCCTTGGTGCTAGATGAACGAAAGTCTCTCCACTTGCACAGTTCTGAGAGATAAGTGTGGGTGAAATCCGTCCTTCACCTATCTTTTTGGGAACACAAAGTTTCTTTTCAGTTGCAAACTCCATTCCATACATATATATTTGGAGGTAGAAGCTCCAACTCGGTTTTACAGTGAAAACTGCAGGAACTTCAAACCGGCACTAGGAAACAGACTGAGAAAGCAGAGAAAAAGTGTCTCCTGCAACCCGTTCCCTTGGTGCTAGATGAACGAACGTCTCTCCACTTGCTCAGTTCTGAGAAATAAGTGTGTGAAAGCCGTCCTTCACCTAGCTTTTTGGGAACACAAAGTTTCTTTTCAGTTGCAAACTCCATTCCATACATATATATTTGGAGGTAGAAGCTCCAACTCGGTTTTACACTGAAAACTGCAGGAACTTCAAACCGGCACTAGGAAACAGACTGAGAAAGCAGAGAAAAAGTGTCTCCTGCAACCCGTTCCATTGGTGCTAGATGAACGAACGTCTCTCCACTTGCTCAGTTCTGAGAGATAAGTGTGTGTGAAAGCCGTCCTTCACCTAGCTTGTTGGGAACACAAAGTTTCTTTTCAGTTGCAAACTCCATTCCATACATATATATGGGGAGGTACTAGCTCCAACTCGGTTTTACAGTGAAAACTGCAGGAACTTCAAAACGGCACTAGGAAACAGACTGAGAAAGCAGAGAAAAAGTGTCTACTGCAACCCGTTCCCTTGGTGCTAGATGAACGAACGTCTCTCCACTTGCTCAGTTCTGAGAGATAATTGTGTGTGAAAGCCGTCCTTCACCTAGCTTGTTGGGAACACAAAGTTTCTTTTCAGTTGCAAACTCCATTCCATACATATATATGGGGAGGTACTAGCTCCAACTCGGTTTGACAGTGAAAACTGCAGGAACTTCAAACCGGCACTAGGAAACAGACTGAGAAAGCAGAGAAAAAGTGTCTCCTGCAAACCGTTCCCTTGGTGCTAGATGAACGAACGTCTCTCCACTTGCTCAGTTCTGAGAGATAAGTGTGTGTGAAAGCCGTCCTTCACCTAGCTTGTTGGGAACACAAAGTTTCTTTTCAGTTGCAAACTCCATTCCATACATATATATGGGGAGGTAGAAGCTCCAACACGGTTTTACAGTGAAAACTGCAGGAACTTCAAACCGGCACTAGGAAACAGACTGAGAAAGCAGAGAAAAAGTGTCTCCTGCAACCCGTTCCCTTGGTGCTAGATGAACGAACGTCTCTCCACTTGCTCAGTTCTGAGAGATAAGTGTGTGTGAAAGCCGTCCTTCACCTAGCTTGTTGGGAACACAAAGTTTCTTTTCAGTTGCAAACTCCATTCCATACATATATATGGGGAGGTACTAGCTCCAACTCGGTTTGACAGTGAAAACTGCAGGAACTTCAAACCGGCACTAGGAAACAGACTGAGAAAGCAGAGAAAAAGTGTCTCCTGCAACCCGTTCCCTTGGTGCTAGATGAACGAACGTCTCTCCACTTGCAAATTTCTGAGAGATAAGTGTGTGTGAAATCCGTCCTTCACCTATCTTTTTGGGAACACAAAGTTTCTTTTCAGTTGCAAACTCCATTCCATACATATATATTTGGAGGTAGAAGCTCCAACTCGGTTTTACAGTGAAAACTGCAGGATCTTCAAACAGGCACTAGGAAACAGACTGAGAAAGCAGAGAAAAAGTGTCTCCTGCAACCCGTTCCCTTGGTGCTAGATGAACGAACGTCTCTCCACTTGCTCAGTTCTGAGAGATAAGTGTGTGTGAAAGCCGTCCTTCACCTAGCTTGTTGGGAACACAAAGTTTCTTTTCAGTTGCAAACTCCATTCCATACATATATATGGGGAGGTACAAGCTCCAACTCGGTTTTACAGTGAAAACTGCAGGAACTTCAAACCGGCACTAGGAAACAGACTGAGAAAGCAGAGAAAAAGTGTCTCCTGCAACCCGTTCCCTTGGTGCTAGATGAACGAACGTCTCTCCACTTGCTCAGTTCTGAGAGATAAGTGTGTGTGAAAGCCGTCCTTCACCTAGCTTGTTGGGAACACAAAGTTTCTTTTCAGTTGCAAACTCCATTCCATACATATATATGGGGAGGTACTAGCTCCAACTCGGTTTTACAGTGAAAACTGCAGGAACTTCAAACCGGCACTAGGAAACAGACTGAGAAAGCAGAGAAAAAGTGTCTCCTGCAACCCGTTCCCTTGGTGCTAGATGAACGAACGTCTCTCCACTTGCTCAGTTCTGATAGATATGTGTGTGTGAAAGCCGTCCTTCACCTAGCTTTTTGGGAACACAAAGTTTCTTTTCAGTTGCAAACTCCATTCCATACATATATATTTGGAGGTAGAAGCTCCAACTCGGTTTTACAGTGAAAACTGCAGGAACTTCAAACCGGCACTAGGAAACAGACTGAGAAAGCAGAGAAAAAGTGTCTCCTGCAACCCGTTCCCTTGGTGCTAGATGAACGAACGTCTCTCCACTTGCTCAGTTCTGAGAGATAAGTGTGTGTGAAAGCCGTCCTTCACCTAGCTTGTTGGGAACACAAAGTTTCTTTTCAGTTGCAAACTCCATTCCATACATATATATGGGGAGGTACTAGCTCCAACTCGGTTTTACAGTGAAAACTGCAGGAACTTCAAACCGGCACTAGGAAACAGACTGAGAAAGCAGAGAAAAGTGTCTCCTGCAACCCGTTCCCTTGGTGCTAGATGAACGAACGTCTCTCCACTTGCTCAGTTCTGAGAGATAAGTGTGAGTGAAAGCCGTCCTTCACCTAGCTTGTTGGGAACACAAAGTTTCTTTTCAGTTGCAAACTCCATTCCATACATATATATGGGGAGGTACTAGCTCCAACTCGGTTTTACAGTGAAAACTGCAGGAACTTCAAACCGGCACTAGGAAACAGACTGAGAAAGCAGAGAAAAAGTGTCTCCTGCAACCCGTTCCATTGGTGCTAGATGAACGAACGTCTCTCCACTTGCTCAGTTCTGATAGATATGTGTGTGTGAAAGCCGTCCTTCACCTAGCTTGTTGGGAACACAAAGTTTCTTTTCAGTTGCAAACTCCATTCCATACATATATATTTGGAGGTAGAAGCTCCAACTCGGTTTTACAGTGAAAACTGCAGGAACTTCAAACCGGCACTAGGAAACAGACTGAGAAAGCAGAGAAAAAGTGTCTCCTGCAACCCGTTCCCTTGGTGCTAGATGAACGAACGTCTCTCCACTTGCTCAGTTCTGAGAGATAAGTGTGTGTGAAAGCCGTCCTTCACCTAGCTTGTTGGGAACACAAAGTTTCTTTTCAGTTGCAAACTCCATTCCATACATATATATGGGGAGGTACTAGCTCCAACTCGGTTTTACAGTGAAAACAGCAGGAACTTCAAACCGGCACTAGGAAACAGACTGAGAAAGCAGAGAAAATGTGTCTCCTGCAACCCGTTCCCTTGGTGCTAGATGAACGAACGTCTCTCCACTTGCTCAGTTCTGAGAGATAAGTGTGTGTGAAAGCCGTCCTTCACCTAGCTTTTTGGGAACACAAAGTTTCTTTTCAGTTGCAAAGTCCATTCCATACATATATATGGGGAGGTACTAGCTCCAACTCGGTTTTACAGTGAAAACTGCAGGAACTTCAAACCGGCACTAGGAAACAGACTGAGAAAGCAGAGAAAAAGTGTCTCCTGCAACCCGTTCCCTTGGTGCTAGATGAACGAACGTCTCTCCACTTGCTCAGTTCTGAGAGATAAGTGTGTGTGAAAGCCGTCCTTCACCAAGCTTTTTGGGAACACAAAGTTTCTTTTCAGTTGCAAACTCCATTCCATACATATATATTTGGAGGTAGAAGCTCCAACTCGGATTTACAGTGAAAACTGCAGGAACTTCAAACCGGCACTAGGAAACAGACTGAGAAAGCAGAGAAAAAGTGTCTCCTGCAACCCGTTCCCTTGGTTTTAGATGAACGAACGTCTCTCCACTTGCACAGTTCTGAGAGATAAGTGTGTGTGAAATCCGTCCTTCACCTATCTTTTTGGGAACACAAAGTTTCTTTTCAGTTGCAAACTCCATTCCATACATATATATTTGGAGTTAGAAGCTCCAACTCGGTTTTACAGTGAAAACTGCAGGAACTTCAAACCGGCACTAGGAAACAGACTGAGAAAGCAGAGAAAAAGTGTCTCCTGCAACCCGTTCCCTTGGTGCTAGATGAACGAACGTCTCTCCACTTGCTCAGTTCTGAGAGATAAGTGTGTGTGAAAGCCGTCCTTCACCTAGCTTTTTGGGAACACAAAGTTTCTTTTCAGTTGCAAACTCCATTCCATACATATATATTTGGAGGTAGAAGCTCCAACTCGGTTTTACAGTGAAAACTGCAGGAACTTCAAACCGGCACTAGGAAACAGACTGAGAAAGCAGAGAAAAAGTGTCTCCTGCAACCCGTTCCATTGGTGCTAGATGAACGAACGTCTCTCCACTTGCTCAGTTCTGAGAGATAAGTGTGTGTGAAAGCCGTCCTTCACCTAGCTTGTTGGGAACACAAAGTTTCTTTTCAGTTGCAAACTCCATTCCATACATATATATGGGGAGGTACTAGCTCCAACTCGGTTTTACAGTGAAAACTGCAGGAACTTCAAAACGGCACTAGGAAACAGACTGAGAAAGCAGAGAAAAAGTGTCTACTGCAACCCGTTCCCTTGGTGCTAGATGAACGAACGTCTCTCCACTTGCTCAGTTCTGAGAGATAATTGAGTGTGAAAGCCGTCCTTCACCTAGCTTGTTGGGAACACAAAGTTTCTTTTCAGTTGCAAACTCCATTCCATACATATATATGGGGAGGTACTAGCTCCAACTCGGTTTGACAGTGAAAACTGCAGGAACTTCAAACCGGCACTAGGAAACAGACTGAGAAAGCAGAGAAAAAGTGTCTCCTGCAAACCGTTCCCTTGGTGCTAGATGAACGAACGTCTCTCCACTTGCTCAGTTCTGAGAGATAAGTGTGTGTGAAAGCCGTCCTTCACCTAGCTTGTTGGGAACACAAAGTTTCTTTTCAGTTGCAAACTCCATTCCATACATATATATGGGGAGGTAGAAGCTCCAACACGGTTTTACAGTGAAAACTGCAGGAACTTCAAACCGGCACTAGGAAACAGACTGAGAAAGCAGAGAAAAAGTGCCTCCTGCAACCCGTTCCCTTGGTGCTAGATGAACGAACGTCTCTCCACTTGCTCAGTTCTGAGAGATAAGTGTGTGTGAAAGCCGTCCTTCACCTAGCTTGTTGGGAACACAAAGTTTCTTTTCAGTTGCAAACTCCATTCCATACATATATATGGGGAGGTACTAGCTCCAACTCGGTTTGACAGTGAAAACTGCAGGAACTTCAAACCGGCACTAGGAAACAGACTGAGAAAGCAGAGAAAAAGTGTCTCCTGCAACCCGTTCCCTTGGTGCTAGATGAACGAACGTCTCTCCACTTGCTCAGTTCTGAGAGATAAGTGTGTGTGAAAGCCGTCCTTCACCTAGCTTGTTGGGAACACAAAGTTTCTTTTCAGTTGCAAACTCCATTCCATACATATATATGGGGAGGTACTAGCTCCAACTCGGTTTTACAGTGAAAACTGCAGGAACTTCAAACCGGCACTAGGAAACAGACTGAGAAAGCAGAGAAAAAGTGTCTCCTGCAACCCGTTCCCTTGGTGCTAGATGAACGAACGTCTATCCACTTGCTCAGTTCTGATAGATATGTGTGTGTGAAAGCCGTACTTCACCTAGCTTTTTGGGAACACAAAGTTTCTTTTCAGTTGCAAACTCCATTCCATACATATATATTGGGAGGTAGAAGCTCCAACTCGGTTTTACAGTGAAAACTGCAGGAACTTCAAACCGGCACTAGGAAACAGACTGAGAAAGCAGAGAAAAAGTGTCTCCTGCAACCCGTTCCCTTGGTGCTAGATGAACGAACGTCTCTCCACTTGCTCAGTTCTGAGAGATAAGTGTGTGTGAAAGCCGTCCTTCACCTAGCTTGTTGGGAACACAAAGTTTCTTTTCAGTTGCAAAGTCCATTCCATACATATATATGGGGAGGTACTAGCTCCAACTCGGTTTTACAGTGAAAACTGCAGGAACTTCAAACCGGCACTAGGAAACAGACTGAGAAAGCAGAGAAAAAGTGTCTCCTGCAACCCGTTCCCTTGGTGCTAGATGAACGAACGTCTCTCCACTTGCTCAGTTCTGAGAGATAAGTGTGTGTGAAAGCCGTCCTTCACCAAGCTTTTTGGGAACACAAAGTTTCTTTTCAGTTGCAAACTCCATTCCATACATATATATTTGGAGGTAGAAGCTCCAACTCGGTTTTACAGTGAAAACTGCAGGAACTTCAAACCGGCACTAGGAAACAGACTGAGAAAGCAGAGAAAAAGTGTCTCCTGCAACCCGTTCCCTTGGTGCTAGATGAACGAACGTCTCTCCACTTGCTCAGTTCTGAGAGATAAGTGTGTGTGAAAGCCGTCCTTCACCTAGCTTGTTGGGAACACAAAGTTTCTTTTCAGTTGCAAACTCCATTCCATACATATATATGGGGAGGTACTAGCTGCAACTCGGTTTTACAGTGAAAACTGCAGGAACTTCAAACCGGCACTAGGAAACAGACTGAGAAAGCAGAGAAAAAGTGTCTCCTGCAACCCGTTCCCTTGGTGCTAGATGAACGAACGTCTCTCCACTTGCTCAGTTCTGAGAGATAAGTGTGTGTGAAAGCCGTCCTTCACCTAGCTTGTTGGGAACACAAAGTTTCTTTTCAGTTGCAAACTCCATTCCATACATATATATGGGGAGGTACTAGCTCCAACTCGGTTTTACAGTGAAAACTGCAGGAACTTCAAACCGGCACTAGGAAACAGACTGAGAAAGCAGAGAAAAAGTGTCTCCTGCAACCCGTTCCCTTGGTGCTAGATGAACGAACGTCTCTCCACTTGCTCAGTTCTGACAGATATGTGTGTGTGAAAGCCGTCCTTCACCTAGCTTTTTGGGAACACAAAGTTTCTTTTCAGTTGCAAACTCCATTCCATACATATATATTTGGAGGTAGAAGCTCCAACTCGGTTTTACAGAGAAAACTGCAGGAACTTCAAACCGGCACTAGGAAACAGACTGAGAAAGCAGAGAAAAAGTGTCTCCTGCAACCCGTTCCCTTGGTGCTAGATGAACGAACGTCTCTCCACTTGCTCAGTTCTGAGAGATAAGTGTGTGTGAAAGCCGTCCTTCACCTAGCTTGTTGGGAACACAAAGTTTCTTTTCAGTTGCAAACTCCATTCCATACATATATATGGGGAGGTACTAGCTCCAACTCGGTTTTACAGTGAAAACTGCAGGAACTTCAAACCGGCACTAGGAAACAGACTGAGAAAGCAGAGAAAAAGTGTCTCCTGCAACCCGTTCCCTTGGTGCTAGATGAACGAACGTCTCTCCACTTGCTCAGTTCTGAGAGATAAGTGTGTGTGAAAGCCGTCCTTCACTTAGCTTTTTGGGAACACAAAGTTTCTTTTCAGTTGCAAAGTCCATTCCATACATATATATGGGGAGGTACTAGCTCCAACTCGGTTTTACAGTGAAAACTGCAGGAACTTCAAACCGGCACTAGGAAACAGACTGAGAAAGCAGAGAAAAAGTGTCTCCTGCAACCCGTTCCATTGGTGCTAGATGAACGAACGTCTCTCCACTTGCTCAGTTCTGAGAGATAAGTGTGTGTGAAAGCCGTCCTTCACCAAGCTTTTTGGGAACACAAAGTTTCTTTTCAGTTGCAAACTCCATTCCATACATATATATTTGGAGGTAGAAGCTCCAACTCGGTTTTACAGTGAAAACTGCAGGAACTTCAAACCGGCACTAGGAAACAGACTGAGAAAGCAGAGAAAAAGTGTCTCCTGCAACCCGTTCCATTGGTGCTAGATGAACGAACGTCTCTCCACTTGCACAGTTCTGAGAGATAAGTGTGTGTGAAATCCGTCCTTCACCTATCTTTTTGGGAACACAAAGTTTCTTTTCAGTTGCAAACTCCATTCCATACATATATATTTGGAGGTAGAAACTCCAACTCGGTTTTACAGTGAAAACTGCAGGAACTTCAAACCGGCACTAGGAAACAGACTGAGAAAGCAGAGAAAAAGTGTCTCCTGCAACCCGTTCCCTTGGTGCTAGATGAACGAACGTCTCTCCACTTGCTCAGTTCTGAGAGATAAGTGTGTGTGAAAGCCGTCCTTCACCTAGCTTTTTGGGAACACAAAGTTTCTTTTCAGTTGCAAACTCCATTCCATACATATATATTTGGAGGTAGAAGCTCCAACTCGGTTTTACAGTGAAAACTGCAGGAACTTCAAACCGGCACTAGGAAACAGACTGAGAAAGCAGAGAAAAAGTGTCTCCTGCAACCCGTTCCATTGGTGCTAGATGAACGAACGTCTCTCCACTTGCTCAGTTCTGAGAGATAAGTGTGTGTGAAAGCCGTCCTTCACCTAGCTTGTTGGGAACACAAAGTTTCTTTTCAGTTGCAAACTCCATTCCATACATATATATGGGGAGGTACTAGCTCCAACTCGGTTTGACAGTGAAAACTGCAGGAACTTCAAACCGGCACTAGGAAACAGACTGAGAAAGCAGAGAAAAAGTGTCTCCTGCAACCCGTTCCCTTGGTGCTAGATGAACGAACGTCTCTCCACTTGCTCAGTTCTGAGAGATAAGTGTGTGTGAAAGCCGTCCTTCACCTAGCTTTTTGGGAACACAAAGTTTCTTTTCAGTTGCAAACTCCATTCCATACATATATATTTGGAGGTAGAAGCTCCAACTCGGTTTTACAGTGAAAACTGCAGGAACTTCAAACCGGCACTAGGAAACAGACTGAGAAAGCAGAGAAAAAGTGTCTCCTGCAACCCGTTCCCTTGGTGCTAGATGAACGAACGTCTCTCCACTTGCTCAGATCTGAGAGATAAGTGTGTGTGAAAGCCGTCCTTCACCTAGCTTGTTGGGAACACAAAGTTTCTTTTAAGTTGCAAACTCTATTCCATACATATATATTTGGAGGTAGAAGCTCCAACTCGGTTTTACAGTGAAAACTGCAGGAACTTCAAACCGGCACTAGGAAACAGACTGAGAAAGCAGAGAAAAAGTGTCTCCTGCAACCCATTCCCTTGGTGCTAGATGAACGAACGTCTCTCCACTTGCTCAGTTCTGAGAGATAAGTGTGTGTGAAAGCCGTCCTTCACCTAGCTTTTTGGGAACACAAAGTTTCTTTTCAGTTGCAAACTCCATTCCATACATATATATTTGGAGGTAGAAGCTCCAACTCGGTTTTACAGTGAAAACTGCAGGAACTTCAAACCGGCACTAGGAAACAGGCTGAGAATGCAGAGAAAAAGTGTCTCCTGCAACCCGTTCCCTTGGTGCTAGATGAACGAACGTCTCTCCACTTGCTCAGTTCTGAGAGATAAGTGTGTGTGAAAGCCGTCCTTCACCTAGCTTGTTGGGAACACAAAGTTTCTTTTCAGTTGCAAACTCCATTCCATACATATATATGGTGAGGTACTAGCTCCAACACGGTTTTACAGTGAAAACTGCAGGAACTTCAAACCGGCACTAGGAAACAGACTGAGAAAGCAGAGAAAAAGTGTCTCCTGCAACCCGTTCCCTTGGTGCTAGATGAACGAACGTCTCTCCACTTGCTCAGTTCTGAGAGATAAGTGTGTGTGAAAGCCGTCCTTCACCTAGCTTTTTGGGAACACAAAGTTTCTTTTCAGTTGCAAACTCCATTCCATACATATATATTTGGAGGTAGAAGCTCCAAATCGGTTTTACAGTGAAAACTGCAGGAACTTCAAACCGGCACTAGGAAACAGACTGAGAAAGCAGAGAAAAAGTGTCTCCTGCAACCCGTTCCCTTGGTGCTAGATGAACGAACGTCTCTCCACTTGCTCAGATCTGAGAGATAAGTGTGTGTGAAAGCCGTCCTTCACCTAGCTTGTTGGGAACACAAAGTTTCTTTTAAGTTGCAAACTCCATTCCATACATATATATTTGGAGGTAGAAGCTCCAACTCGGTTTTACAGTGAAAACTGCAGGAACTTCAAACCGGCACTAGGAAACAGACTGAGAAAGCAGAGAAAAAGTGTCTCCTGCAACCCATTCCCTTGGTGCTAGATGAACGAACGTCTCTCCACTTGCTCAGTTCTGAGAGATAAGTGTGTGTGAAAGCCGTCCTTCACCTAGCTTTTTGGGAACACAAAGTTTCTTTTCAGTTGCAAACTCCATTCCATACATATATATTTGGAGGTAGAAGCTCCAACTCGGTTTTACAGTGAAAACTGCAGGAACTTCAAACCGGCACTAGGAAACAGGCTGAGAATGCAGAGAAAAAGTGTCTCCTGCAACCCGTTCCCTTGGTGCTAGATGAACGAACGTCTCTCCACTTGCTCAGTTCTGAGAGATAAGTGTGTGTGAAAGCCGTCCTTCACCTAGCTTGTTGGGAACACAAAGTTTCTTTTCAGTTGCAAACTCCATTCCATACATATATATTTGGAGGTAGAAGCTCCAACTCGGTTTTACAGTGAAAACTGCAGGAACTTCAAACCGGCACTAGGAAACAGACTGAGAAAGCAGAGAAAAAGTGTCTCCTGCAACCCGTTCCCTTGGTGCTAGATGAACGAACGTCTCTCCACTTGCTCAGATCTGAGAGATAAGTGTGTGTGAAAGCCGTCCTTCACCTAGCTTGTTGGGAACACAAAGTTTCTTTTAAGTTGCAAACTCCATTCCATACATATATATTTGGAGGTAGAAGCTCCAACTCGGTTTTACAGTGAAAACTGCAGGAACTTCAAACCGGCACTAGGAAACAGACTGAGAAAGCAGAGAAAAAGTGTCTCCTGCAACCCATTCCCTTGGTGCTAGATGAACGAACGTCTCTCCACTTGCTCAGTTCTGAGAGATAAGTGTGTGTGAAAGCCGTCCTTCACCTAGCTTTTTGGGAACACAAAGTTTCTTTTCAGTTGCAAACTCCATTCCATACATATATATTTGGAGGTAGAAGCTCCAACTCGGTTTTACAGTGAAAACTGCAGGAACTTCAAACCGGCACTAGGAAACAGGCTGAGAATGCAGAGAAAAAGTGTCTCCTGCAACCCGTTCCCTTGGTGCTAGATGAACGAACGTCTCTCCACTTGCTCAGTTCTGAGAGATAAGTGTGTGTGAAAGCCGTCCTTCACCTAGCTTGTTGGGAACACAAAGTTTCTTTTCAGTTGCAAACTCCATTCCATACATATATATGGTGAGGTACAAGCTCACAGTCGGTTTTACAGTGAAAACTGCAGGAACTTCAAACCGGCACTAGGAAACAGACTGAGAAAGCAGAGAAAAAGTGTCTCCTGCAACCCGTTCCCTTGGTGCTAGATGAACGAACGTCTCTCCACTTGCTCAGTTCTGAAGAGATAAGTGTGTGTGAAAGCCGTCCTTCACCTAGCTTTTTGGGAACACAAAGTTTCTTTTCAGTTGCAAACTCCATTCCATACATATATATTTGGAAGTAGAAGATCCAACTCGGTTTTACAGTGAAAACTGCAGGAACTTCAAACCGGCACTAGGAAACAGACTGAGAAAGCAGAGAAAAAGTGTCTCCTGCAACCCGTTCCCTTGGTGCTAGATGAACGAACGTCTCTCCACTTGCTCAGTTCTGATAGATATGTGTGTGTGAAAGCCGTCCTTCACCTAGCTTTTTGGGAACACAAAGTTTCTTTTCAGTTGCAAACTCCATTCCATACATATATATTTGGAGGTAGAAGCTCCAACTCGGTTTTACAGTGAAAACTGCAGGAACTTCAAAACGGCACTAGGAAACAGACTGAGAAAGCAGAGAAAAAGTGTCTCCTGCAACCCGTTCCCTTGGTGCTAGATGAACGAACGTCTCTCCACTTGCTCAGTTCTGAGAGATAAGTGTGTGTGAAAGCCGTCCTTCACCTAGCTTTTTGGGATCACAAAGTTTCTTTTCAGTTGCAAAGTCCATTCCATACATATATATGGGGAGGTACTAGCTCCAACTCGGTTTTACAGTGAAAACTGCAGGAACTTCAAACCGGCACTAGGAAACAGACTGAGAAAGCAGAGAAAAAGTGTCTCCTGCAACCCGTTCCCTTGGTGCTAGATGAACGAACGTCTCTCCACTTGCTCAGTTCTGAGAGATAAGTGTGTGTGAAAGCCGTCCTTCACCAAGCTTTTTGGGAACACAAAGTTTCTTTTCAGTTGCAAACTCCATTCCATACATATATATTTGGAGGTAGAAGCTCCAACTCGGTTTTACAGTGAAAACTGCAGGAACTTCAAACCGGCACTAGGAAACAGACTGAGAAAGCAGAGAAAAAGTGTCTCCTGCAACCCGTTCCCTTGGTGCTAGATGAAAGAACGTCTCTCCACTTGCACAGTTCTGAGAGATAAGTGTGTGTGAAATCCGTCCTTCACCTATCTTTTTGGGAACACAAAGTTTCTTTTCAGTTGCAAACTCCATTCCATACATATATATTTGGAGGTAGAAGCTCCAACTCGGTTTTACAGTGAAAACTGCAGGAACTTCAAACCGGCACTAGGAAACAGACTGAGAAAGCAGAGAAAAAGTGTCTCCTGCAACCCGTTCCCTTGGTGCTAGATGAACGAACGTCTCTCCACTTGCTCAGTTCTGAGAGATAAGTGTGTGTGAAAGCCGTCCTTCACCTAGCTTTTTGGGAACACAAAGTTTCTTTTCAGTTGCAAACTCCATTCCATACATATATATTTGGAGGTAGAAGCTCCAACTCGGTTTTACAGTGAAAACTGCAGGAACTTCAAACCGGCACTAGGAAACAGACTGAGAAAGCAGAGAAAAAGTGTCTCCTGCAACCCGTTCCCTTGGTGCTAGATGAACGAACGTCTCTCCACTTGCACAGTTCTGAGAGATAAGTGTGTGTGAAATCCGTCCTTCACCTATCTTTTTGGGAACACAAAGTTTCTTTTCAGTTGCAAACTCCATTCCATACATATATATTTGGAGGTAGAAGCTCCAACTCGGTTTTACAGTGAAAACTGCAGGAACTTCAAACCGGCACTAGGAAACAGACTGAGAAAGCAGAGAAAAAGTGTCTCCTGCAACCCGTTCCCTTGGTGCTAGATGAACGAACGTCTCTCCACTTGCTCAGTTCTGAGAGATAAGTGTGTGTGAAAGCCATCCTTCACCTAGCTTTTTGGGAACACAAAGTTTCTTTTCAGTTGCAAACTCCATTCCATACATATATATTTGGAGGTAGAAGCTCCAACTCGGTTTTACAGTGAAAACTGCAGGAACTTCAAACCGGCACTAGGAAACAGACTGAGAAAGCAGAGAAAAAGTGTCTCCTGCAACCCGTTTCCTTGGTGCTAGATGAACGAACGTCTCTCCACTTGCTCAGTTCTGAGAGATAAGTGTGTGTGAAAGCCGTCCTTCACCTAGCTTGTTGGGAACACAAAGTTTCTTTTCAGTTGCAAACTCCATTCCATACATATATATGGGGAGGTACTAGCTCCAACTCGGTTTTACAGTGAAAACTGCAGGAACTTCAAACCGGCACTAGGAAACAGACTGAGAAAGCAGAGAAAAAGTGTCACCTGCAACCCGTTCCCTTGGTGCTAGATGAACGAACGTCTCTCCACTTGCTCAGTTCTGAGAGATAAGTGTGTGTGAAAGCCGCCCTTCACCTAGCTTGTTGGGAACACAACGTTTCTTTTCAGTTGCAAAGTCCATTCCATACATATATATGGGGAGGTACTAGCTCCAACTCGGTTTTAAAGTGAAAACTGCAGGAATTTCAAACCGGCACTAGGAAACAGACTGAGAAAGCAGAGAAAAAGTGTCTCCTGCAACCCGTTCCCTTGGTGCTAGATGAACGAACGTCTCTACACTTGCTCAGTTCTGAGAGATAAGTGTGTGTGAAAGCCGTCCTTCACCTAGCTTTTTGGGAACACAAAGTTTCTTTTCAGTTGCAAACTCCATTCCATACATATATATGGGGAGGTACTAGCTCCAACACGGTTTTACAGTGAAAACTGCAGGAACTTCAAACCGGCACTAGGAAACAGACTGAGAAAGCAGAGAAAAAGTGTCTCCTGCAAACCGTTCCCTTGGTGCTAGATGAACGAACGTCTCTCCACTTGCTCAGTTCTGAGAGATAAGTGTGTGTGAAAGCCGTCCTTCACCTAGCTTGTTGGGAACACAAAGTTTCTTTTCAGTTGCAAACTCCATTCCATACATATATATTTGGAGGTAGAAGATCCAACTCGGTTTTACAGTGAAAACTGCAGGAACTTCAAACCGGCACTAGGAAACAGACTGAGAAAGCAGAGAAAAAGTGTCTCCTGCAACCCGTTCCTTGGTGCTAGATGAACGAACGTCTCTCCACTTGCTCAGTTCTGAGAGATAAGTGTGTGTGAAAGCCGTCCTTCACCTAGCTTGTTGGGAACACAAAGTTTCTTTTCAGTTGCAAACTCCATTCCATACATATATATGGGGAGGTAAAAACTCCAACTCGGTTTTACAGTGAAAACTGCAGGAAATTCAAACCGGCACTAGGAAACAGACTGAGAAAGCAGAGAAAAAGTGTCTCCTGCAACCCGTTCCCTTGGTGCTAGATGAACGAACGTCTCTCCACTTGCTCAGTTCTGAGAGATAAGTTTGTGTGAAAGCCGTCCTTCACATAGCTTTTTGGGAACAGAAAGTTTCTTTTCAGTTGCAAACTCCATTCCATACATATATATTTGGAGGTAGAAGATCCAACTCGGTTTTACAGTGAAAACTGCAGGAACTTCAAACTGGCACTAGGAAACAGACTGAGAAAGCAGAGAAAAAGTGTCTCCTGCAACCCATTCCCTTGGTGCTAGATGAACGAACGTCTCTCCACTTGCTCAGTTCTGAGAGATAAGTGTGTGTGAAAGCCGTCCTTCACCTAGCTTGTTGGGAACACAAAGTTTCTTTTCAGTTGCAAACTCCATTCCATACATATATATTTGGAGGTAGAAGCTCCAACTCGGTTTTACAGTGAAAACTGCAGGAACTTCAAACCGGCACTAGGAAACAGGCTGAGAATGCAGAGAAAAAGTGTCTCCTGCAACCCGTTCCCTTGGTGCTAGATGAACGAACGTCTCTCCACTTGCTCAGTTCTGAGACATAAGTGTGTGTGAAAGCCGTCCTTCACATAGCTTTTTGGGAACACAAAGATTCTTTTCAGTTGCAAACTCCATTCCATACATATATATTTGGAGGAAGAAGCTCCAACTCGGTTTTACAGTGAAAACTGCAGGAACTTCAAACCGGCACTAGGAAACAGACTGAGAAAGCAGAGAAAAAGTGTCTCCTGCAACCCGTTCCCTTGGTGCTAGATGAACGAACGTCTCTCGACTTGCTAAGTTCTGAGAGATAAGTGTGTGTGAAAGCCGTCCTTCACCTAGCTTGTTGGGAACACAAAGTTTCTTTTCAGTTGCAAACTCCATTCCATACATATATATGGGGAGGTACTAGCTCCAACTCGGTTTTACAGTGAAAACTGCAGGAACTTCAAACCGGCACTAGGAAACAGACTGAGAAAGCAGAGAAAAAGTGTCTCCTGCAACCCGTTCCCTTGGTGCTAGATGAACGAACGTCTCTCCACTTGCTCAGTTCTGAGAGATAAGTGTGTGTGAAAGCCGTCCTTCACCTAGCTTGTTGGGAACACAAAGTTTCTTTTCAGTTGCAAACTCCATTCCATACATATATATGGGGAGGTACTAGCTCCAACTCGGTTTTACAGTGAAAACTGCAGGAAATTCAAACCGGCACTAGGAAACAGACTGAGAAAGCAGAGAAAAAGTGTCTCCTGCAACCCGTTCCCTTGGTGCTAGATGAACGAACGTCTCTCCACTTGCTCAGTTCTGAGACATAAGTGTGTGTGAAAGCCGTCCTTCACATAGCTTTTTGGGAACACAAAGATTCTTTTCAGTTGCAAACTCCATTCCATACATATATATTTGGAGGAAGAAGCTCCAACTCGGTTTTACAGTGAAAACTGCAGGAACTTCAAACCGGCACTAGGAAACAGACTGAGAAAGCAGAGAAAAAGTGTCTCCTGCAACCCGTTCCCTTGGTGCTAGATGAACGAACGTCTCTCGACTTGCTAAGTTCTGAGAGATAAGTGTGTGTGAAAGCCGTCCTTCACCTAGCTTGTTGGGAACACAAAGTTTCTTTTCAGTTGCAAACTCCATTCCATACATATATATGGGGAGGTACTAGCTCCAACTCGGTTTTACAGTGAAAACTGCAGGAACTTCAAACCGGCACTAGGAAACAGACTGAGAAAGCAGAGAAAAAGTGTCTCCTGCAACCCGTTCCCTTGGTGCTAGATGAACGAACGTCTCTCCACTTGCTCAGTTCTGAGACATAAGTGTGTGTGAAAGCCGTCCTTCACATAGCTTTTTGGGAACACAAAGATTCTTTTCAGTTGCAAACTCCATTCCATACATATATATTTGGAGGAAGAAGCTCCAACTCGGTTTTACAGTGAAAACTGCAGGAACTTCAAACCGGCACTAGGAAACAGACTGAGAAAGCAGAGAAAAAGTGTCTCCTGCAACCCGTTCCCTTGGTGCTAGATGAACGAACGTCTCTCGACTTGCTAAGTTCTGAGAGATAAGTGTGTGTGAAAGCCGTCCTTCACCTAGCTTGTTGGGAACACAAAGTTTCTTTTCAGTTGCAAACTCCATTCCATACATATATATGGGGAGGTACTAGCTCCAACTCGGTTTTACAGTGAAAACTGCAGGAACTTCAAACCGGCACTAGGAAACAGACTGAGAAAGCAGAGAAAAAGTGTCTCCTGCAACCCGTTCCCTTGGTGCTAGATGAACGAACGTCTCTCCACTTGCTCAGTTCTGAGAGATAAGTGTGTGTGAAAGCCGTCCTTCACCTAGCTTGTTGGGAACACAAAGTTTCTTTTCAGTTGCAAACTCCATTCCATACATATATATGGGGAGGTACTAGCTCCAACTCGGTTTTACAGTGAAAACTGCAGGAAATTCAAACCGGCACTAGGAAACAGACTGAGAAAGCAGAGAAAAAGTGTCTCCTGCAACCCGTTCCCTTGGTGCTAGATGAACGAACGTCTCTCGACTTGCTAAGTTCTGAGAGATAAGTGTGTGTGAAAGCCGTCCTTCACCTAGCTTGTTGGGAACACAAAGTTTCTTTTCAGTTGCAAACTCCATTCCATACATATATATGGGGAGGTACTAGCTCCAACTCGGTTTTACAGTGAAAACTGCAGGAACTTCAAACCGGCACTAGGAAACAGACTGAGAAAGCAGAGAAAAAGTGTCTCCTGCAACCCGTTCCCTTTTTGCTAGATGAACGAACGTCTCTCGACTTGCTAAGTTCTGAGAGATAAGTGTGTGTGAAAGCCGTCCTTCACCTAGCTTTTTGGGAACACAAAGTTTCTTTTCAGTTGCAAACTCCATTCCATACATATATATGGGGAGGTACTAGCTCCAACTCGGTTTTACAGTGAAAACTGCAGGAAATTCAAACCGGCACTAGGAAACAGACTGAGAAAGCAGAGAAAAAGTGTCTCCTGCAACCCGTTCCCTTGGTGCTAGATGAACGAACGTCTCTCCACTTGCTCAGTTCTGAGAGATAAGTGTGTGTGAAAGCCGTCCTTCACCTAGCTTGTTGGGAACACAAAGTTTCTTTTCAGTTGCAAACTCCATTCCATACATATATATGGGGAGGTAAAAACTCCAACTCGGTTTTACAGTGAAAACTGCAGGAACTTCAAACCGGCACTAGGAAACAGACTGAGAAAGCAGAGAAAAAGTGTCTCCTGCAACCCGTTCCCTTGGTGCTAGATGAACGAACGTCTCTCCACTTGCTCAGTTCTGAGACATAAGTATGTGTGAAAGCCGTCCTTCACCTAGCTTTTTGGGAACACAAAGATTCTTTTCAGTTGCAAACTCCATTCCATACATATATATTTGGAGGAAGAAACTCCAACTCGGTTTTACAGTGAAAACTGCAGGAACTTCAAACCGGCACTAGGAAACAGACTGAGAAAGCAGAGAAAAAGTGTCTCCTGCAACCCGTTCCCTTGGTGCTAGATGAACGAACGTCTCTCGACTTGCTAAGTTCTGAGAGATAAGTGTGTGTGAAAGCCGTCCTTCACCTAGCTTGTTGGGAACACAAAGTTTCTTTTCAGTTGCAAACTCCATTCCATACATATATATGGGGAGGTACTAGCTCCAACTCGGTTTTACAGTGAAAACTGCAGGAACTTCAAACCGGCACTAGGAAACAGACTGAGAAAGCAGAGAAAAAGTGTCTCCTGCAACCCGTTCCCTTGGTGCTAGATGAACGAACGTCTCTCCACTTGCTCAGTTCTGAGAGATAAGTGTGTGTGAAAGCCGTCTTTCACCTAGCTTGTTGGGAACACAAAGTTTCTTTTCAGTTGCAAACTCCATTCCATACATATATATGGGGAGGTACTAGCTCCAACTCGGTTTTACAGTGAAAACTGCAGGAAATTCAAACCGGCACTAGGAAACAGACTGAGAAAGCAGAGAAAAAGTGTCTCCTGCAACCCGTTCCCTTGGTGCTAGATGAACGAACGTCTCTCCACTTGCTCAGTTCTGAGAGATAAGTGTGTGTGAAAGCCGTCCTTCACCTAGCTTGTTGGGAACACAAAGTTTCTTTTCAGTTGCAAACTCCATTCCATACATATATATGGGGAGGTACTAGCTCCAACTCGGTTTTACAGTGAAAACTGCAGGAAATTCAAACCGGCACTAGGAAACAGACTGAGAAAGCAGAGAAAAAGTGTCTCCTGCAACCCGTTCCCTTGGTGCTAGATGAACGAACGTCTCTCGACTTGCTAAGTTCTGAGAGATAAGTGTGTGTGAAAGCCGTCCTTCACCTAGCTTGTTGGGAACACAAAGTTTCTTTTCAGTTGCAAACTCCATTCCATACATATATATGGGGAGGTACTAGCTCCAACTCGGTTTTACAGTGAAAACTGCAGGAACTTCAAACCGGCACTAGGAAACAGACTGAGAAAGCAGAGAAAAAGTGTCTCCTGCAACCCGTTCCCTTGGTGCTAGATGAACGAACGTCTCTCGACTTGCTAAGTTCTGAGAGATAAGTGTGTGTGAAAGCCGTCCTTCACCTAGCTTTTTGGGAACACAAAGTTTCTTTTCAGTTGCAAACTCCATTCCATACATATATATGGGGAGGTACTAGCTCCAACTCGGTTTTACAGTGAAAACTGCAGGAAATTCAAACCGGCACTAGGAAACAGACTGAGAAAGCAGAGAAAAAGTGTCTCCTGCAACCCGTTCCCTTGGTGCTAGATGAACGAACGTCTCTCCACTTGCTCAGTTCTGAGAGATAAGTGTGTGTGAAAGCCGTCCTTCACCTAGCTTGTTGGGAACACAAAGTTTCTTTTCAGTTGCAAACTCCATTCCATATATATATATGGGGAGGTAAAAACTCCAACTCGGTTTTACAGTGAAAACTGCAGGAAATTCAAACCGGCACTAGGAAACAGACTGAGAAAGCAGAGAAAAAGTGTCTCCTGCAAACCGTTCCCTTGGTGCTAGATGAACGAACGTCTCTCCACTTGCTCAGTTCTGAGAGATAAGTGTGTGTGAAAGCCGTCCTTCACCTAGCTTGTTGGGAACACAAAGTTTCTTTTCAGTTGCAAACTCCATTCCATACATATATATGGGGAGGTACAAGCTCCAACTCGGTTTTACAGTGAAAACTGCAGGAACTTCAAACCGGCACTAGGAAACAGACTGAGAAAGCAGAGAAAAAGTGTCTCCTGCAACCCGTTCCCTTGGTGCTAGATGAACGAACGTCTCTCCACTTGCTCAGTTCTGAGAGATAAGTGTGTGTGAAAGCCGTCCTTCACCTAGCTTTTTGGGAACACAAAGTTTCTTTTCAGTTGCAAACTCCATTACATACATATATATTTGGAGGTAGAAGCTCCAACTCGGTTTTACAGTGAAAACTGCAGGAACTTCAAACCGGCACTAGGAAACAGACTGAGAAAGCAGAGAAAAAGTGTCTCCTGCAACCCGTTCCCTTGGTGCTAGATGAACGAACGTCTCTCCACTTGCTCAGTTCTGAGACATAAGTGTGTGTGAAAGCCGTCCTTCACATAGCTTTTTGGGAACACAAAGATTCTTTTCAGTTGCAAACTCCATTCCATACATATATATTTGGAGGAAGAAGCTCCAACTCGGTTTTACAGTGAAAACTGCAGGAACTTCAAACCGGCACTAGGAAACAGACTGAGAAAGCAGAGAAAAAGTGTCTCCTGCAACCCGTTCCCTTGGTGCTAGATGAACGAACGTCTCTCGACTTGCTAAGTTCTGAGAGATAAGTGTGTGTGAAAGCCGTCCTTCACCTAGCTTGTTGGGAACACAAAGTTTCTTTTCAGTTGCAAACTCCATTCCATACATATATATGGGGAGGTACTAGCTCCAACTCGGTTTTACAGTGAAAACTGCAGGAACTTCAAACCGGCACTAGGAAACAGACTGAGAAAGCAGAGAAAAAGTGTCTCCAGCAACCCGTTCCCTTGGTGCTAGATGAACGAACGTCTCTCCACTTGCTCAGTTCTGAGAGATAAGTGTGTGTGAAAGCCGTCCTTCACCTAGCTTGTTGGGAACACAAAGTTTCTTTTCAGTTGCAAACTCCATTCCATACATATATATGGGGAGGTACTAGCTCCAACTCGGTTTTACAGTGAAAACTGCAGGAAATTCAAACCGGCACTAGGAAACAGACTGAGAAAGCAGAGAAAAAGTGTCTCCTGCAACCCGTTCCCTTGGTGCTAGATGAACGAACGTCTCTCCACTTGCTCAGTTCTGAGAGATAAGTGTGTGTGAAAGCCGTCCTTCACCTAGCTTGTTGGGAACACAAAGTTTCTTTTCAGTTGCAAACTCCATTCCATACATATATATGGGGAGGTACTAGCTCCAACTCGGTTTTACAGTGAAAACTGCAGGAAATTCAAACCGGCATTAGGAAACAGACTGAGAAAGCAGAGAAAAAGTGTCTCCTGCAACCCGTTCCCTTGGTGCTAGATGAACGAACGTCTCTCGACTTGCTAAGTTCTGAGAGATAAGTGTGTGTGAAAGCCGTCCTTCACCTAGCTTGTTGGGAACACAAAGTTTCTTTTCAGTTGCAAACTCCATTCCATACATATATATGGGGAGGTACTAGCTCCAACTCGGTTTTACAGTGAAAACTGCAGGAACTTCAAACCGGCACTAGGAAACAGACTGAGAAAGCAGAGAAAAAGTGTCTCCTGCAACCCGTTCCCTTGGTGCTAGATGAACGAACGTCTCTCCACTTGCTCAGTTCTGAGACATAAGTGTGTGTGAAAGCCGTCCTTCACATAGCTTTTTGGGAACACAAAGATTCTTTTCAGTTGCAAACTCCATTCCATACATATATATTTGGAGGAAGAAGCTCCAACTCGGTTTTACAGTGAAAACTGCAGGAACTTCAAACCGGCACTAGGAAACAGACTGAGAAAGCAGAGAAAAAGTGTCTCCTGCAACCCGTTCCCTTGGTGCTAGATGAACGAACGTCTCTCGACTTGCTAAGTTCTGAGAGATAAGTGTGTGTGAAAGCCGTCCTTCACCTAGCTTGTTGGGAACACAAAGTTTCTTTTCAGTTGCAAACTCCATTCCATACATATATATGGGGAGGTACTAGCTCCAACTCGGTTTTACAGTGAAAACTGCAGGAACTTCAAACCGGCACTAGGAAACAGACTGAGAAAGCAGAGAAAAAGTGTCTCCTGCAACCCGTTCCCTTGGTGCTAGATGAACGAACGTCTCTCCACTTGCTCAGTTCTGAGAGATAAGTGTGTGTGAAAGCCGTCCTTCACCTAGCTTGTTGGGAACACAAAGTTTCTTTTCAGTTGCAAACTCCATTCCATACATATATATGGGGAGGTACTAGCTCCAACTCGGTTTTACAGTGAAAACTGCAGGAAATTCAAACCGGCACTAGGAAACAGACTGAGAAAGCAGAGAAAAAGTGTCTCCTGCAACCCGTTCCCTTGGTGCTAGATGAACGAACGTCTCTCCACTTGCTCAGTTCTGAGAGATAAGTGTGTGTGAAAGCCGTCCTTCACCTAGCTTGTTGGGAACACAAAGTTTCTTTTCAGTTGCAAACTCCATTCCATACATATATATGGGGAGGTACTAGCTCCAACTCGGTTTTACAGTGAAAACTGCAGGAACTTCAAACCGGCACTAGGAAACAGACTGAGAAAGCAGAGAAAAAGTGTCTCCTGCAAC
Source organism: Camelus dromedarius (assembly GCF_036321535.1). Lineage (NCBI taxonomy): Eukaryota > Metazoa > Chordata > Mammalia > Artiodactyla > Camelidae > Camelus > Camelus dromedarius. The sequence goes on from NW_026989830.1 coordinate 494,350, forward strand.
CCGTTCCCTTGGTGCTAGATGAACGAACGTCTCTCGACTTGCTAAGTTCTGAGAGATAAGTGTGTGTGAAAGCCGTCCTTCACCTAGCTTGTTGGGAACACAAAGTTTCTTTTCAGTTGCAAACTCCATTCCATACATATATATGGGGAGGTACTAGCTCCAACTCGGTTTTACAGTGAAAACTGCAGGAACTTCAAACCGGCACTAGGAAACAGACTGAGAAAGCAGAGAAAAAGTGTCTCCTGCAACCCGTTCCCTTGGTGCTAGATGAACGAACGTCTCTCCACTTGCTCAGTTCTGAGAGATAAGTGTGTGTGAAAGCCGTCCTTCACCTAGCTTGTTGGGAACACAAAGTTTCTTTTCAGTTGCAAACTCCATTCCATACATATATATGGGGAGGTACTAGCTCCAACTCGGTTTTACAGTGAAAACTGCAGGAACTTCAAACCGGCACTAGGAAACAGACTGAGAAAGCAGAGAAAAAGTGTCTCCTGCAACCCGTTCCCTTGGTGCTAGATGAACGAACGTCTCTCCACTTGCTCAGTTCTGAGAGATAAGTGTGTGTGAAAGCCGTCCTTCACCTAGCTTGTTGGGAACACAAAGTTTCTTTTCAGTTGCAAACTCCATTCCATACATATATATGGGGAGGTACTAGCTCCAACTCGGTTTTACAGTGAAAACTGCAGGAAATTCAAACCGGCACTAGGAAACAGACTGAGAAAGCAGAGAAAAAGTGTCTCCTGCAACCCGTTCCCTTGGTGCTAGATGAACGAACGTCTCTCCACTTGCTCAGTTCTGAGAGATAAGTGTGTGTGAAAGCCGTCCTTCACCTAGCTTGTTGGGAACACAAAGTTTCTTTTCAGTTGCAAACTCCATTCCATACATATATATGGGGAGGTACTAGCTCCAACTCGGTTTTACAGTGAAAACTGCAGGAAATTCAAACCGGCACTAGGAAACAGACTGAGAAAGCAGAGAAAAAGTGTCTCCTGCAACCCGTTCCCTTGGTGCTAGGTGAACGAACGTCTCTCCACTTGCTCAGTTCTGAGAGATAAGTGTGTGTGAAAGCCGTCCTTCACCTAGCTTGTTGGGAACACAAAGTTTCTTTTCAGTTGCAAACTCCATTCCATACATATATATGGGGAGGTACTAGCTCCAACTCGGTTTTACAGTGAAAACTGCAGGAAATTCAAACCGGCACTAGGAAACAGACTGAGAAAGCAGAGAAAAAGTGTCTCCTGCAACCCGTTCCCTTGGTGCTAGATGAACGAACGTCTCTCGACTTGCTAAGTTCTGAGAGATAAGTGTGTGTGAAAGCCGTCCTTCACCTAGCTTGTTGGGAACACAAAGTTTCTTTTCAGTTGCAAACTCCATTCCATACATATATATGGGGAGGTACTAGCTCCAACTCGGTTTTACAGTGAAAACTGCAGGAACTTCAAACCGGCACTAGGAAACAGACTGAGAAAGCAGAGAAAAAGTGTCTCCTGCAACCCGTTCCCTTGGTGCTAGATGAACGAACGTCTCTCCACTTGCTCAGTTCTGAGACATAAGTGTGTGTGAAAGCCGTCCTTCACATAGCTTTTTGGGAACACAAAGATTCTTTTCAGTTGCAAACTCCATTCCATACATATATATTTGGAGGAAGAAGCTCCAACTCGGTTTTACAGTGAAAACTGCAGGAACTTCAAACCGGCACTAGGAAACAGACTGAGAAAGCAGAGAAAAAGTGTCTCCTGCAACCCGTTCCCTTGGTGCTAGATGAACGAACGTCTCTCGACTTGCTAAGTTCTGAGAGATAAGTGTGTGTGAAAGCCGTCCTTCACCTAGCTTGTTGGGAACACAAAGTTTCTTTTCAGTTGCAAACTCCATTCCATACATATATATGGGGAGGTACTAGCTCCAACTCGGTTTTACAGTGAAAACTGCAGGAACTTCAAACCGGCACTAGGAAACAGACTGAGAAAGCAGAGAAAAAGTGTCTCCTGCAACCCGTTCCCTTGGTGCTAGATGAACGAACGTCTCTCCACTTGCTCAGTTCTGAGAGAAAAGTGTGTGTGAAAGCCGTCCTTCACCTAGCTTGTTGGGAACACAAAGTTTCTTTTCAGTTGCAAACTCCATTCCATACATATATATGGGGAGGTACTAGCTCCAACTCGGTTTTACAGTGAAAACTGCAGGAAATTCAAACCGGCACTAGGAAACAGACTGAGAAAGCAGAGAAAAAGTGTCTCCTGCAACCCGTTCCCTTGGTGCTAGATGAACGAACGTCTCTCCACTTGCTCAGTTCTGAGAGATAAGTGTGTGTGAAAGCCGTCCTTCACCTAGCTTGTTGGGAACACAAAGTTTCTTTTCAGTTGCAAACTCCATTCCATACATATATATGGGTAGGTACTAGCTCCAACTCGGTTTTACAGTGAAAACTGCAGGAAATTCAAACCGGCACTAGGAAACAGACTGAGAAAGCAGAGAAAAAGTGTCTCCTGCAACCCGTTCCCTTGGTGCTAGATGAACGAACGTCTCTACACTTGCTCAGTTCTGAGAGATAAGTGTGTGTGAAAGCCGTCCTTCACCTAGCTTTTTGGGAACACAAAGTTTCTTTTCAGTTGCAAACTCCATTCCATACATATATATGGGGAGGTACTAGCTCCAACACGGTTTTACAGTGAAAACTGCAGGAACTTCAAACCGGCACTAGGAAACAGACTGAGAAAGCAGAGAAAAAGTGTCTCCTGCAAACCGTTCCCTTGGTGCTAGATGAACGAACGTCTCTCCACTTGCTCAGTTCTGAGAGATAAGTGTGTGTGAAAGCCGTCCTTCACCTAGCTTGTTGGGAACACAAAGTTTCTTTTCAGTTGCAAACTCCATTCCATACATATATATGGGGAGGTACTAGCTCCAACTCGGTTTTACAGTGAAAACTGCAGGAACTTCAAACCGGCACTAGGAAACAGACTGAGAAAGCAGAGAAAAAGTGTCTCCTGCAACCCGTTCCCTTGGTGCTAGATGAACGAACGTCTCTCCACTTGCTCAGTTCTGAGAGATAAGTGTGTGTGAAAGCCGTCCTTCACCTAGCTTGTTGGGAACACAAAGTTTCTTTTCAGTTGCAAACTCCATTCCATACATATATATGGGGAGGTAAAAACTCCAACTCGGTTTTACAGTGAAAACTGCAGGAAATTCAAACCGGCACTAGGAAACAGACTGAGAAAGCAGAGAAAAAGTGTCTCCTGCAACCCGTTCCCTTGGTGCTAGATGAACGAACGTCTCTCGACTTGCTAAGTTCTGAGAGATAAGTGTGTGTGAAAGCCGTCCTTCACCTAGCTTGTTGGGAACACAAAGTTTCTTTTCAGTTGCAAACTCCATTCCATACATATATATGGGGAGGTACAAGCTCCAACTCGGTTTTACAGTGAAAACTGCAGGAACTTCAAACCGGCACTAGGAAACAGACTGAGAAAGCAGAGAAAAAGTGTCTCCTGCAACCCGTTCCCTTGGTGCTAGATGAACGAACGTCTCTCCACTTGCTCAGTTCTGAGAGATAAGTGTGTGTGAAAGCCGTCCTTCACCTAGCTTGTTGGGAACACAAAGTTTCTTTTCAGTTGCAAACTCCATTCCATACATATATATGGGGAGGTACTAGCTCCAACTCGGTTTTACAGTGAAAACTGCAGGAAATTCAAACCGGCACTAGGAAACAGACTGAGAAAGCAGAGAAAAAGTGTCTCCTGCAACCCGTTCCCTTGGTGCTAGATGAACGAACGTCTCTCCACTTGCTCAGTTCTGAGAGATAAGTGTGTGTGAAAGCCGTCCTTCACCTAGCTTGTTGGGAACACAAAGTTTCTTTTCAGTTGCAAACTCCATTCCATACATATATATGGGGAGGTACAAGCTCCAACTCGGTTTTACAGTGAAAACTGCAGGAACTTCAAACCGGCACTAGGAAACAGACTGAGAAAGCAGAGAAAAAGTGTCTCCTGCAACCCGTTCCCTTGGTGCTAGATGAACGAACGTCTCTCCACTTGCTCAGTTCTGAGAGATATGTGTGTGTGAAAGCCGTCCTTCACCTAGCTTTTTGGGAACACAAAGTTTCTTTTCAGTTGCAAACTCCATTACATACATATATATTTGGAGGTAGAAGCTCCAACTCGGTTTTACAGTGAAAACTGCAGGAACTTCAAACCGGCACTAGGAAACAGACTGAGAAAGCAGAGAAAAAGTGTCTCCTGCAACCCGTTCCCTTGGTGCTAGATGAACGAACATCTCTCCACTTGCTCAGTTCTGAGACATAAGTGTGTGTGAAAGCCGTCCTTCACCTAGCTTGTTGGGAACACAAAGTTTCTTTTCAGTTGCAAACTCCATTCCATACATATATATGGGGAGGTACTAGCTCCAACTCGGTTTTACAGTGAAAACTGCAGGAACTTCATACCGGCACTAGGAAACAGACTGAGAAAGCAGAGAAAAAGTGTCTCCCGCAACCCGTTCCCTTGGTGCTAGATGAACGAACGTCTCTCCACTTGCTCAGTTCTGAGAGATAAGTGTGTGTGAAAGCCGTCCTTCACATAGATTTTTGGGAACACAAAGTTTCTTTTCAGTTGCAAACTCCATTCCATACATATATATTTGGAGGTAGAAGATCCAACTCGGTTTTACAGTGAAAACTGCAGGAACTTCAAACTGGCACTAGGAAACAGACTGAGAAAGCAGAGAAAAAGTGTCTCCTGCAACCCGTTCCCTTGGTGCTAGATGAACGAACGTCTCTCCACTTGCTCAGTTCTGAGAGATAAGTGTGTGTGAAAGCCGTCCTTCACCTAGGTTTTTGGGAACACAAAGTTTCTTTTCAGTTGCAAACTCCATTCCATACATATATATTTGGAGGTAGAAGCTCCAACTCGGTTTTACAGTGAAAACTGCAGGAACTTCAAACCGGCACTAGGAAACAGACTGAGAATGCAGAGAAAAAGTGTCTCCTGCAACCCGTTCCCTTGGTACTAGATGAACGAACGTCTCTCCACTTGCTCAGTTCTGAGAGATAAGTGTGTGTGAAAGCCGTCCTTCACCTAGCTTGTTGGGAACACAAAGTTTCTTTTCAGTTGCAAACTCCATTCCATACATATATATGGGGAGGTACTAGCTCCAACTCGGTTTTACAGTGAAAACTGCAGGAACTTCAAACCGGCACTAGGAAACAGACTGAGAAAGCAGAGAAAAAGTGTCTCCTGCAACCCGTTCCTTTGGTGCTAGATGAACGAACGTCTCTCCACTTGCTGAGTTCTGAGAGATAAGTGTGTGTGAAAGCCGTCCTTCACCTAGCTTGTTGGGAACACAAAGTTTCTTTTCAGTTGCAAATTCCATTCCATACATATATATGGGGAGGTACTAACTCCAAATCGGTTTTACAGTGAAAACTGCAGGAACTTCAAACCGGCACTAGGAAACAGACTGAGAAAGCAGAGAAAAAGTGTCTCCTGCAACCCGTTCCCTTGGTGCTAGATGAACGAACGTCTCTCCACTTGCTCAGTTCTGAGAGATATGTGTGTGTGAAAGCCGTCCTTCACTTAGCTTTTTGGGAACACAAAGTTTCTTTTCAGTTGCAAACTCCATTCCATACATATATATTTGGAGGTAGAAGCTCCAACTCGGTTTTACAGTGAAAACTGCAGGAACTTCAAACCGGCACTAGGAAACAGACTGAGAAAGCAGAGAAAAAGTGTCTCCTGCAACCCGTTCCCTTGGTGCTAGATGAACGAACGTCTCTCCACTTGCTCAGTTCTGAGAGATAAGTGTGTGTGAAAGCCGTCCTTCACCTAGCTTGTTGGGAACACAAAGTTTCTTTTCAGTTGCAAACTCCATTCCATACATATATATGGGGAGGTACTAGCTCCAACTCGGTTTTACAGTGAAAACTGCAGGAACTTCATACCGGCACTAGGAAACAGACTGAGAAAGCAGAGAAAATGTGTCTCCCGCAACCCGTTCCCTTGGTGCTAGATGAACGAACGTCTCTCCACTTGCTCAGTTCTGAGAGATAAGTGTGTGTGAAAGCCGTCCTTCACATAGATTTTTGGGAACACAAAGTTTCTTTTCAGTTGCAAACTCCATTCCATACATATATATTTGGAGGTAGAAAATCCAACTCGGTTTTACAGTGAAAACTGCAGGAACTTCAAACTGGTACTAGGAAACAGACTGAGAAAGCAGAGAAAAAGTGTCTCCTGCAACCCGTTCCCTTGGTGCTAGATGAACGAACGTCTCTCCACTTGCTCAGTTCTGAGACATAAGTGTGTGTGAAAGCCGTCCTTCACATAGCTTTTTGGGAACACATAGATTCTTTTCAGTTTCAAACTCCATTCCATACATATATATTTGGAGGAAGAAGCTCCAACTCGGTTTTACAGTGAAAACTGCAGGAACTTCAAACCGGCACTAGGAAACAGACTGAGAAAGCAGAGAAAAAGTGTCTCCTGCAACCCGTTCCCTTGGTGCTAGATGAACGAACGTCTCTCGACTTGCTCAATTCTGAGAGATAAGTGTGTGTGAAAGCCGTCCTTCACCTAGCTTGTTGGGAACACAAAGTTTCTTTTCAGTTGCAAACTCCATTCCATACATATATATGGGGAGGTACTAGCTCCAACTCGGTTTTACAGTGAAAACTGCAGGAACTTCAAACCGGCACTAGGAAACAGACTGAGAAAGCAGAGAAAAAGTGTCTCCTGCAACCCGTTCCCTTGGTGCTAGATGAACGAACGTCTCTCCACTTGCTCAGTTCTGAGAGATAAGTGTGTGTGAAAGCCGTCCTTCACCTAGATTGTTGGGAACACAAAGTTTCTTTTCAGTTGCAAACTCCATTCCATACATATATATGGGGAGGTACAAGCTCCAACTCGGTTTGACAGTGAAAACTGCAGGAACTTCAAACCGGCACTAGGAAACAGACTGAGAAAGCAGAGAAAAAGTGTCTCCTGCAACCCGTTCCCTTGGTGCTAGATGAACGAAAGTCTCTCCACTTGCTCAGTTCTGAGAGATAAGTGTGTGTGAAAGCCGTCCTTCACCTAGCTTGTTGGGAACACAAAGATTCTTTTCAGTTGCAAACTCCATTCCATACATATATATGGGGAGGTACTAGCTCCAACTCGGTTTTACAGTGAAAACTGCAGGAACTTCAAACCGGCACTAGGAAACAGACTGAGAAAGCAGAGAAAAAGTGTCTCCTGCAACCCGTTCCCTTGGTGCTAGATGAACGAACGTCTCTCCACTTGCTCAGTTCTGAGAGATATGTGTGTGTGAAAGCCGTCCTTCACTTAGGTTTTTGGGAACACAAAGTTTCTTTTCAGTTGCAAACTCCATTCCATACATATATATGTGGAGGTAGAAGCTCCAACTCGGTTTTACAGTGAAAACTGCAGGAACTTCAAACCGGCACTAGGAAACAGACTGAGAAAGCAGAGAAAAAGTGTCTCCTGCAACCCGTTCCCTTGGTGCTAGATGAACGAACGTCTCTCCACTTGCTCAGTTCTGAGAGATAAGTGTGTGTGAAAGCCGTCCTTCACCTAGCTTGTTGGGAACACAAAGTTTCTTTTCAGTTGCAAACTCCATTCCATACATATATATGGGGAGGTACTAGCTCCAACTCGGTTTTACAGTGAAAACTGCAGGAACTTCAAACCGGCACTAGGAAACAGACTGAGAAAGCAGAGAAAAAGTGTCTCCTGCAACCCGTTCCCTTGGTGCTAGATGAACGAACGTCTCTCCACTTGCTCAGTTCTGAGAGATAAGTGTGTGTGAAAGCCGTCCTTCACCTAGCTTGTTGGGAACACAAAGTTTCTTTTCAGTTGCAAAGTCCATTCCATACATATATGTGGGGAGGTACTAGCTCCAACTCGGTTTTACAGTGAAAACTGCAGGAACTTCAAACCGGCACTAGGAAACAGACTGAGAAAGCAGAGAAAAAGTGTCTCCTGCAACCCGTTCCCTTGGTGCTAGATGAACGAACGTCTCTCCACTTGCTCAGTTCTGAGAGATAAGTGTGTGTGAAAGCCGTCCTTCACCTAGCTTTTTGGGAACACAAAGTTTCTTTTCAGTTGCAAACTCCATTCCATACATATATATTTGGAGGTAGAAGCTCCAACTCGGTTTGACAGTGAAAACTGCAGGAACTTAAAACCGGCACTAGGAAACAGACTGAGAAAGCAGAGAAAAAGTGTCTCCCGCAACCCGTTCCCTTGGTGCTAGATGAACGAACGTCTCTCCACTTGCTCAGATCTGAGAGATAAGTGTGTGTGAAAGCCGTCCTTCACCTAGCTTGTTGGGAACACAAAGTTTCTTTTAAGTTGCAAACTCCATTCCATACATATATATTTGGAGGTAGAAGCTCCAACTCGGTTTTACAGTGAAAACTGCAGGAACTTCAAACCGGCACTAGGAAACAGACTGAGAAAGCAGAGAAAAAGTGTCCCCTGCAACCCGTTCCCTTGGTGCTAGATGAACGAACGTCTCTCCACTTGCTCAGTTCTGAGAGATAAGTGTGTGTGAAAGCCGTTCTTCACCTAGCTTGTTGGGAACACAAAGTTTCTTTTCAGTTGCAAACTCCATTCCATACATATATATGGGGAGGTACTAGCTCCAACTCGGTTTTACAGTGAAAACTGCAGGAACTTCAAACCGGCACTAGGAAACAGACTGAGAAAGCAGAGAAAAAGTGTCTCCTGCAACCCGTTCCCTTGGTGCTAGATGAACGAACGTCTCTCAACTTGCTCAGTTCTGAGAGATAAGTGTGTGTGAAAGCCGTCCTTCACCTAGCTTGTTGGGAACACAAAGTTTCTTTTCAGTTGCAAACTCCATTCCATACATATATATGGGGAGGTACTAGCTCCAACTCGGTTTTAAAGTGAAAACTGCAGGAACTTCAAACCGGCACTAGGAAACAGACTGAGAAAGCAGAGAAAAAGTGTCTCCTGCAACCCGTTCCCTTGGTGCTAGATGAACGAACGTCTCTCGACTTGCTCAGTTCTGAGAGATAAGTGTGTGTGAAAGCCGTACTTCACCTAGCTTGTTGGGAACACAAAGTTTCTTTTCAGTTGCAAACTCCATTCCATACATATATATGGGGAGGTACTAGCTCCAACTCGGTTTTACAGTGAAAACTGCAGGAAATTCAAACCGGTACTAGGAAACAGACTGAGAAAGCAGAGAAAAAGTGTCTCCTGCAACCCGTTCCCTTGGTGCTAGATGAACGAACGTCTCTCCACTTCCTCAGTTCTGAGAGATATGTGTGTGTGAAAGCCGTCCTTCACTTAGCTTTTTGGGAACACAAAGTTTCTTTTCAGTTGCAAACTCCATTCCATACATATATATTTGGAGGTAGAAGCTCCAACTCGGTTATACAGTGAAAACTGCAGGAACTTCAAACCGGCACTAGGAAACAGACTGAGAAAGCAGAGAAAAAGTGTCTCCTGCAACCCGTTCCCTTGGTGCTAGATGAACGAACGTCTCTCCACTTGCTCAGTTCTGAGAGATAAGTGTGTGTGAAAGCCGTCCTTCACCTAGCTTTTTGGGAACACAAAGTTTCTTTTCAGTTGCAAACTCCATTCCATACATATATATTTGGAGGTAGAAGCTCCAACTCGGTTTTACAGTGAAAACTGCAGGAACTTCAAACCGGCACTAGGAAACAGACTGAGAAAGCAGAGAAAAAGTGTCTCCTGCAACCCGTTCCCTTGGTGCTAGATGAACGAACGTCTCTCCACTTGCTCAGTTCTGAGACATAAGTGTGTGTGAAAGCCGTCCTTCACCTAGCTTGTTGGGAACACAAAGTTTCTTTTCAGTTGCAAATTCCATTCCATACATATATATGGGGAGGTACTAACTCCAACTCGGTTTTACAGTGAAAACTGCAGGAACTTCAAACCGGCACTAGGAAACAGACTGAGAAAGCAGAGAAAAAGTGTCTCCTGCAACCCGTTCCCTTGGTGCTAGATGAACGAACGTCTCTCCACTTGCTCAGTTCTGAGACATAAGTGTGTGTGAAAGCCGTCCTTCACATAGCTTTTTGGGAACACAAAGATTCTTTTCAGTTGCAAACTCCATTCCATACATATATATTTGGAGGAAGAAGCTCCAACTCGGTTTTACAGTGAAAACTGCAGGAACTTCAAACCGGCACTAGGAAACAGACTGAGAAAGCAGAGAAATAGTGTCTCCTGCAACCCGTTCCCTTGGTGCTAGATGAACGAACGTCTCTCGACTTGCTCAGTTCTGAGAGATAAGTGTGTGTGAAAGCCGTCCTTCACCTAGCTTGTTGGGAACACAAAGTTTCTTTTCAGTTGCAAACTCCATTCCATACATATATATGGGGAGGTACTAGCTCCAACTCGGTTTTACAGTGAAAACTGCAGGAACTTCAAACCGGCACTAGGAAACAGACTGAGAAAGCAGAGAAAAAGTGTCTCCTGCAACCCGTTCCCTTGGTGCTAGATGAACGAACGTCTCTCCACTTGCTCAGTTCTGAGAGATAAGTGTGTGTGAAAGCCGTCCTTCACCTAGCTTGTTGGGAACACAAAGTTTCTTTTCAGTTGCAAACTCCATTCCATACATATATATGGGGAGGTACTAGCTCCAACTCGGTTTTAAAGTGAAAACTGCAGGAACTTCAAACCGGCACTAGGAAACAGACTGAGAAAGCAGAGAAAAAGTGTCTCCTGCAACCCGTTCCCTTGGTGCTAGATGAACGAACGTCTCTCGACTTGCTCAGTTCTGAGAGATAAGTGTGTGTGAAAGCCGTCCTTCACCTAGCTTGTTGGGAACACAAAGTTTCTTTTCAGTTGCAAACTCCATTCCATACATATATATGGGGAGGTACTAGCTCCAACTCGGTTTTACAGTGAAAACTGCAGGAAATTCAAACCGGTACTAGGAAACAGACTGAGAAAGCAGAGAAAAAGTGTCTCCTGCAACCCGTTCCCTTGGTGCTAGATGAACGAACGTCTCTCCACTTGCTCAGTTCTGAGAGATATGTGTGTGTGAAAGCCGTCCTTCACTTAGCTTTTTGGGAACACAAAGTTTCTTTTCAGTTGCAAACTCCATTCCATACATATATATTTGGAGGTAGAAGCTCCAACTCGGTTATACAGTGAAAACTGCAGGAACTTCAAACTGGCACTAGGAAACAGACTGAGAAAGCAGAGAAAAAGTGTCTCCTGCAACCCGTTCCCTTGGTGCTAGATGAACGAACGTCTCTCCACTTGCTCAGTTCTGAGAGATAAGTGTGTGTGAAAGCCGTCCTTCACCTAGCTTTTTGGGAACACAAAGTTTCTTTTCAGTTGCAAACTCCATTCCATACATATATATTTGGAGGTAGAAGCTCCAACTCGGTTTTACAGTGAAAACTGCAGGAACTTCAAACCGGCACTAGGAAACAGACTGAGAAAGCAGAGAAAAAGTGTCTCCTGCAACCCGTTCCCTTGGTGCTAGATGAACGAACGTCTCTCCACTTGCTCAGTTCTGAGACATAAGTGTGTGTGAAAGCCGTCCTTCACCTAGCTTGTTGGGAACACAAAGTTTCTTTTCAGTTGCAAATTCCATTCCATACATATATATGGGGAGGTACAAACTCCAACTCGGTTTTACAGTGAAAACTGCAGGAACTTCAAACCGGCACTAGGAAACAGACTGAGAAAGCAGAGAAAAAGTGTCTCCTGCAACCCGTTCCCTTGGTGCTAGATGAACGAACGTCTCTCCACTTGCTCAGTTCTGAGACATAAGTGTGTGTGAAAGCCGTCCTTCACATAGCTTTTTGGGAACACAAAGATTCTTTTCAGTTGCAAACTCCATTCCATACATATATAATTGGAGGAAGAAGCTCCAACTCGGTTTTACAGTGAAAACTGCAGGAACTTCAAACCGGCACTAGGAAACAGACTGAGAAAGCAGAGAAATAGTGTCTCCTGCAACCCGTTCCCTTGGTGCTAGATGAACGAACGTCTCTCGACTTGCTCAGTTCTGAGAGATAAGTGTGTGTGAAAGCCGTCCTTCACCTAGCTTGTTGGGAACACAAAGTTTCTTTTCAGTTGCAAACTCCATTCCATACATATATATTTGGAGGTAGAAGCTCCAACTCGGTTTTACAGTGAAAACTGCAGGAACTTCAAACCGGCACTAGGAAACAGACTGAGAAAGCAGAGAAAAAGTGTCTCCTGCAACCCGTTCCCTTGGTGCTAGATGAACGAACGTCTCTCCACTTGCTCAGTTCTGAGAGATAAGTGTGTGTGAAAGCCGTCCTTCACCTAGCTTGTTGGGAACACAAAGTTTCTTTTCAGTTGCAAACTCCATTCCATACATATATATGGGGAGGTACTAGCTCCAACTCGGTTTTACAGTGAAAACTGCAGGAACTTCAAACCGGCACTAGGAAACAGACTGAGAAAGCAGAGAAAAAGTGTCTCCTGCAACCCGTTCCCTTGGTGCTAGATGAACGAACGTCTCTCCACTTGCTCAGTTCTGAGAGATAAGTGTGTGTGAAAGCCGTCCTTCACCTAGCTTGTTGGGAACACAAAGTTTCTTTTCAGTTGCAAACTCCATTCCATACATATATATGGGGAGGTACAAGCTCCAACTCGGTTTTACAGTGAAAACTGCAGGAACTTCAAACCGGCACTAGGAAACAGACTGAGAAAGCAGAGAAAAAGTGTCTCCTGCAACCCGTTCCCTTGGTGCTAGATGAACGAACGTCTCTCGACTTGCTCAGTTCTGAGAGATAAGTGTGTGTGAAAGCCGTCCTTCACCTAGCTTGTTGGGAACACAAAGTTTCTTTTCAGTTGCAAACTCCATTCCATACATATATATGGGGAGGTACTAGCTCCAACTCGGTTTTACAGTGAAAACTGCAGGAAATTCAAACCGGTACTAGGAAACAGACTGAGAAAGCAGAGAAAAAGTGTCTCCTGCAACCCGTTCCCTTGGTGCTAGATGAACGAACGTCTCTCCACTTCCTCAGTTCTGAGAGATATGTGTGTGTGAAAGCCGTCCTTCACTTAGCTTTTTGGGAACACAAAGTTTCTTTTCAGTTGCAAACTCCATTCCATACATATATATTTGGAGGTAGAAGCTCCAACTCGTTTATACAGTGAAAACTGCAGGAACTTCAAACTGGCACTAGGAAACAGACTGAGAAAGCAGAGAAAAAGTGTCTCCTGCAACCCGTTCCCTTGGTGCTAGATGAACGAACGTCTCTCCACTTGCTCAGTTCTGAGAGATAAGTGTGTGTGAAAGCCGTCCTTCACCTAGCTTTTTGGGAACACAAAGTTTCTTTTCAGTTGCAAACTCCATTCCATACATATATATTTGGAGGTAGAAGCTCCAACTCGGTTTTACAGTGAAAACTGCAGGAACTTCAAACCGGCACTAGGAAACAGACTGAGAAAGCAGAGAAAAAGTGTCTCCTGCAACCCGTTCCCTTGGTGCTAGATGAACGAACGTCTCTCCACTTGCTCAGTTCTGAGACATAAGTGTGTGTGAAAGCCGTCCTTCACCTAGCTTGTTGGGAACACAAAGTTTCTTTTCAGTTGCAAATTCCATTCCATACATATATATGGGGAGGTACTAACTCCAAATCGGTTTTACAGTGAAAACTGCAGGAACTTCAAACCGGCACTAGGAAACAGACTGAGAAAGCAGAGAAAAAGTGTCTCCTGCAACCCGTTCCCTTGGTGCTAGATGAACGAACGTCTCTCCACTTGCTCAGTTCTGAGACATAAGTGTGTGTGAAAGCCGTCCTTCACATAGCTTTTTGGGAACACAAAGATTCTTTTCAGTTGCAAACTCCATTCCATACATATATAATTGGAGGAAGAAGCTCCAACTCGGTTTTACAGTGAAAACTGCAGGAACTTCAAACCGGCACTAGGAAACAGACTGAGAAAGCAGAGAAATAGTGTCTCCTGCAACCCGTTCCCTTGGTGCTAGATGAACGAACGTCTCTCGACTTGCTCAGTTCTGAGAGATAAGTGTGTGTGAAAGCCGTCCTTCACCTAGCTTGTTGGGAACACAAAGTTTCTTTTCAGTTGCAAACTCCATTCCATACATATATATTTGGAGGTAGAAGCTCCAACTCGGTTTTACAGTGAAAACTGCAGGAACTTCAAACCGGCACTAGGAAACAGACTGAGAAAGCAGAGAAAAAGTGTCTCCTGCAACCCGTTCCCTTGGTGCTAGATGAACGAACGTCTCTCCACTTGCTCAGTTCTGAGAGATAATTGTGTGTGAAAGCCGTCCTTCACCTAGCTTGTTGGGAACACAAAGTTTCTTTTCAGTTGCAAACTCCATTCCATACATATATATGGGGAGGTACTAGCTCCAACTCGGTTTTACAGTGAAAACTGCAGGAACTTCAAACCGGCACTAGGAAACAGACTGAGAAAGCAGAGAAAAAGTGTCTCCTGCAACCCGTTCCCTTGGTGCTAGATGAACGAACGTCTCTCCACTTGCTCAGTTCTGAGAGATAAGTGTGTGTGAAAGCCGTCCTTCACCTAGCTTGTTGGGAACACAAAGTTTCTTTTCAGTTGCAAACTCCATTCCATACATATATATGGGGAGGTACTAGCTCCAACTCGGTTTGACAGTGAAAACTGCAGGAACTTCAAACCGGCACTAGGAAACAGACTGAGAAAGCAGAGAAAAAGTGTCTCCTGCAACCCGTTCCCTTGGTGCTAGATGAACGAACGTCTCTCGACTTGCTCAGTTCTGAGAGATAAGTGTGTGTGAAAGCCGTCCTTCACCTAGCTTGTTGGGAACACAAAGTTTCTTTTCAGTTGCAAACTCCATTCCATACATATATATGGGGAGGTACTAGCTCCAACTCGGTTTTACAGTGAAAACTGCAGGAACTTCAAACCGGCACTAGGAAACAGACTGAGAAACCAGAGAAAAAGTGTCTCCTGCAACCCGTTCCTTTGGTGCTAGATGAACGAACGTCTCTCCACTTGCTCAGTTCTGAGAGATAAGTGTGTGTGAAAGCCGTCCTTCACCTAGCTTTTTGGGAACACAAAGTTTCTTTTCAGTTGCAAACTCCATTCCATACATATATATTTGGAGGTAGAAGCTCCAACTCGGTTTTACAGTGAAAACTGCAGGAACTTCAAACCGGCACTAGGAAACAGACTGAGAAAGCAGAGAAAAAGTGTCTCCTGCAACCCGTTCCCTTGGTGCTAGATGAACGAACGTCTCTCCACTTGCTCAGTTCTGAGACATAAGTGTGTGTGAAAGCCGTCCTTCACCTAGCTTGTTGGGAACACAAAGTTTCTTTTCAGTTGCAAATTCCATTCCATACATATATATGGGGAGGTACTAACTCCAAATCGGTTTTACAGTGAAAACTGCAGGAACTTCAAACCGGCACTAGGAAACAGACTGAGAAAGCAGAGAAAAAGTGTCTCCTGCAACCCGTTCCCTTGGTGCTAGATGAACGAACGTCTCTCCACTTGCTCAGTTCTGAGAGATAAGTGTGTGTGAAAGCCGTCCTTCACCTAGCTTGTTGGGAACACAAAGTTTCTTTTCAGTTGCAAACTCCATTCCATACATATATATTTGGAGGTAGAAGCTCCAACTCGGTTTTACAGTGAAAACTGCAGGAACTTCAAACCGGCACTAGGAAACAGACTGAGAAAGCAGAGAAAAAGTGTCTCCTGCAACCCGTTCCCTTGGTGCTAGATGAACGAACGTCTCTCCACTTGCTCAGTTCTGAGAGATAATTGTGTGTGAAAGCCGTCCTTCACCTAGCTTGTTGGGAACACAAAGTTTCTTTTCAGTTGCAAACTCCATTCCATACATATATATGGGGAGGTACTAGCTCCAACTCGGTTTTACAGTGAAAACTGCAGGAACTTCAAACCGGCACTAGGAAACAGACTGAGAAAGCAGAGAAAAAGTGTCTCCTGCAACCCGTTCCCTTGGTGCTAGATGAACGAACGTCTCTCCACTTGCTCAGTTCTGAGAGATAAGTGTGTGTGAAAGCCGTCCTTCACCTAGCTTGTTGGGAACACAAAGTTTCTTTTCAGTTGCAAACTCCATTCCATACATATATATGGGGAGGTACTAGCTCCAACTCGGTTTGACAGTGAAAACTGCAGGAACTTCAAACCGGCACTAGGAAACAGACTGAGAAAGCAGAGAAAAAGTGTCTCCTGCAACCCGTTCCCTTGGTGCTAGATGAACGAACGTCTCTCGACTTGCTCAGTTCTGAGAGATAAGTGTGTGTGAAAGCCGTCCTTCACCTAGCTTGTTGGGAACACAAAGTTTCTTTTCAGTTGCAAACTCCATTCCATACATATATATGGGGAGGTACTAGCTCCAACTCGGTTTTACAGTGAAAACTGCAGGAACTTCAAACCGGCACTAGGAAACAGACTGAGAAAGCAGAGAAAAAGTGTCTCCTGCAACCCGTTCCCTTGGTGCTAGATGAACGAACGTCTCTCCACTTGCTCAGTTCTGAGAGATAAGTGTGTGTGAAAGCCGTCCTTCACCTAGCTTTTTGGGAACACAAAGTTTCTTTTCAGTTGCAAACTCCATTCCATACATATATATTTGGAGGTAGAAGCTCCAACTCGGTTTTACAGTGAAAACTGCAGGAACTTCAAACCGGCACTAGGAAACAGACTGAGAAAGCAGAGAAAAAGTGTCTCCTGCAACCCGTTCCCTTGGTGCTAGATGAACGAACGTCTCTCCACTTGCTCAGTTCTGAGACATAAGTGTGTGTGAAAGCCGTCCTTCACCTAGCTTTTTGGGAACACAAAGTTTCTTTTCAGTTGCAAATTCCATTCCATACATATATATGGGGAGGTACTAACTCCAACTCGGTTTTACAGTGAAAACTGCAGGAACTTCAAACCGGCACTAGGAAACAGACTGAGAAAGCAGAGAAAAAGTGTCTCCTGCAACCCGTTCCCTTGGTGCTAGATGAACGAACGTCTCTCGACTTGCTCAGTTCTGAGACATAAGTGTGTGTGAAAGCCGTCCTTCACCTAGCTTGTTGGGAACACAAAGTTTCTTTTCAGTTGCAAACTCCATTCCATACATATATATTTGGAGGTAGAAGCTCCAACTCGGTTTTACAGTGAAAACTGCAGGAACTTCAAACCGGCACTAGGAAACAGACTGAGAAAGCAGAGAAAAAGTGTCTCCTGCAACCCGTTCCCTTGGTGCTAGATGAACGAACGTCTCTCCACTTGCTCAGTTCTGAGAGATAATTGTGTGTGAAAGCCGTCCTTCACCTAGCTTGTTGGGAACACAAAGTTTCTTTTCAGTTGCAAACTCCATTCCATACATATATATGGGGAGGTACTAGCTCCAACTCGGTTTTACAGTGAAAACTGCAGGAACTTCAAACCGGCACTAGGAAACAGACTGAGAAAGCAGAGAAAAAGTGTCTCCTGCAACCCGTTCCCTTGGTGCTAGATGAACGAACGTCTCTCCACTTGCTCAGTTCTGAGAGATAAGTGTGTGTGAAAGCCGTCCTTCACCTAGCTTGTTGGGAACACAAAGTTTCTTTTCAGTTGCAAACTCCATTCCATACATATATATGGGGAGGTACTAGCTCCAACTCGGTTTGACAGTGAAAACTGCAGGAAATTCAAACCGGCACTAGGAAACAGACTGAGAAAGCAGAGAAAAAGTGTCTCCTGCAACCCGTTCCCTTGGTGCTAGATGAACGAACGTCTCTCCACTTGCTCAGTTCTGAGAGATAAGTGTGTGTGAAAGCCGTCCTTCACCTAGCTTGTTGGGAACACAAAGTTTCTTTTCAGTTGCAAACTCCATTCCATACATATATATGGGGAGGTACTAGCTCCAACTCGGTTTTACAGTGAAAACTGCAGGAACTTCAAACCGGCACTAGGAAACAGACTGAGAAACCAGAGAAAAAGTGTCTCCTGCAACCCGTTCCCTTGGTGCTAGATGAACGAACGTCTCTCCACTTGCTCAGTTCTGAGAGATAAGTGTGTGTGAAAGCCGTCCTTCACCTAGCTTTTTGGGAACACAAAGTTTCTTTTCAGTTGCAAACTCCATTCCATACATATATATTTGGAGGTAGAAGCTCCAACTCGGTTTTACAGTGAAAACTGCAGGAACTTCAAACCGGCACTAGGAAACAGACTGAGAAAGCAGAGAAAAAGTGTCTCCTGCAACCCGTTCCCTTGGTGCTAGATGAACGAACGTCTCTCCACTTGCTCAGTTCTGAGACATAAGTGTGTGTGAAAGCCGTCCTTCACCTAGCTTGTTGGGAACACAAAGTTTCTTTTCAGTTGCAAATTCCATTCCATACATATATATGGGGAGGTACTAACTCCAAATCGGTTTTACAGTGAAAACTGCAGGAACTTCAAACCGGCACTAGGAAACAGACTGAGAAAGCAGAGAAAAAGTGTCTCCTGCAACCCGTTCCCTTGGTGCTAGATGAACGAACGTCTCTCGACTTGCTCAGTTCTGAGAGATAAGTGTGTGTGAAAGCCGTCCTTCACCTAGCTTGTTGGGAACACAAAGTTTCTTTTCAGTTGCAAACTCCATTCCATACATATATATTTGGAGGTAGAAGCTCCAACTCGGTTTTACAGTGAAAACTGCAGGAACTTCAAACCGGCACTAGGAAACAGACTGAGAAAGCAGAGAAAAAGTGTCTCCTGCAACCCGTTCCCTTGGTGCTAGATGAACGAACGTCTCTCCACTTGCTCAGTTCTGAGAGATAAGTGTGTGTGAAAGCCGTCCTTCACCTAGCTTGTTGGGAACACAAAGTTTCTTTTCAGTTGCAAACTCCATTCCATACATATATATGGGGAGGTACTAGCTCCAACTCGGTTTGACAGTGAAAACTGCAGGAAATTCAAACCGGCACTAGGAAACAGACTGAGAAAGCAGAGAAAAATTGTCTCCTGCAACCCGTTCCCTTGGTGCTAGATGAACGAACGTCTCTCCACTTGCTCAGTTCTGAGAGATAAGTGTGTGTGAAAGCCGTCCTTCACCTAGCTTGTTGGGAACACAAAGTTTCTTTTCAGTTGCAAACTCCATTCCATACATATATATGGGGAGGTACTAGCTCCAACTCGGTTTTACAGTGAAAACTGCAGGAACTTCAAACCGGCACTAGGAAACAGACTGAGAAACCAGAGAAAAAGTGTCTCCTGCAACCCGTTCCCTTGGTGCTAGATGAACGAACGTCTCTCCACTTGCTCAGTTCTGAGAGATAAGTGTGTGTGAAAGCCGTCCTTCACCTAGCTTTTTGGGAACACAAAGTTTCTTTTCAGTTGCAAACTCCATTCCATACATATATATTTGGAGGTAGAAGCTCCAACTCGGTTTTACAGTGAAAACTGCAGGAACTTCAAACCGGCACTAGGAAACAGACTGAGAAAGCAGAGAAAAAGTGTCTCCTGCAACCCGTTCCCTTGGTGCTAGATGAACGAACGTCTCTCCACTTGCTCAGTTCTGAGACATAAGTGTGTGTGAAAGCCGTCCTTCACCTAGCTTGTTGGGAACACAAAGTTTCTTTTCAGTTGCAAATTCCATTCCATACATATATATGGGGAGGTACTAACTCCAAATCGGTTTTACAGTGAAAACTGCAGGAACTTCAAACCGGCACTAGGAAACAGACTGAGAAAGCAGAGAAAAAGTGTCTCCTGCAACCCGTTCCCTTGGTGCTAGATGAACGAACGTCTCTCGACTTGCTCAGTTCTGAGAGATAAGTGTGTGTGAAAGCCGTCCTTCACCTAGCTTGTTGGGAACACAAAGTTTCTTTTCAGTTGCAAACTCCATTCCATACATATATATTTGGAGGTAGAAGCTCCAACTCGGTTTTACAGTGAAAACTGCAGGAACTTCAAACCGGCACTAGGAAACAGACTGAGAAAGCAGAGAAAAAGTGTCTCCTGCAACCCGTTCCCTTGGTGCTAGATGAACGAACGTCTCTCCACTTGCTCAGTTCTGAGAGATAATTGTGTGTGAAAGCCGTCCTTCACCTAGCTTGTTGGGAACACAAAGTTTCTTTTCAGTTGCAAACTCCATTCCATACATATATATGGGGAGGTACTAGCTCCAACTCGGTTTTACAGTGAAAACTGCAGGAACTTCAAACCGGCACTAGGAAACAGACTGAGAAAGCAGAGAAAAAGTGTCTCCTGCAACCCGTTCCCTTGGTGCTAGATGAACGAACGTCTCTCCACTTGCTCAGTTCTGAGAGATAAGTGTGTGTGAAAGCCGTCCTTCACCTAGCTTGTTGGGAACACAAAGTTTCTTTTCAGTTGCAAACTCCATTCCATACATATATATGGGGAGGTACTAGCTCCAACTCGGTTTGACAGTGAAAACTGCAGGAACTTCAAACCGGCACTAGGAAACAGACTGAGAAAGCAGAGAAAAAGTGTCTCCTGCAACCCGTTCCCTTGGTGCTAGATGAACGAACGTCTCTCGACTTGCTCAGTTCTGAGAGATAAGTGTGTGTGAAAGCCGTCCTTCACCTAGCTTGTTGGGAACACAAAGTTTCTTTTCAGTTGCAAACTCCATTCCATACATATATATGGGGAGGTACTAGCTCCAACTCGGTTTTACAGTGAAAACTGCAGGAACTTCAAACCGGCACTAGGAAACAGACTGAGAAAGCAGAGAAAAAGTGTCTCCTGCAACCCGTTCCCTTGGTGCTAGATGAACGAACGTCTCTCCACTTGCTCAGTTCTGAGAGATAAGTGTGTGTGAAAGCCGTCCTTCACCTAGCTTTTTGGGAACACAAAGTTTCTTTTCAGTTGCAAACTCCATTCCATACATATATATTTGGAGGTAGAAGCTCCAACTCGGTTTTACAGTGAAAACTGCAGGAACTTCAAACCGGCACTAGGAAACAGACTGAGAAAGCAGAGAAAAAGTGTCTCCTGCAACCCGTTCCCTTGGTGCTAGATGAACGAACGTCTCTCCACTTGCTCAGTTCTGAGACATAAGTGTGTGTGAAAGCCGTCCTTCACCTAGCTTGTTGGGAACACAAAGTTTCTTTTCAGTTGCAAATTCCATTCCATACATATATATGGGGAGGTACTAACTCCAACTCGGTTTTACAGTGAAAACTGCAGGAACTTCAAACCGGCACTAGGAAACAGACTGAGAAAGCAGAGAAAAAGTGTCTCCTGCAACCCGTTCCCTTGGTGCTAGATGAACGAACGTCTCTCGACTTGCTCAGTTCTGAGACATAAGTGTGTGTGAAAGCCGTCCTTCACCTAGCTTGTTGGGAACACAAAGTTTCTTTTCAGTTGCAAACTCCATTCCATACATATATATTTGGAGGTAGAAGCTCCAACTCGGTTTTACAGTGAAAACTGCAGGAACTTCAAACCGGCACTAGGAAACAGACTGAGAAAGCAGAGAAAAAGTGTCTCCTGCAACCCGTTCCCTTGGTGCTAGATGAACGAACGTCTCTCCACTTGCTCAGTTCTGAGAGATAATTGTGTGTGAAAGCCGTCCTTCACCTAGCTTGTTGGGAACACAAAGTTTCTTTTCAGTTGCAAACTCCATTCCATACATATATATGGGGAGGTACTAGCTCCAACTCGGTTTTACAGTGAAAACTGCAGGAACTTCAAACCGGCACTAGGAAACAGACTGAGAAAGCAGAGAAAAAGTGTCTCCTGCAACCCGTTCCCTTGGTGCTAGATGAACGAACGTCTCTCCACTTGCTCAGTTCTGAGAGATAAGTGTGTGTGAAAGCCGTCCTTCACCTAGCTTGTTGGGAACACAAAGTTTCTTTTCAGTTGCAAACTCCATTCCATACATATATATGGGGAGGTACTAGCTCCAACTCGGTTTGACAGTGAAAACTGCAGGAAATTCAAACCGGCACTAGGAAACAGACTGAGAAAGCAGAGAAAAAGTGTCTCCTGCAACCCGTTCCCTTGGTGCTAGATGAACGAACGTCTCTCGACTTGCTCAGTTCTGAGAGATAAGTGTGTGTGAAAGCCGTCCTTCACCTAGCTTGTTGGGAACACAAAGTTTCTTTTCAGTTGCAAACTCCATTCCATACATATATATGGGGAGGTACTAGCTCCAACTCGGTTTTACAGTGAAAACTGCAGGAACTTCAAACCGGCACTAGGAAACAGACTGAGAAACCAGAGAAAAAGTGTCTCCTGCAACCCGTTCCCTTGGTGCTAGATGAACGAACGTCTCTCCACTTGCTCAGTTCTGAGAGATAAGTGTGTGTGAAAGCCGTCCTTCACCTAGCTTTTTGGGAACACAAAGTTTCTTTTCAGTTGCAAACTCCATTCCATACATATATATTTGGAGGTAGAAGCTCCAACTCGGTTTTACAGTGAAAACTGCAGGAACTTCAAACCGGCACTAGGAAACAGACTGAGAAAGCAGAGAAAAAGTGTCTCCTGCAACCCGTTCCCTTGGTGCTAGATGAACGAACGTCTCTCCACTTGCTCAGTTCTGAGACATAAGTGTGTGTGAAAGCCGTCCTTCACCTAGCTTGTTGGGAACACAAAGTTTCTTTTCAGTTGCAAATTCCATTCCATACATATATATGGGGAGGTACTAACTCCAACTCGGTTTTACAGTGAAAACTGCAGGAACTTCAAACCGGCACTAGGAAACAGACTGAGAAAGCAGAGAAAAAGTGTCTCCTGCAACCCGTTCCCTTGGTGCTAGATGAACGAACGTCTCTCGACTTGCTCAGTTCTGAGACATAAGTGTGTGTGAAAGCCGTCCTTCACATAGCTTTTTGGGAACACAAAGATTCTTTTCAGTTGCAAACTCCATTCCATACATATATATTTGGAGGAAGAAGCTCCAACTCGGTTTTACAGTGAAAACTGCAGGAACTTCAAACCGGCACTAGGAAACAGACTGAGAAAGCAGAGAAATAGTGTCTCCTGCAACCCGCTCCCTTGGTACTAGATGAACGAACGTCTCTCGACTTGCTCAGTTCTGAGAGATAAGTGTGTGTGAAAGCCGTCCTTCACCTAGCTTGTTGGGAACACAAAGTTTCTTTTCAGTTGCAAACTCCATTCCATACATATATATGGGGAGGTAAAAACTCCAACTCGGTTTTACAGTGAAAACTGCAGGAACTTCAAACCGGCACTAGGAAACAGACTGAGAAAGCAGAGAAAAAGTGTCTCCTGCAACCCGTTCCCTTGGTGCTAGATGAACGAACGTCTCTCCACTTGCTCAGTTCTGAGAGATATGTGTGTGTGAAAGCCGTCCTTCACCTAGCTTTTTGGGAACACAAAGTTTCTTTTCAGTTGCAAACTCCATTCCATACATATATATTTGGAGGTAGAAGCTCCAACTCGGTTTTACAGTGAAAACTGCAGGAACTTCAAACAGGCACTAGGAAACAGACTGAGAAAGCAGAGAAAAAGTGTCTCCTGCAACCCGTTCCCTTGGTGCTAGATGAACGAACATCTCTCCACTTGCTCAGTTCTGAGAGATAAGTGTGTGTGAAAGCCGTCCTTCACCTAGCTTGTTGGGAACACAAAGTTTCTTTTCAGTTGCAAACTCCATTCCATACATATATATGGGGAGTTACTAGCTCCAACTCGGTTTTACAGTGAAAACTGCAGGAACTTCATACCGGCACTAGGAAACAGACTGAGAAAGCAGAGAAAAAGTGTCTCCCGCAACCCGTTCCCTTGGTGCTAGATGAACGAACGTCTCTCCACTTGCTCAGTTCTGAGAGATAAGTGTGTGTGAAAGCCGTCCTTCACATAGATTTTTGGGAACACAAAGTTTCTTTTCAGTTGCAAACTCCATTCCATACATATATATTTGGAGGTAGAAGATCCAACTCGGTTTTACAGTGAAAACTGCAGGAACTTCAAACTGGCACTAGGAAACAGACTGAGAAAGCAGAGAAAAAGTGTCTCCTGCAACCCGTTCCCTTGGTGCTAGATGAACGAACGTCTCTCCACTTGCTCAGTTCTGAGAGATAAGTGTGTGTGAAAGCCGTCCTTCACCTAGCTTGTTGGGAACACAAAGTTTCTTTTCAGTTGCAAACTCCATTCCATACATATATATGGGGAGGTACTAGCTCCAACTCGGTTTTACAGTGAAAACTGCAGGAACTTCAAACCGGCACTAGGAAACAGACTGAGAAAGCAGAGAAAAAGTGTCTCCTGCAACCCGTTCCTTTGGTGCTAGATGAACGAACGTCTCTCCACTTGCTCAGTTCTGAGAGATAAGTGTGTGTGAAAGCCGTCCTTCACCTAGCTTGTTGGGAACACAAAGTTTCTTTTCAGTTGCAAATTCCATTCCATACATATATATGGGGAGGTACTAACTCCAACTCGGATTTACAGTGAAAACTGCAGGAACTTCAAACCGGCACTAGGAAACAGACTGAGAAAGCAGAGAAAAAGTGTCTCCTGCAACCCGTTCCCTTGGTGCTAGATGAACGATCGTCTCTCCACTTGCTCAGTTCTGAGACATAAGTGTGTGTGAAAGCCGTCCTTCACATAGCTTTTTGGGAACACAAAGATTCTTTTCAGTTGCAAACTCCATTCCATACATATATATTTGGAGGAAGAAGCTCCAACTCGGTTTGACAGTGAAAACTGCAGGAACTTCAAACCAGCACTAGGAAACAGACTGAGAAAGCAGAGAAAAAGTGTCTCCTGCAACCCGTTCCCTTGGTGCTAGATGAACGAACGTCTCTCGACTTGCTCAGTTCTGAGAGATAAGTGTGTGTGAAAGCCGTCCTTCACCTAGCTTGTTGGGAACACAAAGTTTCTTTTCAGTTGCAAACTCCATTCCATACATATATATGGGGAGGTACTAGCTCCAACTCGGTTTTACACTGAAAACTGCAGGAACTTCAAACCGGCACTAGGAAACAGACTGAGAAAGCAGAGAAAAAGTGTCTCCTGCAACCCGTTCCCTTGGTGCTAGATGAACGAACGTCTCTCCACTTGCTCAGTTCTGAGAGATAAGTGTGTGTGAAAGCCGTCCTTCACCTAGCTTGTTGGGAACACAAAGTTTCTTTTCAGTTGCAAACTCCATTCCATACATATATATGGGGAGGTACTAGATCCAACTCGGTTTTACAGTGAAAACTGCAGGAACTTCAAACCTGCACTAGGAAACAGACTGAGAAAGCAGAGAAATAGTGTCTCCTGCAACCCGTTCCCTTGGTGCTAGATGAACGAACGTCTCTCCACTTGCTCAGTTCTGAGAGATAAGTGTGTGTGAAAGCCGTCCTTCACCTAGCTTGTTGGGAACACAAAGTTTCTTTTCAGTTGCAAACTCCATTCCATACATATATATGGGGAGGTAAAAACTCCAACTCGGTTTTACAGTGAAAACTGCAGGAAATTCAAACCGGCACTAGGAAACAGACTGAGAAAGCAGAGAAAAAGTGTCTCCTGCAACCCGTTCCCTTGGTGCTAGATGAACGAACGTCTCTCCACTTGCTCAGTTCTGAGAGATAAGTGTGTGTGAAAGCCGTCCTTCACCTAGCTTGTTGGGAACACAACGTTTCTTTTCAGTTGCAAACTCCATTCCATACATATATATGGGGAGGTACAAGCTCCAACTCGGTTTTACAGTGAAAACTGCAGGAACTTCAAACCGGCACTAGGAAACAGACTGAGAAAGCAGAGAAAAAGTGTCTCCTGCAACCCGTTCCCTTGGTGCTAGATGAACGAACGTCTCTCCAATTGCTCAGTTCTGAGAGATATGTGTGTGTGAAAGCCGTCCTTCACCTAGCTTTTTGGGAACACAAAGTTTCTTTTCAGTTGCAAACTCCATTCCATACATATATATTTGGAGGTAGAAGCTCCAACTCGGTTTTACAGTGAAAACTGCAGGAACTTCAAACCGGCACTAGGAAACAGACTGAGAAAGCAGAGAAAAAGTGTCTCCTGCAACCCGTTCCCTTGGTGCTAGATGAGCGAACATCTCTCCACTTGCTCAGTTCTGAGAGATAAGTGTGTGTGAAAGCCGTCCTTCACCTAGCTTGTTGGGAACACAAAGTTTCTTTTCAGTTGCAAACTCCATTCCATACATATATATGGGGAGGTACGAGCTCCAACTCGGTTTTACAGTGAAAACTGCAGGAACTTCATACCGGCACTAGGAAACAGACTGAGAAAGCAGAGAAAAAGTGTCTCCCGCAACCCGTTCCCTTGGTGCTAGATGAACGAACGTCTCTCCACTTGCTCAGTTCTGAGAGATAAGTGTGTGTGAAAGCCGTCCTTCACATAGATTTTTGGGAACACAAAGTTTCTTTTCAGTTGCAAACTCCATTCCATACATATATATTTGGAGGTAGAAGATCCAACTCTGTTTTACAGTGAAAACTGCAGGAACTTCAAACCGGCACTAGGAAACAGACTGAGAATGCAGAGAAAAAGTGTCTCCTGCAACCCGTTCCCTTGGTGCTAGATGAACGAACGTCTCTCCACTTGCTCAGTTCTGAGAGATAAGTGTGTGTGAAAGCCGTCCTTCACCTAGCTTGTTGGGATCACAAAGTTTCTTTTCAGTTGCAAACTCCATTCCATACATATATATGGGGAGGTACTAGCTCCAACTCGGTTTTACAGTGAAAACTGCAGGAACTTCAAACCGGCACTAGGAAACAGACTGAGAAAGCAGAGAAAAAGTGTCTCCTGCAACCCGTTCCTTTGGTGCTAGATGAACGAACGTCTCTCCACTTGCTCAGTTCTGAGAGATAAGTGTGTGTGAAAGCCATCCTTCACCTAGCTTGTTGGGAACACAAAGTTTCTTTTCAGTTGCAAATTCCATTCCATACATATATATGGGGAGGTACTAAATCCAAATCGGTTTTACAGTGAAAACTGCAGGAACTTCAAACCGGCACTAGGAAACAGACTGAGAAAGCAGAGAAAAAGTGTCTCCTGCAACACGTTCCATTGGTGCTAGATGAACGAACGTCTCTCCACTTGCTCAGTTCTGAGACATAAGTGTGTGTGAAAGCCGTCCTTCACATAGCTTTTTGGGAACACAAAGATTCTTTTCAGTTGCAAACTCCATTCCATACATATATATTTGGAGGAAGAAGCTCCAACTCGGTTTTACAGTGAAAACTGCAGGAACTTCAAACCGGCACTAGGAAACAGACTGAGAAAGCAGAGAAAAAGTGTCTCCTGCAACCCGTTCCCTTGGTGCTAGATGAACGAACGTCTCTCGACTTGCTCAGTTCTGAGAGATAAGTGTGTGTGAAAGCCGTCCTTCACCTAGCTTGTTGGGAACACAAAGTTTCTTTTCAGTTGCAAACTCCATTCCATACATATATATGGGGAGGTACTAGCTCCAACTCGGTTTTACAGTGAAAACTGCAGGAACTTCAAACCGGCACTAGGAAACAGACTGAGAAAGCAGAGAAAAAGTGTCTCCTGCAACCCGTTCCCTTGGTGCTAGATGAACGAACGTCTCTCCACTTGCTCAGTTCTGAGAGATATGTGTGTGTGAAAGCCGTCCTTCACTTAGCTTTTTGGGAACACAAAGTTTCTTTTCAGTTGCAAACTCCATTCCATACATATATATTTGGAGGTAGAAGCTCCAACTCGGTTTTACAGTGAAAACTGCAGGAACTTCAAACCGGCACTAGGAAACAGACTGAGAAAGCAGAGAAAAAGTGTCTCCTGCAACCCGTTCCCTTGGTGCTAGATGAACGAACGTCTCTCCACTTGCTCAGTTCTGAGAGATAAGTGTGTGTGAAAGCCGTCCTTCACCTAGCTTGTTGGGAACACAAAGTTTCTTTTCAGTTGCAAACTCCATTCCATACATATATATGGGGAGGTACTAGCTCCAACTCGGTTTTACAGTGAAAACTGCAGGAACTTCATACCGGCACTAGGAAACATACTGAGAAAGCAGAGAAAAAGTGTCTCCCGCAACCGTTCCCTTGGTGCTAGATGAACGAACGTCTCTCCACTTGCTCAGTTCTGAGAGATAAGTGTGTGTGAAAGCCGTCCTTCACATAGCTTTTTGGGAACACATAGATTCTTTTCAGTTTCAAACTCCATTCCATACATATATATTTGGAGGAAGAAGCTCCAACTCGGTTTCACAGTGAAAACTGCAGGAACTTCAAACCGGCACTAGGAAACAGACTGAGAAAGCAGAGAAAAAGTGTCTCCTGCAACCCGTTCCCTTGGTGCTAGATGAACGAACGTCTCTCGACTTGCTCAATTCTGAGAGATAAGTGTGTGTGAAAGCCGTCCTTCACCTAGCTTGTTGGGAACACAAAGTTTCTTTTCAGTTGCAAACTCCATTCCATACATATATATGGGGAGGTACTAGCTCCAACTCGGTTTTACAGTGAAAACTGCAGGAACTTCAAACCGGCACTAGGAAACAGACTGAGAAAGCAGAGAAAAAGTGTCTCCTGCAACCCGTTCCCTTGGTGCTAGATGAACGAACGTCTCTCCACTTGCTCAGTTCTGAGAGATAAGTGTGTGTGAAAGCCGTCCTTCACCTAGATTGTTGGGAACACAAAGTTTCTTTTCAGTTGCAAACTCCATTCCATACATATATATGGGGAGGTACAAGCTCCAACTCGGTTTGACAGTGAAAACTGCAGGAACTTCAAACCGGCACTAGGAAACAGACTGAGAAAGCAGAGAAAAAGTGTCTCCTGCAACGCGTTCCCTTGGTGCTAGATGAACGAACGTCTCTCCACTTGCTCAGTTCTGAGAGATAAGTGTGTGTGAAAGCCGTCCTTCACCTAGCTTGTTGGGAACACAAAGATTCTTTTCAGTTGCAAACTCCATTCCATACATATATATGGGGAGGTACTAGCTCCAACTCGGTTTTACAGTGAAAACTGCAGGAACTTCAAACCGGCACTAGGAAACAGACTGAGAAAGCAGAGAAAAAGTGTCTCCTGCAACCCGTTCCCTTGGTGCTAGATGAACGAACGTCTCTCCACTTGCTCAGTTCTGAGAGATATGTGTGTGTGAAAGCCGTCCTTCACTTAGCTTTTTGGGAACACAAAGTTTCTTTTCCGTTGCCAACTCCATTCCATACATATATATTTGGAGGTAGAAGCTCCAACTCGGTTTTACAGTGAAAACTGCAGGAACTTCAAACCGGCACTAGGAAACAGACTGAGAAAGCAGAGAAAAAGTGTCTCCTGCAACCCGTTCCCTTGGTGCTAGATGAACGAACGTCTCTCCACTTGCTCAGTTCTGAGAGATAAGTGTGTGTGAAAGCCGTCCTTCACCTAGCTTGTTGGGAACACAAAGTTTCTTTTCAGTTGCAAACTCCATTCCATACATATATATGGGGAGGTACTAGCTCCAACTCGGTTTTACAGTGAAAACTGCAGGAACTTCAAACCGGCACTAGGAAACAGACTGAGAAAGCAGAGAAAAAGTGTCTCCTGCAACCCGTTCCCTTGGTGCTAGATGAACGAACGTCTCTCCACTTGCTCAGTTCTGAGAGATAAGTGTGTGTGAAAGCCGTCCTTCACCTAGCTTGTTGGGAACACAAAGTTTCTTTTCAGTTGCAAAGTCCATTCCATACATATATATGGGGAGGTACTAGCTCCAACTCGGTTTTACAGTGAAAACTGCAGGAACTTCAAACCGGCACTAGGAAACAGACTGAGAAAGCAGAGAAAAAGTGTCTCCTGCAACCCGTTCCCTTGGTGCTAGATGAACGAACGTCTCTCCACTTGCTCAGTTCTGAGAGATAAGTGTGTGTGAAAGCCGTCCTTCACCTAGCTTTTTGGGAACACAAAGTTTCTTTTCAGTTGCAAACTCCATTCCATACATATATATTTGGAGGTAGAAGCTCCAACTCGGTTTGACAGTGAAAACTGCAGGAACTTCAAACCGGCACTAGGAAACAGACTGAGAAAGCAGAGAAAAAGTGTCTCCCGCAACCCGTTCCCTTGGTGCTAGATGAACGAACGTCTCTCCACTTGCTCAGATCTGAGAGATAAGTGTGTGTGAAAGCCGTCCTTCACCTAGCTTGTTGGGAACACAAAGTTTCTTTTCAGTTGCAAACTCCATTCCATACATATATATGGGGAGGTACTAGCTCCAACTCGGTTTTACAGTGAAAACAGCAGGAACTTCAAACCGGCACTAGGAAACAGACTGAGAAAGCAGAGAAAAAGTGTCTCCTGCAACCCGTTCCCTTGGTGCTAGATGAACGAACGTCTCTCCACTTGCTCAGTTCTGAGAGATAAGTGTGTGTGAAAGCCGTCCTTCACCTAGCTTGTTGGGAACACAAAGTTTCTTTTCAGTTGCAAATTCCATTCCATACATATATATGGGGAGGTACTAACTCCAACTCGGATTTACAGTGAAAACTGCAGGAACTTCAAACCGGCACTAGGAAACAGACTGAGAAAGCAGAGAAAAAGTGTCTCCTGCAACCCGTTCCCTTGGTGCTAGATGAACGAACGTCTCTCCACTTGCTCAGTTCTGAGACATAAGTGTGTGTGAAAGCCGTCCTTCACATAGCTTTCTGGGAACACAAAGATTCTTTTCAGTTGCAAACTCCATTCCATACATATATATTTGGAGGTAGAAGCTCCAACTCGGTTTTACAGTGAAAACTGCAGGAACTTCAAACCGGCACTAGGAAACAGACTGAGAAAGCAGAGAAAAAGTGTCTCCTGCAACCCGTTCCCTTGGTGCTAGATGAACGAACGTCTCTCCACTTGCTCAGTTCTGAGAGATAAGTGTGTGTGAAAGCCGTCCTTCACCTAGCTTGTTGGGAACACAAAGTTTCTTTTCAGTTGCAAACTCCATTCCATACATATATATGGGGAGGTACTAGCTCCAACTCGGTTTTACAGTGAAAACTGCAGGAACTTCATACCGGCACTAGGAAACACACTGAGAAAGCAGAGAAAAAGTGTCTCCCGCAACCGTTCCCTTGGTGCTAGATGAACGAACGTCTCTCCACTTGCTCAGTTCTGAGAGATAAGTGTGTGTGAAAGCCGTCCTTCACATAGCTTTTTGGGAACACATAGATTCTTTTCAGTTTCAAACTCCATTCCATACATATATATTTGGAGGAAGAAGCTCCAACTCGGTTTCACAGTGAAAACTGCAGGAACTTCAAACCGGCACTAGGAAACAGACTGAGAAAGCAGAGAAAAAGTGTCTCCTGCAACCCGTTCCCTTGGTGCTAGATGAACGAACGTCTCTCGACTTGCTCAATTCTGAGAGATAAGTGTGTGTGAAAGCCGTCCTTCACCTAGCTTGTTGGGAACACAAAGTTTCTTTTCAGTTGCAAACTCCATTCCATACATATATATGGGGAGGTACTAGCTCCAACTCGGTTTTACAGTGAAAACTGCAGGAACTTCAAACCGGCACTAGGAAACAGACTGAGAAAGCAGAGAAAAAGTGTCTCCTGCAACCCGTTCCCTTGGTGCTAGATGAACGAACGTCTCTCCACTTGCTCAGTTCTGAGAGATAAGTGTGTGTGAAAGCCGTCCTTCACCTAGATTGTTGGGAACACAAAGTTTCTTTTCAGTTGCAAACTCCATTCCATACATATATATGGGGAGGTACAAGCTCCAACTCGGTTTGACAGTGAAAACTGCAGGAACTTCAAACCGGCACTAGGAAACAGACTGAGAAAGCAGAGAAAAAGTGTCTCCTGCAACGCGTTCCCTTGGTGCTAGATGAACGAACGTCTCTCCACTTGCTCAGTTCTGAGAGATAAGTGTGTGTGAAAGCCGTCCTTCACCTAGCTTGTTGGGAACACAAAGATTCTTTTCAGTTGCAAACTCCATTCCATACATATATATGGGGAGGTACTAGCTCCAACTCGGTTTTACAGTGAAAACTGCAGGAACTTCAAACCGGCACTAGGAAACAGACTGAGAAAGCAGAGAAAAAGTGTCTCCTGCAACCCGTTCCCTTGGTGCTAGATGAACGAACGTCTCTCCACTTGCTCAGTTCTGAGAGATATGTGTGTGTGAAAGCCGTCCTTCACTTAGCTTTTTGGGAACACAAAGTTTCTTTTCCGTTGCCAACTCCATTCCATACATATATATTTGGAGGTAGAAGCTCCAACTCGGTTTTACAGTGAAAACTGCAGGAACTTCAAACCGGCACTAGGAAACAGACTGAGAAAGCAGAGAAAAAGTGTCTCCTGCAACCCGTTCCCTTGGTGCTAGATGAACGAACGTCTCTCCACTTGCTCAGTTCTGAGAGATAAGTGTGTGTGAAAGCCGTCCTTCACCTAGCTTGTTGGGAACACAAAGTTTCTTTTCAGTTGCAAACTCCATTCCATACATATATATGGGGAGGTACTAGCTCCAACTCGGTTTTACAGTGAAAACTGCAGGAACTTCAAACCGGCACTAGGAAACAGACTGAGAAAGCAGAGAAAAAGTGTCTCCTGCAACCCGTTCCCTTGGTGCTAGATGAACGAACGTCTCTCCACTTGCTCAGTTCTGAGAGATAAGTGTGTGTGAAAGCCGTCCTTCACCTAGCTTGTTGGGAACACAAAGTTTCTTTTCAGTTGCAAAGTCCATTCCATACATATATATGGGGAGGTACTAGCTCCAACTCGGTTTTACAGTGAAAACTGCAGGAACTTCAAACCGGCACTAGGAAACAGACTGAGAAAGCAGAGAAAAAGTGTCTCCTGCAACCCGTTCCCTTGGTGCTAGATGAACGAACGTCTCTCCACTTGCTCAGTTCTGAGAGATAAGTGTGTGTGAAAGCCGTCCTTCACCTAGCTTTTTGGGAACACAAAGTTTCTTTTCAGTTGCAAACTCCATTCCATACATATATATTTGGAGGTAGAAGCTCCAACTCGGTTTGACAGTGAAAACTGCAGGAACTTCAAACCGGCACTAGGAAACAGACTGAGAAAGCAGAGAAAAAGTGTCTCCCGCAACCCGTTCCCTTGGTGCTAGATGAACGAACGTCTCTCCACTTGCTCAGATCTGAGAGATAAGTGTGTGTGAAAGCCGTCCTTCACCTAGCTTGTTGGGAACACAAAGTTTCTTTTCAGTTGCAAACTCCATTCCATACATATATATGGGGAGGTACTAGCTCCAACTCGGTTTTACAGTGAAAACAGCAGGAACTTCAAACCGGCACTAGGAAACAGACTGAGAAAGCAGAGAAAAAGTGTCTCCTGCAACCCGTTCCCTTGGTGCTAGATGAACGAACGTCTCTCCACTTGCTCAGTTCTGAGAGATAAGTGTGTGTGAAAGCCGTCCTTCACCTAGCTTGTTGGGAACACAAAGTTTCTTTTCAGTTGCAAATTCCATTCCATACATATATATGGGGAGGTACTAACTCCAACTCGGATTTACAGTGAAAACTGCAGGAACTTCAAACCGGCACTAGGAAACAGACTGAGAAAGCAGAGAAAAAGTGTCTCCTGCAACCCGTTCCCTTGGTGCTAGATGAACGAACGTCTCTCCACTTGCTCAGTTCTGAGACATAAGTGTGTGTGAAAGCCGTCCTTCACATAGCTTTCTGGGAACACAAAGATTCTTTTCAGTTGCAAACTCCATTCCATACATATATATTTGGAGGAAGAAGCTCCAACTCGGTTTTACAGTGAAAACTGCAGGAACTTCAAACCGGCACTAGGAAACAGACTGAGAAAGCAGAGAAAAAGTGTCTCCTGCAACCCGTTCCCTTGGTGCTAGATGAACGAACGTCTCTCGACTTGCTCAGTTCTGAGAGATAAGTGTGTGTGAAAGCCGTCCTTCACCTAGCTTGTTGGGAACACAAAGTTTCTTTTCAGTTGCAAACTCAATTCCATACATATATATGGGGAGGTACTAGCTCCAACTCGGTTTTACAGTGAAAACTGCAGGAACTTCAAACCGGCACTAGGAAACAGACTGAGAAAGCAGAGAAAAAGTGTCTCCTGCAACCCGTTCCCTTGGTGCTAGATGAACGAACGTCTCTCCACTTGCTCAGTTCTGAGAGATAAGTGTGTGTGAAAGCCGTCCTTCACCTAGCTTGTTGGGAACACAAAGTTTCTTTTCAGTTGCAAACTCCATTCCATACATATATATGGGGAGGTACTAGCTCCAACTCGGTTTTACAGTGAAAACTGCAGGAACCTCAAACCGGCACTAGGAAACAGACTGAGAAAGCAGAGAAAAAGTGTCTCCTGCAACCCGTTCCCTTGGTGCTAGATGAACGAACGTCTCTCCACTTGCTCAGTTCTGAGAGATAAGTGTGTGTGAAAGCCGTCCTTCACCTAGCTTGTTGGGAACACAAAGTTTCTTTTCAGTTGCAAACTCCATTCCATACATATATATGGGGAGGTAAAAACTCCAACTCGGTTTTACAGTGAAAACTGCAGGAATTTCAAACCGGCACTAGGAAACAGACTGAGAAAGCAGAGAAAAAGTGTCTCCTGCAACCCGTTCCCTTGGTGCTAGATGAACGAACGTCTCTCCACTTGCTCAGTTCTGAGAGATATGTGTGTGTGAAAGCCGTCCTTCACTTAGCTTTTTGGGAACACAAAGTTTCTTTTCCGTTGCCAACTCCATTCCATACATATATATTTGGAGGTAGAAGCTCCAACTCGGTTTTACAGTGAAAACTGCAGGAACTTCAAACCGGCACTAGGAAACAGACTGAGAAAGCAGAGAAAAAGTGTCTCCTGCAACCCGTTCCCTTGGTGCTAGATGAACGAACGTCTCTCCACTTGCTCAGTTCTGAGAGATAAGTGTGTGTGAAAGCCGTCCTTCACCTAGCTTGTTGGGAACACAAAGTTTCTTTTCAGTTGCAAACTCCATTCCATACATATATATGGGGAGGTACTAGCTCCAACTCGGTTTTACAGTGAAAACTGCAGGAACTTCAAACCGGCACTAGGAAACAGACTGAGAAAGCAGAGAAAAAGTGTCTCCTGCAACCCGTTCCCTTGGTGCTAGATGAACGAACGTCTCTCCACTTGCTCAGTTCTGAGAGATAAGTGTGTGTGAAAGCCGTCCTTCACCTAGCTTGTTGGGAACACAAAGTTTCTTTTCAGTTGCAAAGTCCATTCCATACATATATATGGGGAGGTACTAGCTCCAACTCGGTTTTACAGTGAAAACTGCAGGAACTTCAAACCGGCACTAGGAAACAGACTGAGAAAGCAGAGAAAAAGTGTCTCCTGCAACCCGTTCCCTTGGTGCTAGATGAACGAACGTCTCTCCACTTGCTCAGTTCTGAGAGATAAGTGTGTGTGAAAGCCGTCCTTCACCTAGATTTTTGGAAACACAAAGTTTCTTTTCAGTTGCAAACTCCATTCCATACATATATATTTGGAGGTAGAAGCTCCAACTCGGTTTGACAGTGAAAACTGCAGGAACTTCAAACCGGCACTAGGAAACAGACTGAGAAAGCAGAGAAAAAGTGTCTCCCGCAACCCGTTCCCTTGGTGCTAGATGAACGAACGTCTCTCCACTTGCTCAGATCTGAGAGATAAGTGTGTGTGAAAGCCGTCCTTCACCTAGCTTGTTGGGAACACAAAGTTTCTTTTCAGTTGCAAACTCCATTCCATACATATATATGGGGAGGTACTAGCTCCAACTCGGTTTTACAGTGAAAACAGCAGGAACTTCAAACTGGCACTAGGAAACAGACTGAGAAAGCAGAGAAAAAGTGTCTCCTGCAACCCGTTCCCTTGGTGCTAGATGAACGAACGTCTCTCCACTTGCTCAGTTCTGAGAGATAAGTGTGTGTGAAAGCCGTCCTTCACCTAGCTTGTTGGGAACACAAAGTTTCTTTTCAGTTGCAAACTCCATTCCATACATATATATGGGGAGGTACTAGCTCCAACTCGGTTTTACAGTGAAAACTGCAGGAACTTCAAACCGGCACTAGGAAACAGACTGAGAAAGCAGAGAAAAAGTGTCTCCTGCAACCCGTTCCCTTGGTGCTAGATGAACGAACGTCTCTCCACTTGCTCAGTTCTGAGACATAAGTGTGTGTGAAAGCCGTCCTTCACATAGCTTTCTGGGAACACAAAGATTCTTTTCAGTTGCAAACTCCATTCCATACATATATATTTGGAGGAAGAAGCTCCAACTCGGTTTTACAGTGAAAACTGCAGGAACTTCAAACCGGCACTAGGAAACAGACTGAGAAAGCAGAGAAAAAGTGTCTCCTGCAACCCGTTCCCTTGGTGCTAGATGAACGAACGTCTCTCGACTTGCTCAGTTCTGAGAGATAAGTGTGTGTGAAAGCCGTCCTTCACCTAGCTTGTTGGGAACACAAAGTTTCTTTTCAGTTGCAAACTCAATTCCATACATATATATGGGGAGGTACTAGCTCCAACTCGGTTTTACAGTGAAAACTGCAGGAACTTCAAACCGGCACTAGGAAACAGACTGAGAAAGCAGAGAAAAAGTGTCTCCTGCAACCCGTTCCCTTGGTGCTAGATGAACGAACGTCTCTCCACTTGCTCAGTTCTGAGAGATAAGTGTGTGTGAAAGCCGTCCTTCACCTAGCTTGTTGGGAACACAAAGTTTCTTTTCAGTTGCAAACTCCATTCCATACATATATATGGGGAGGTACTAGCTCCAACTCGGTTTTACAGTGAAAACTGCAGGAACCTCAAACCGGCACTAGGAAACAGACTGAGAAAGCAGAGAAAAAGTGTCTCCTGCAACCCGTTCCCTTGGTGCTAGATGAACGAACGTCTCTCCACTTGCTCAGTTCTGAGAGATAAGTGTGTGTGAAAGCCGTCCTTCACCTAGCTTGTTGGGAACACAAAGTTTCTTTTCAGTTGCAAACTCCATTCCATACATATATATGGGGAGGTAAAAACTCCAACTCGGTTTTACAGTGAAAACTGCAGGAATTTCAAACCGGCACTAGGAAACAGACTGAGAAAGCAGAGAAAAAGTGTCTCCTGCAACCCGTTCCCTTGGTGCTAGATGAACGAACGTCTCTCCACTTGCTCAGTTCTGAGAGATATGTGTGTGTGAAAGCCGTCCTTCACCTAGCTTTTTGGGAACACGAAGTTTCTTTTCAGTTGCAAACTCCATTCCATACATATATATTTGGAGGTAGAAGCTCCAACTCGGTTTTACAGTGAAAACTGCAGGAACTTCAAACCGGCACTAGGAAACAGACTGAGAAAGCAGAGAAAAAGTGTCTCCTGCAACCCGTTCCCTTGGTGCTAGATGAACGAACATCTCTCCACTTGCTCAGTTCTGAGAGATAAGTGTGTGTGAAAGCCATCCTTCACCTAGCTTGTTGGGAACACAAAGTTTCTTTTCAGTTGCAAACTCCATTCCATACATATATATGGGGAGGTACTAGCTCCAACTCGGTTTTACAGTGAAAACTGCAGGAACTTCATACCGGCACTAGGAAACAGACTGAGAAAGCAGAGAAAAAGTGTCTCCCGCAACCCGTTCCCTTGGTGCTAGATGAACGAACGTCTCTCCACTTGCTCAGTTCTGAGAGATAAGTGTGTGTGAAAGCCGTCCTTCACATAGATTTTTGGGAACACAAAGTTTCTTTTCAGTTGCAAACTCCATTCCATACATATATATTTGGAGGTAGAAGATCCAACTCGGTTTTACAGTGAAAACTGCAGGAACTTCAAACTGGCACTAGGAAACAGACTGAGAAAGCAGAGAAAAAGTGTCTCCTGCAACCCGTTCCCTTGGTGCTAGATGAACGAACGTCTCTCGACTTGCTCAGTTCTGAGAGATAAGTGTGTGTGAAAGCCGTCCTTCACCTAGCTTTTTGGGAACACAAAGTTTCTTTTCAGTTGCAAACTCCATTCCATACATATATATTTGGAGGTAGAAGCTCCAACTCGGTTTTACAGTGAAAACTGCAGGAACTTCAAACCGGCACTAGGAAACAGACTGAGAATGCAGAGAAAAAGTGTCTCCTGCAACCCGTTCCCTTGGTGCTAGATGAACGAACGTCTCTCCACTTGCTCAGTTCTGAGAGATAAGTGTGTGTGAAAGCCGTCCTTCACCTAGCTTGTTGGGAACACAAAGTTTCTTTTCAGTTGCAAACTCCATTCCATACATATATATGGGGAGGTACTAGCTCCAACTCGGTTTTACAGTGAAAACTGCAGGAACTTCATACCGGCACTAGGAAACAGACTGAGAAAGCAGAGAAAAAGTGTCTCCCGCAACCCGTTCCCTTGGTGCTAGATGAACGAACGTCTCTCCACTTGCTCAGTTCTGAGAGATAAGTGTGTGTGAAAGCCGTCCTTCACATAGATTTTTGGGAACACAAAGTTTCTTTTCAGTTGCAAACTCCATTCCATACATATATATTTGGAGGTAGAAGATCCAACTCGGTTTTACAGTGAAAACTGCAGGAACTTCAAACTGGCACTAGGAAACAGACTGAGAAAGCAGAGAAAAAGTGTCTCCTGCAACCCGTTCCCTTGGTGCTAGATGAACGAACGTCTCTCGACTTGCTCAGTTCTGAGAGATAAGTGTGTGTGAAAGCCGTCCTTCACCTAGCTTTTTGGGAACACAAAGTTTCTTTTCAGTTGCAAACTCCATTCCATACATATATATTTGGAGGTAGAAGCTCCAACTCGGTTTTACAGTGAAAACTGCAGGAACTTCAAACCGGCACTAGGAAACAGACTGAGAATGCAGAGAAAAAGTGTCTCCTGCAACCCGTTCCCTTGGTGCTAGATGAACGAACGTCTCTCCACTTGCTCAGTTCTGAGAGATAAGTGTGTGTGAAAGCCGTCCTTCACCTAGCTTGTTGGGAACACAAAGTTTCTTTTCAGTTGCAAACTCCATTCCATACATATATATGGGGAGGTACTAGCTCCAACTCGGTTTGACAGTGAAAACTGCAGGAACTTCAAACCGGCACTAGGAAACAGACTGAGAAAGCAGAGAAAAAGTGTCTCCTGCAACCCGTTCCCTTGGTGCTAGATGAACGAACGTCTCTCCACTTGCTCAGTTCTGAGAGATATGTGTGTGTGAAAGCCGTCCTTCACCTAGCTTTTTGGGAACACAAAGTTTCTTTTCAGTTGCAAACTCCATTCCATACATATATATTTGGAGGTAGAAGCTCCAACTCGGTTTTACAGTGAAAACTGCAGGAACTTCAAACCGGCACTAGGAAACAGACTGAGAAAGCAGAGAAAAAGTGTCTCCCGCAACCCGTTCCCTTGGTGCTAGATGAACGAACGTCTCTCCACTTGCTCAGTTCTGAGAGATAAGTGTGTGTGAAAGCCGTCCTTCACATAGATTTTTGGGAACACAAAGTTTCTTTTCAGTTGCAAACTCCATTCCATACATATATATTTGGAGGTAGAAGATCCAACTCGGTTTTACAGTGAAAACTGCAGGAACTTCAAACCGGCACTAGGAAACAGACTGAGAATGCAGAGAAAAAGTGTCTCCTGCAACCCGTTCCCTTGGTGCTAGATGAACGAACGTCTCTCCACTTGCTCAGTTCTGAGAGATAAGTGTGTGTGAAAGCCGTCCTTCACCTAGCTTGTTGGGAACACAAAGTTTCTTTTCAGTTGCAAACTCCATTCCATACATATATATGGGGAGGTACTAGCTCCAACTCGGTTTGACAGTGAAAACTGCAGGAACTTCAAACCGGCACTAGGAAACAGACTGAGAAAGCAGAGAAAAAGTGTCTCCTGCAACCCGTTCCCTTGGTGCTAGATGAACGAACGTCTCTCCACTTGCTCAGTTCTGAGAGATATGTGTGTGTGAAAGCCGTCCTTCACCTAGCTTTTTGGGAACACAAAGTTTCTTTTCAGTTGCAAACTCCATTCCATACATATATATTTGGAGGTAGAAGCTCCAACTCGGTTTTACAGTGAAAACTGCAGGAACTTCAAACCGGCACTAGGAAACAGACTGAGAAAGCAGAGAAAAAGTGTCTCCCGCAACCCGTTCCCTTGGTGCTAGATGAACGAACGTCTCTCCACTTGCTCAGTTCTGAGAGATAAGTGTGTGTGAAAGCCGTCCTTCACATAGATTTTTGGGAACACAAAGTTTCTTTTCAGTTGCAAACTCCATTCCATACATATATATTTGGAGGTAGAAGATCCAACTCGGTTTTACAGTGAAAACTGCAGGAACTTCAAACTGGCACTAGGAAACAGACTGAGAAAGCAGAGAAAAAGTGTCTCCTGCAACCCGTTCCCTTGGTGCTAGATGAACGAACGTCTCTCCACTTGCTCAGTTCTGAGAGATAAGTGTGTGTGAAAGCCGTCCTTCACCTAGCTTTTTGGGAACACAAAGTTTCTTTTCAGTTGCAAACTCCATTCCATACATATATATTTGGAGGTAGAAGCTCCAACTCGGTTTTACAGTGAAAACTGCAGGAACTTCAAACCGGCACTAGGAAACAGACTGAGAATGCAGAGAAAAAGTGTCTCCTGCAACCCGTTCCCTTGGTGCTAGATGAACGAACGTCTCTCCACTTGCTCAGTTCTGAGAGATAAGTGTGTGTGAAAGCCGTCCTTCACCTAGCTTGTTGGGAACACAAAGTTTCTTTTCAGTTGCAAACTCCATTCCATACATATATATGGGGAGGTACTAGCTCCAACTCGGTTTTACAGTGAAAACTGCAGGAACTTCAAACCGGCACTAGGAAACAGACTGAGAAAGCAGAGAAAAAGTGTCTCCTGCAACCCGTTCCTTTGGTGCTAGATGAACGAACGTCTCTCCACTTGCTCAGTTCTGAGAGATAAGTGTGTGTGAAAGCCGTCCTTCACCTAGCTTGTTGGGAACACAAAGTTTCTTTTCAGTTGCAAATTCCATTCCATACATATATATGGGGAGGTACTAACTCCAACTCGGTTTGACAGTGAAAACTGCAGGAACTTCAAACCGGCACTAGGAAACAGACTGAGAAAGCAGAGAAAAAGTGTCTCCTGCAACCCGTTCCCTTGGTGCTAGATGAACGAACGTCTCTCCACTTGCTCAGTTCTGAGACATAAGTGTGTGTGAAAGCCGTCCTTCACATAGCTTTTTGGGAACACAAAGATTCTTTTCAGTAGCAAATTCCATTCCATACATATATATTTGGAGGAAGAAGCTCCAACTCGGTTTTACAGTGAAAACTGCAGGAACTTCAAACCGGCACTAGGAAACAGACTGAGAAAGCAGAGAAAAAGTGTCTCCTGCAACCCGTTCCCTTGGTGCTAGATGAACGAACGTCTCTCCACTTGCTCAGTTCTGAGAGATAAGTGTGTGTGAAAGCCGTCCTTCACCTAGCTTTTTGGGAACACAAAGTTTCTTTTCAGTTGCAAACTCCATTCCATACATATATATTTGGAGGTAGAAGCTCCAACTCGGTTTTACAGTGAAAACTGCAGGAACTTCAAACCGGCACTAGGAAACAGACTGAGAATGCAGAGAAAAAGTGTCTCCTGCAACCCGTTCCCTTGGTGCTAGATGAACGAACGTCTCTCCACTTGCTCAGTTCTGAGAGATAAGTGTGTGTGAAAGCCGTCCTTCACCTAGCTTGTTGGGAACACAAAGTTTCTTTTCAGTTGCAAACTCCATTCCATACATATATATGGGGAGGTACTAGCTCCAACTCGGTTTGACAGTGAAAACTGCAGGAACTTCAAACCGGCACTAGGAAACAGACTGAGAAAGCAGAGAAAAAGTGTCTCCTGCAACCCGTTCCCTTGGTGCTAGATGAACGAACGTCTCTCCACTTGCTCAGTTCTGAGAGATATGTGTGTGTGAAAGCCGTCCTTCACCTAGCTTTTTGGGAACACAAAGTTTCTTTTCAGTTGCAAACTCCATTCCATACATATATATTTGGAGGTAGAAGCTCCAACTCGGTTTTACAGTGAAAACTGCAGGAACTTCAAACCGGCACTAGGAAACAGACTGAGAAAGCAGAGAAAAAGTGTCTCCTGCAACCCGTTCCCTTGGTGCTAGATGAACGAACGTCTCTCCACTTGCTCAGTTCTGAGAGATAAGTGTGTGTGAAAGCCGTCCTTCACCTAGCTTGTTGGGAACACAAAGTTTCTTTTCAGTTGCAAACTCCATTCCATACATATATATGGGGAGGTACTAGCTCCAACTCGGTTTTACAGTGAAAACTGCAGGAACTTCAAACCGGCACTAGGAAACAGACTGAGAAAGCAGAGAAAAAGTGTCTCCTGCAACCCGTTCCCTTGGTGCTAGATGAACGAACGTCTCTCCACTTGCTCAGTTCTGAGAGATAAGTGTGTGTGAAAGCCGTCCTTCACCTAGCTTGTTGGGAACACAAAGTTTCTTTTCAGTTGCAAACTCCATTCCATACATATATATGGGGAGGTACTAGCTCCAACTCGGTTTTACAGTGAAAACTGCAGGAACTTCAAACCGGCACTAGGAAACAGACTGAGAAAGCAGAGAAAAAGTGTCTCCTGCAACCCGTTCCCTTGGTGCTAGATGAACGAACGTCTCTCCACTTGCTCATTTCTGAGAGATAAGTGTGTGTGAAAGCCGTCCTTCACCTAGCTTGTTGGGAACACAAAGTTTCTTTTCAGTTGCAAACTCCATTCCATACATATATATGGGGACGTACTAACTCCAACTCGGTTTTACAGTGAAAACTGCAGGAACTTCAAACCGGCACTAGGAAACAGACTGAGAAAGCAGAGAAAAAGTGTCTCCTGCAACCTGTTCCCTTGGTGCTAGATGAACGAACGTCTCTCCACTTGCTCAGTTCTGAGACATAAGTGTGTGTGAAAGCCGTCCTTCACATAGCTTTTTGGGAACACAAAGATTCTTTTCAGTTGCAAACTCCATTCCATACATATATATTTGGAGGAAGAAGCTCCAACTCGGTTTTACAGTGAAAACTGCAGGAACTTCAAACCGGCACTAGGAAACAGACTGAGAAAGCAGAGAAAAAGTGTCTCCTGCAACCCGTTCCCTTGGTGCTAGATGAACGAACGTCTCTCGACTTGCTCAGTTCTGAGAGATAAGTGTGTGTGAAAGCCGTACTTCACCTAGCTTGTTGGGAACACAAAGTTTCTTTTCAGTTGCAAACTCCATTCCATACATATATATGGGGAGGTACTAGCTCCAACTCGGTTTTACAGTGAAAACTGCAGGAACTTCAAACCGGCACTAGGAAACAGACTGAGAAAGCAGAGAAAAAGTGTCTCCTGCAACCCGTTCCTTTGGTGCTAGATGAACGAACGTCTCTCCACTTGCTTAGTTCTGAGAGATATGTGTGTGTGAAAGCCGTCCTTCACT
This sequence comes from Camelus dromedarius, assembly GCF_036321535.1. NCBI lineage: Eukaryota > Metazoa > Chordata > Mammalia > Artiodactyla > Camelidae > Camelus > Camelus dromedarius. The sequence continues at coordinate 537,509 of NW_026989830.1, forward strand.
TAGCTTTTTGGGAACACAAAGTTTCTTTTCAGTTGCAAACTCCATTCCATACATATATATTTGGAGGTAGAAGCTCCAACTCGATTTTACAGTGAAAACTGCAGGAACTTCAAACCGGCACTAGGAAACAGACTGAGAAAGCAGAGAAAAAGTGTCTCCTGCAACCCGTTCCCTTGGTGCTAGATGAACGAACGTCTCTCCACTTGCTCAGTTCTGAGAGATAAGTGTGTGTGAAAGCCGTCCTTCACCTAGCTTGTTGGGAACACAGAGTTTCTTTTCAGATGAAATATCCACTCCATACATATATATGGGGAGGTACTAGCTCCAACTCGGTTTTACAGTGAAAACTGCAGGAACTTCATACCGGCACTAGGAAACAGACTGAGAAAGCAGAGAAAAAGTGTCTCCCGCAACCCGTTCCCTTGGTGCTAGATGAACGAACGTCTCTCCACTTGCTCAGTTCTGAGAGATAAGTGTGTGTGAAAGCCGTCCTTCACATAGATTTTTGGGAACACAAAGTTTGTTTTCAGTTGCAAACTCCATTCCATACATATATATGGGGAGGTACTAGCTCCAACTCGGTTTTACAGTGAAAAGAGCAGGAACTTCAAACCGGCACTAGGAAACAGACTGAGAAAGCAGAGAAAAAGTGTCTCCTGCAACCCGTTCCCTTGGTGCTAGATGAACGAACGTCTCTCCACTTGCTCAGTTCTGAGAGATAAGTGTGTGTGAAAGCCGTCCTTCACCTAGATTGTTGGGAACACATAGTTTCTTTTCAGTTGCAAACTCCATTCCATACATATATATGGGGAGGTACAAGCTCCAACTCGGTTTGACAGTGAAAACTGCAGGAACTTCAAACCGGCACTAGGAAACAGACTGAGAAAGCAGAGAAAAAGTGTCTCCTGCAACCCGTTCCCTTGGTGCTAGATGAACGAACGTCTCTCGACTTGCTCAGTTCTGAGAGATAAGTGTGTGTGAAAGCCGTACTTCACCTAGCTTGTTGGGAACACAAAGTTTCTTTTCAGTTGCAAACTCCATTCCATACATATATATGGGGAGGTACTAGCTCCAACTCGGTTTTACAGTGAAAACTGCAGGAACTTCAAACCGGCACTAGGAAACAGACTGAGAAAGCAGAGAAAAAGTGTCTCCTGCAACCCGTTCCTTTGGTGCTAGATGAACGAACGTCTCTCCACTTGCTCAGTTCTGAGAGATATGTGTGTGTGAAAGCCGTCCTTCACTTAGCTTTTTGGGAACACAAAGTTTCTTTTCAGTTGCAAACTCCATTCCATACATATATATTTGGAGGTAGAAGCTCCAACTCGATTTTACAGTGAAAACTGCAGGAACTTCAAACCGGCACTAGGAAACAGACTGAGAAAGCAGAGAAAAAGTGTCTCCTGCAACCCGTTCCCTTGGTGCTAGATGAACGAACGTCTCTCCACTTGCTCAGTTCTGAGAGATAAGTGTGTGTGAAAGCCGTACTTCACCTAGCTTGTTGGGAACACAGAGTTTCTTTTCAGATGAAATATCCACTCCATACATATATATGGGGAGGTACTAGCTCCAACTCGGTTTTACAGTGAAAACTGCAGGAACTTCATACCGGCACTAGGAAACAGACTGAGAAAGCAGAGAAAAAGTGTCTCCCGCAACCCGTTCCCTTGGTGCTAGATGAACGAACGTCTCTCCACTTGCTCAGTTCTGAGAGATAAGTGTGTGTGAAAGCCGTCCTTCACATAGATTTTTGGGAACACAAAGTTTGTTTTCAGTTGCAAACTCCATTCCATACATATATATGGGGAGGTACTAGCTCCAACTCGGTTTTACAGTGAAAAGAGCAGGAACTTCAAACCGGCACTAGGAAACAGACTGAGAAAGCAGAGAAAAAGTGTCTCCTGCAACCCGTTCCCTTGGTGCTAGATGAACGAACGTCTCTCCACTTGCTCAGTTCTGAGAGATAAGTGTGTGTGAAAGCCGTCCTTCACCTAGATTGTTGGGAACACATAGTTTCTTTTCAGTTGCAAACTCCATTCCATACATATATATGGGGAGGTACAAGCTCCAACTCGGTTTGACAGTGAAAACTGCAGGAACTTCAAACCGGCACTAGGAAACAGACTGAGAAAGCAGAGAAAAAGTGTCTCCTGCAACCCGTTCCCTTGGTGCTAGATGAACGAACGTCTCTCACCTTGCTCAGTTCTGAGAGATAAGTGTGTGTGAAAGCCGTCCTTCACCTAGCTTGTTGGGAACACAAAGTTTCTTTTCAGTTGCAAACTCCATTCCATACATATATATGGGGAGGTACTAGCTCCAACTCGGTTTGACAGTGAAAACTGCAGGAACTTCAAACCGGCACTAGGAAACAGACTGAGAAAGCAGAGAAAAAGTGTCTCCTGCAACCCGTTCCCTTGGTGCTAGATGAACGAACGTCTCTCCACTTGCTCAGTTCTGAGAGATATGTGTGTGTGAAAGCCGTCCTTCACCTAGCTTTTTGGGAACACAAAGTTTCTTTTCAGTTGCAAACTCCATTCCATACATATATATTTGGAGGTAGAAGCTCCAACTCGGTTTTACAGTGAAAACTGCAGGAACTTCAAACCGGCACTAGGAAACAGACTGAGAAAGCAGAGAAAAAGTGTCTCCCGCAACCCGTTCCCTTGGTGCTAGATGAACGAACGTCTCTCCACTTGCTCAGTTCTGAGAGATAAGTGTGTGTGAAAGCCGTCCTTCACATAGATTTTTGGGAACACAAAGTTTCTTTTCAGTTGCAAACTCCATTCCATACATATATATTTGGAGGTAGAAGATCCAACTCGGTTTTACAGTGAAAACTGCAGGAACTTCAAACTGGCACTAGGAAACAGACTGAGAAAGCAGAGAAAAAGTGTCTCCTGCAACCCGTTCCCTTGGTGCTAGATGAACGAACGTCTCTCCACTTGCTCAGTTCTGAGAGATAAGTGTGTGTGAAAGCCGTCCTTCACCTAGCTTTTTGGGAACACAAAGTTTCTTTTCAGTTGCAAACTCCATTCCATACATATATATTTGGAGGTAGAAGCTCCAACTCGGTTTTACAGTGAAAACTGCAGGAACTTCAAACCGGCACTAGGAAACAGACTGAGAATGCAGAGAAAAAGTGTCTCCTGCAACCCGTTCCCTTGGTGCTAGATGAACGAACGTCTCTCCACTTGCTCAGTTCTGAGAGATAAGTGTGTGTGAAAGCCGTCCTTCACCTAGCTTGTTGGGAACACAAAGTTTCTTTTCAGTTGCAAACTCCATTCCATACATATATATGGGGAGGTACTAGCTCCAACTCGGTTTTACAGTGAAAACTGCAGGAACTTCAAACCGGCACTAGGAAACAGACTGAGAAAGCAGAGAAAAAGTGTCTCCTGCAACCCGTTCCTTTGGTGCTAGATGAACGAACGTCTCTCCACTTGCTCAGTTCTGAGAGATAAGTGTGTGTGAAAGCCGTCCTTCACCTAGCTTGTTGGGAACACAAAGTTTCTTTTCAGTTGCAAATTCCATTCCATACATATATATGGGGAGGTACTAACTCCAACTCGGTTTTACAGTGAAAACTGCAGGAACTTCAAACCGGCACTAGGAAACAGACTGAGAAAGCAGAGAAAAAGTGTCTCCTGCAACCCGTTCCCTTGGTGCTAGATGAACGAACGTCTCTCCACTTGCTCAGTTCTGAGACATAAGTGTGTGTGAAAGCCGTCCTTCACATAGCTTTTTGGGAACACAAAGATTCTTTTCAGTAGCAAATTCCATTCCATACATATATATTTGGAGGAAGAAGCTCCAACTCGGTTTTACAGTGAAAACTGCAGGAACTTCAAACCGGCACTAGGAAACAGACTGAGAAAGCAGAGAAAAAGTGTCTCCTGCAACCCGTTCCCTTGGTGCTAGATGAACGAACGTCTCTCCACTTGCTCAGTTCTGAGAGATAAGTGTGTGTGAAAGCCGTCCTTCACCTAGCTTTTTGGGAACACAAAGTTTCTTTTCAGTTGCAAACTCCATTCCATACATATATATTTGGAGGTAGAAGCTCCAACTCGGTTTTACAGTGAAAACTGCAGGAACTTCAAACCGGCACTAGGAAACAGACTGAGAAAGCAGAGAAAAAGTGTCTCCTGCAACCCGTTCCCTTGGTGCTAGATGAACGAACGTCTCTCCACTTGCTCAGTTCTGAGAGATAAGTGTGTGTGAAAGCCGTCCTTCACCAAGCTTTTTGGGAACACAAAGTTTCTTTTCAGTTGCAAACTCCATTCCATACATATATATTTGGAGGTAGAAGCTCCAACTCGGTTTTACAGTGAAAACTGCAGGAACTTCAAACCGGCACTAGGAAACAGACTGAGAAAGCAGAGAAAAAGTGTCTCCTGCAACCCGTTCCCTTGGTGCTAGATGAACGAACGTCTCTCCACTTGCTCAGTTCTGAGAGATATGTGTGTGTGAAAGCCGTCCTTCACCTAGCTTTTTGGGAACACAAAGTTTCTTTTCAGTTGCAAACTCCATTCCATACATATATATTTGGAGGTAGAAGCTCCAACTCGGTTTTACAGTGAAAACTGCAGGAACTTCAAACCGGCACTAGGAAACAGACTGAGAAAGCAGAGAAAAAGTGTCTCCTGCAACCCGTTCCCTTGGTGCTAGATGAACGAACGTCTCTCCACTTGCTCAGTTCTGAGAGATAAGTGTGTGTGAAAGCCGTCCTTCACCTAGCTTGTTGGGAACACAAAGTTTCTTTTCAGTTGCAAACTCCATTCCATACATATATATGGGGAGGTACTAGCTCCAACTCGGTTTTACAGTGAAAACTGCAGGAACTTCAAACCGGCACTAGGAAACAGACTGAGAAAGCAGAGAAAAAGTGTCTCCTGCAACCCGTTCCCTTGGTGCTAGATGAACGAACGTCTCTCCACTTGCTCAGTTCTGAGAGATAAGTGTGTGTGAAAGCCGTCCTTCACCTAGCTTGTTGGGAACACAAAGTTTCTTTTCAGTTGCAAACTCCATTCCATACATATATATGGGGAGGTACTAGCTCCAACTCGGTTTTACAGTGAAAACTGCAGGAACTTCAAACCGGCACTAGGAAACAGACTGAGAAAGCAGAGAAAAAGTGTCTCCTGCAACCCGTTCCCTTGGTGCTAGATGAACGAACGTCTCTCCACTTGCTCATTTCTGAGAGATAAGTGTGTGTGAAAGCCGTCCTTCACCTAGCTTGTTGGGAACACAAAGTTTCTTTTCAGTTGCAAACTCCATTCCATACATATATATGGGGACGTACTAACTCCAACTCGGTTTTACAGTGAAAACTGCAGGAACTTCAAACCGGCACTAGGAAACAGACTGAGAAAGCAGAGAAAAAGTGTCTCCTGCAACCTGTTCCCTTGGTGCTAGATGAACGAACGTCTCTCCACTTGCTCAGTTCTGAGACATAAGTGTGTGTGAAAGCCGTTCTTCACATAGCTTTTTGGGAACACAAAGATTCTTTTCAGTTGCAAACTCCATTCCATACATATATATTTGGAGGAAGAAGCTCCAACTCGGTTTTACAGTGAAAACTGCAGGAACTTCAAACCGGCACTAGGAAACAGACTGAGAAAGCAGAGAAAAAGTGTCTCCTGCAACCCGTTCCCTTGGTGCTAGATGAACGAACGTCTCTCGACTTGCTCAGTTCTGAGAGATAAGTGTGTGTGAAAGCCGTACTTCAACCAGCTTGTTGGGAACACAAAGTTTCTTTTCAGTTGCAAACTCCATTCCATACATATATATGGGGAGGTACTAGCTCCAACTCGGTTTTACAGTGAAAACTGCAGGAACTTCAAACCGGCACTAGGAAACAGACTGAGAAAGCAGAGAAAAAGTGTCTCCTGCAACCCGTTCCTTTGGTGCTAGATGAACGAACGTCTCTCCACTTGCTCAGTTCTGAGAGATATGTGTGTGTGAAAGCCGTCCTTCACTTAGCTTTTTGGGAACACAAAGTTTCTTTTCAGTTGCAAACTCCATTCCATACATATATATTTGGAGGTAGAAGCTCCAACTCGATTTTACAGTGAAAACTGCAGGAACTTCAAACCGGCACTAGGAAACAGACTGAGAAAGCAGAGAAAAAGTGTCTCCTGCAACCCGTTCCCTTGGTGCTAGATGAACGAACGTCTCTCCACTTGCTCAGTTCTGAGAGATAAGTGTGTGTGAAAGCCGTCCTTCACCTAGCTTGTTGGGAACACAGAGTTTCTTTTCAGATGAAATATCCACTCCATACATATATATGGGGAGGTACTAGCTCCAACTCGGTTTTACAGTGAAAACTGCAGGAACTTCATACCGGCACTAGGAAACAGACTGAGAAAGCAGAGAAAAAGTGTCTCCCGCAACCCGTTCCCTTGGTGCTAGATGAACGAACGTCTCTCCACTTGCTCAGTTCTGAGAGATAAGTGTGTGTGAAAGCCGTCCTTCACATAGATTTTTGGGAACACAAAGTTTGTTTTCAGTTGCAAACTCCATTCCATACATATATATGGGGAGGTACTAGCTCCAACTCGGTTTTACAGTGAAAAGAGCAGGAACTTCAAACCGGCACTAGGAAACAGACTGAGAAAGCAGAGAAAAAGTGTCTCCTGCAACCCGTTCCCTTGGTGCTAGATGAACGAACGTCTCTCCACTTGCTCAGTTCTGAGAGATAAGTGTGTGTGAAAGCCGTCCTTCACCTAGATTGTTGGGAACACATAGTTTCTTTTCAGTTGCAAACTCCATTCCATACATATATATGGGGAGGTACAAGCTCCAACTCGGTTTGACAGTGAAAACTGCAGGAACTTCAAACCGGCACTAGGAAACAGACTGAGAAAGCAGAGAAAAAGTGTCTCCTGCAACCCGTTCCCTTGGTGCTAGATGAACGAACGTCTCTCACCTTGCTCAGTTCTGAGAGATAAGTGTGTGTGAAAGCCGTCCTTCACCTAGCTTGTTGGGAACACAAAGTTTCTTTTCAGTTGCAAACTCCATTCCATACATATATATGGGGAGGTACTAGCTCCAACTCGGTTTTACAGTGAAAACTGCAGGAACTTCAAACCGGCACTAGGAAACAGACTGAGAAAGCAGAGAAAAAGTGTCTCCTGCAACCCGTTCCCTTGGTGCTAGATGAACGAACGTCTCTCCACTTGCTCAGTTCTGAGAGATATGTGTGTGTGAAAGCCGTCCTTCACTTAGGTTTTGGGAACACAAAGTTTCTTTTCAGTTGCAAACTCCATTCCATACATATATATTTGGAGGTAGAAGCTCCAACTCGGTTTTACAGTGAAAACTGCAGGAACTTCAAACCGGCACTAGGAAACAGACTGAGAAAGCAGAGAAAAAGTGTCTCCTGCAACCCGTTCCCTTGGTGCTAGATGAACGAACGTCTCTCCACTTGCTCAGTTCTGAGAGATAAGTGTGTGTGAAAGCCGTCCTTCACCTAGCTTGTTGGGAACACAAAGTTTCTTTTCAGTTGCAAACTCCATTCCATACATATATATGGGGAGGTACTAGCTCCAACACGGTTTTACAGTGAAAACTGCAGGAACTTCATACCGGCACTAGGAAACAGACTGAGAAAGCAGAGAAAAAGTGACTCCCGCAACCCGTTCCCTTGGTGCTAGATGAACGAACGTCTCTCCACTTGCTCAGTTCTGAGAGATAAGTGTGTGTGAAAGCCGTCCTTCACATAGATTTTTGGGAACACAAAGTTTCTTTTCAGTTGCAAACTCCATTCCATACATATATATTTGGAGGTAGAAGATCCAACTCGGTTTTACAGTGAAAACTGCAGGAACTTCAAACTGGCACTAGGAAACAGACTGAGAAAGCAGAGAAAAAGTGTCTCCTGCAACCCGTTCCCTTGGTGCTAGATGAACGAACGTCTCTCCACTTGCTCAGTTCTGAGAGATAAGTGTGTGTGAAAGCCGTCCTTCACCTAGCTTTTTGGGAACACAAAGTTTCTTTTCAGTTGCAAACTCCATTCCATACATATATATGGGGAGGTACTAGCTCCAACTCGGTTTTACAGTGAAAACTGCAGGAACTTCAAACCGGCACTAGGAAACAGACTGAGAAAGCAGAGAAAAAGTGTCTCCTGCAACCCGTTCCTTTGGTGCTAGATGAACGAACGTCTCTCCACTTGCTCAGTTCTGAGAGATAAGTGTGTGTGAAAGCCGTACTTCACCTAGCTTGTTGGGAACACAAAGTTTCTTTTCAGTTGCAAACTCCATTCCATACATATATATGGGGAGGTACTAGCTCCAACTCGGTTTTACAGTGAAAACTGCAGGAACTTCAAACCGGCACTAGGAAACAAACTGAGAAAGCAGAGAAAAAGTGTCTCCTGCAACCCGTTCCTTTGGTGCTAGATGAACGAACGTCTCTCCACTTGCTCAGTTCTGAGAGATAAGTGTGTGTGAAAGCCGTCCTTCACCTAGCTTGTTGGGAACACAAAGTTTCTTTTCAGTTGCAAATTCCATTCCATACATATATATGGGGAGGTACTAACTCCAACTCGGTTTTACAGTGAAAACTGCAGGAACTTCAAACCGGCACTAGGAAACAGACTGAGAAAGCAGAGAAAAAGTGTCTCCTGCAACCCGTTCCCTTGGTGCTAGATGAACGAACGTCTCTCCACTTGCTCAGTTCTGAGACATAAGTGTGTGTGAAAGCCGTCCTTCACATAGCTTTTTGGGAACACAAAGATTCTTTTCAGTAGCAAATTCCATTCCATACATATATATTTGGAGGAAGAAGCTCCAACTCGGTTTTACAGTGAAAACTGCAGGAACTTCAAACCGGCACTAGGAAACAGACTGAGAAAGCAGAGAAAAAGTGTCTCCTGCAACCCGTTCCCTTGGTGCTAGATGAACGAACGTCTCTCCACTTGCTCAGTTCTGAGAGATAAGTGTGTGTGAAAGCCGTCCTTCACCTAGCTTTTTGGGAACACAAAGTTTCTTTTCAGTTGCAAACTCCATTCCATACATATATATTTGGAGGTAGAAGCTCCAACTCGGTTTTACAGTGAAAACTGCAGGAACTTCAAACCGGCACTAGGAAACAGACTGAGAATGCAGAGAAAAAGTGTCTCCTGCAACCCGTTCCCTTGGTGCTAGATGAACGAACGTCTCTCCACTTGCTTAGTTCTGAGAGATAAGAGTGTGTGAAAGCCGTCCTTCACCTAGCTTGTTGGGAACACAAAGTTTCTTTTCAGTTGCAAACTCCATTCCATACATATATATGGGGAGGTACTAGCTCCAACTCGGTTTGACAGTGAAAACTGCAGGAACTTCAAACCGGCACTAGGAAACAGACTGAGAAAGCAGAGAAAAAGTGTCTCCTGCAACCCGTTCCCTTGGTGCTAGATGAACGAACGTCTCTCCACTTGCTCAGTTCTGAGAGATATGTGTGTGTGAAAGCCGTCCTTCACCTAGCTTTTTGGGAACACAAAGTTTCTTTTCAGTTGCAAACTCCATTCCATACATATATATTTGGAGGTAGAAGCTCCAACTCGGTTTTACAGTGAAAACTGCAGGAACTTCAAACCGGCACTAGGAAACAGACTGAGAAAGCAGAGAAAAAGTGTCTCCCGCAACCCGTTCCCTTGGTGCTAGATGAACGAACGTCTCTCCACTTGCTCAGATCTGAGAGATAAGTGTGTGTGAAAGCCGTCCTTCACCTAGCTTGTTGGGAACACAAAGTTTCTTTTAAGTTGCAAACTCCATTCCATACATATATATTTGGAGGAAGAAGCTCCAACTCGGTTTTACAGTGAAAACTGCAGGAACTTCAAACCGGCACTAGGAAACAGACTGAGAAAGCAGAGAAAAAGTGTCTCCTGCAACCCGTTCCCTTGGTGCTAGATGAACGAACGTCTCTCCACTTGCTCAGTTCTGAGAGATAAGTGTGTGTGAAAGCCGTCCTTCACCTAGCTTGTTGGGAACACAAAGTTTCTTTTCAGTTGCAAACTCCATTCCATACATATATATGGGGAGGTACTAGCTCCAACTCGGTTTTACAGTGAAAACTGCAGGAACTTCAAACCGGCACTAGGAAACAGACTGAGAAACCAGAGAAAAAGTGTCTCCCGCAACCCGTTCCCTTGGTGCTAGATGAACGAACGTCTCTCCACTTGCTCAGTTCTGAGAGATAAGTGTGTGTGAAAGCCGTCCTTCACATAGATTTTTGGGAACACAAAGTTTCTTTTCAGTTGCAAACTCCATTCCATACATATATGTTTGGAGGTAGAAGATCCAACTCGGTTTTACAGTGAAAACTGCAGGAACTTCAAACTGGCACTAGGAAACAGACTGAGAAAGCAGAGAAAAAGTGTCTCCTGCAACCCGTTCCCTTGGTGCTAGATGAACGAACGTCTCTCCACTTGCTCAGTTCTGAGAGATAAGTGTGTGTGAAAGCCGTCCTTCACCTAGCTTTTTGGGAACACAAAGTTTCTTTTCAGTTGCAAACTCCATTCCATACATATATATTTGGAGGTAGAAGCTCCAACTCGGTTTTACAGTGAAAACTGCAGGAACTTCAAACCGGCACTAGGAAACAGACTGAGAATGCAGAGAAAAAGTGTCTCCTGCAACCCGTTCCCTTGGTGCTAGATGAACGAACGTCTCTCCACTTGCTCAGTTCTGAGACATAAGTGTGTGTGAAAGCCGTCCTTCACATAGCTTTTTGGGAACACAAAGATTCTTTTCAGTAGCAAATTCCATTCCAAACATATATATTTGGAGGAAGAAGCTCCAACTCGGTTTTACAGTGAAAACTGCAGGAACTTCAAACCGGCACTAGGAAACAGACTGAGAAAGCAGAGAAAAAGTGTCTCCTGCAACCCGTTCCCTTGGTGCTAGATGAACGAACGTCTCTCCACTTGCTCAGTTCTGAGAGATAAGTGTGTGTGAAAGCCGTCCTTCACCTAGCTTTTTGGGAACACAAAGTTTCTTTTCAGTTGCAAACTCCATTCCATACATATATATTTGGAGGTAGAAGCTCCAACTCGGTTTTACAGTGAAAACTGCAGGAACTTCAAACCGGCACTAGGAAACAGACTGAGAATGCAGAGAAAAAGTGTCTCCTGCAACCCGTTCCCTTGGTGCTAGATGAACGAACGTCTCTCCACTTGCTCAGTTCTGAGAGATAAGAGTGTGTGAAAGCCGTCCTTCACCTAGCTTGTTGGGAACACAAAGTTTCTTTTCAGTTGCAAACTCCATTCCATACATATATATGGGGAGGTACTAGCTCCAACTCGGTTTGACAGTGAAAACTGCAGGAACTTCAAACCGGCACTAGGAAACAGACTGAGAAAGCAGAGAAAAAGTGTCTCCTGCAACCCGTTCCCTTGGTGCTAGATGAACGAACGTCTCTCCACTTGCTCAGTTCTGAGAGATATGTGTGTGTGAAAGCCGTCCTTCACCTAGCTTTTTGGGAACACAAAGTTTCTTTTCAGTTGCAAACTCCATTCCATACATATATATTTGGAGGTAGAAGCTCCAACTCGGTTTTACAGTGAAAACTGCAGGAACTTCAAACCGGCACTAGGAAACAGACTGAGAAAGCAGAGAAAAAGTGTCTCCCGCAACCCGTTCCCTTGGTGCTAGATGAACGAACGTCTCTCCACTTGCTCAGATCTGAGAGATAAGTGTGTGTGAAAGCCGTCCTTCACCTAGCTTGTTGGGAACACAAAGTTTCTTTTAAGTTGCAAACTCCATTCCATACATATATATTTGGAGGTAGAAGCTCCAACTCGGTTTTACAGTGAAAACTGCAGGAACTTCAAACCGGCACTAGGAAACAGACTGAGAAAGCAGAGAAAAAGTGTCTCCTGCAACCCGTTCCCTTGGTGCTAGATGAACGAACGTCTCTCCACTTGCTCAGTTCTGAGAGATAAGTGTGTGTGAAAGCCGTCCTTCACCTAGCTTGTTGGGAACACAAAGTTTCTTTTCAGTTGCAAACTCCATTCCATACATATATATGGGGAGGTACTAGCTCCAACTCGGTTTTACAGTGAAAACTGCAGGAACTTCAAACCGGCACTAGGAAACAGACTGAGAAACCAGAGAAAAAGTGTCTCCCGCAACCCGTTCCCTTGGTGCTAGATGAACGAACGTCTCTCCACTTGCTCAGTTCTGAGAGATAAGTGTGTGTGAAAGCCGTCCTTCACATAGATTTTTGGGAACACAAAGTTTCTTTTCAGTTGCAAACTCCATTCCATACATATATGTTTGGAGGTAGAAGATCCAACTCGGTTTTACAGTGAAAACTGCAGGAACTTCAAACTGGCACTAGGAAACAGACTGAGAAAGCAGAGAAAAAGTGTCTCCTGCAACCCGTTCCCTTGGTGCTAGATGAACGAACGTCTCTCCACTTGCTCAGTTCTGAGAGATAAGTGTGTGTGAAAGCCGTCCTTCACCTAGCTTTTTGGGAACACAAAGTTTCTTTTCAGTTGCAAACTCCATTCCATACATATATATTTGGAGGTAGAAGCTCCAACTCGGTTTTACAGTGAAAACTGCAGGAACTTCAAACCGGCACTAGGAAACAGACTGAGAATGCAGAGAAAAAGTGTCTCCTGCAACCCGTTCCCTTGGTGCTAGATGAACGAACGTCTCTCCACTTGCTCAGTTCTGAGAGATAAGTGTGTGTGAAAGCCGTCCTTCACCTAGCTTGTTGGGAACACAAAGTTTCTTTTCAGTTGCAAACTCCATTCCATACATATATATGGGGAGGTACTAGCTCCAACTCGGTTTGACAGTGAAAACTGCAGGAACTTCAAACCGGCACTAGGAAACAGACTGAGAAAGCAGAGAAAAAGTGTCTCCTGCAACCCGTTCCCTTGGTGCTAGATGAACGAACGTCTCTCCACTTGCTCAGTTCTGAGAGATATGTGTGTGTGAAAGCCGTCCTTCACCTAGCTTTTTGGGAACACATAGTTTCTTTTCAGTTGCAAACTCCATTCCATACATATATATTTGGAGGTAGAAGCTCCAACTCTGTTTTACAGTGAAAACTGCAGGAACTTCAAACCGGCACTAGGAAACAGACTGAGAAAGCAGAGAAAAAGTGTCTCCTGCAACCCGTTCCCTTGGTGCTAGATGAACGAACGTCTCTCCACTTGCTCAGTTCTGAGAGATAAGTGTGTGTGAAAGCCGTCCTTCACCTAGCTTGTTGGGAACACAAAGTTTCTTTTCAGTTGCAAACTCCATTCCATACATATATATGGGGAGGTACTAGCTCCAACTCGGTTTTACAGTGAAAACTGCAGGAACTTCAAACCGGCACTAGGAAACAGACTGAGAAAGCAGAGAAAAAGTGTCTCCTGCAACCCGTTCCCTTGGTGCTAGATGAACGAACGTCTCTCCACTTGCTCAGTTCTGAGAGATAAGTGTGTGTGAAAGCCGTCCTTCACCTAGCTTGTTGGGAACACAAAGTTTCTTTTCAGTTGCAAACTCCATTCCATACATATATATGGGGAGGTACTAGCTCCAACTCGGTTTTACAGTGAAAACTGCAGGAACTTCAAACCGGCACTAGGAATCAGACTGAGAAAGCAGAGAAAAAGTGTCTCCTGCAACCCGTTCCCTTGGTGCTAGATGAACGAACGTCTCTCCACTTGCTCATTTCTGAGAGATAAGTGTGTGTGAAAGCCGGCCTTCACCTAGCTTGTTGGGAACACAAAGTTTCTTTTCAGTTGCAAACTCCATTCCATACATATATATGGGGACGTACTAACTCCAACTCGGTTTTACAGTGAAAACTGCAGGAACTTCAAACCGGCACTAGGAAACAGACTGAGAAAGCAGAGAAAAAGTGTCTCCTGCAACCTGTTCCCTTGGTGCTAGATGAACGAACGTCTCTCCACTTGCTCAGTTCTGAGACATAAGTGTGTGTGAAAGCCGTCCTTCACATAGCTTTTTGGGAACACAAAGATTCTTTTCAGTTGCAAACTCCATTCCATACATATATATTTGGAGGAAGAAGCTCCAACTCGGTTTTACAGTGAAAACTGCAGGAACTTCAAACCGGCACTAGGAAACAGACTGAGAAAGCAGAGAAAAAGTGTCTCCTGCAACCCGTTCCCTTGGTGCTAGATGAACGAACGTCTCTCGACTTGCTCAGTTCTGAGAGATAAGTGTGTGTGAAAGCCGTACTTCACCTAGCTTGTTGGGAACACAAAGTTTCTTTTCAGTTGCAAACTCCATTCCATACATATATATGGGGAGGTACTAGCTCCAACTCGGTTTTACAGTGAAAACTGCAGGAACTTCAAACCGGCACTAGGAAACAGACTGAGAAAGCAGAGAAAAAGTGTCTCCTGCAACCCGTTCCTTTGGTGCTAGATGAACGAACGTCTCTCCACTTGCTCAGTTCTGAGAGATATGTGTGTGTGAAAGCCGTCCTTCACTTAGCTTTTTGGGAACACAAAGTTTCTTTTCAGTTGCAAACTCCATTCCATACATATATATTTGGAGGTAGAAGCTCCAACTCGATTTTACAGTGAAAACTGCAGGAACTTCAAACCGGCACTAGGAAACAGACTGAGAAAGCAGAGAAAAAGTGTCTCCTGCAACCCGTTCCCTTGGTGCTAGATGAACGAACGTCTCTCCACTTGCTCAGTTCTGAGAGATAAGTGTGTGTGAAAGCCGTCCTTCACCTAGCTTGTTGGGAACACAGAGTTTCTTTTCAGATGAAATATCCACTCCATACATATATATGGGGAGGTACTAGCTCCAACTCGGTTTTACAGTGAAAACTGCAGGAACTTCATACCGGCACTAGGAAACAGACTGAGAAAGCAGAGAAAAAGTGTCTCCCGCAACCCGTTCCCTTGGTGCTAGATGAACGAACGTCTCTCCACTTGCTCAGTTCTGAGAGATAAGTGTGTGTGAAAGCCGTCCTTCACATAGGTTTTTGGGAACACAAAGTTTGTTTTCAGTTGCAAACTCCATTCCATACATATATATGGGGAGGTACTAGCTCCAACTCGGTTTTACAGTGAAAACAGCAGGAACTTCAAACCGGCACTAGGAAACAGACTGAGAAAGCAGAGAAAAAGTGTCTCCTGCAACCCGTTCCCTTGGTGCTAGATGAACGAACGTCTCTCCACTTGCTCAGTTCTGAGAGATAAGTGTGTGTGAAAGCCGTCCTTCACCTAGATTGTTGGGAACACATAGTTTCTTTTCAGTTGCAAACTCCATTCCATACATATATATGGGGAGGTACAAGCTCCAACTCGGTTTGACAGTGAAAACTGCAGGAACTTCAAACCGGCACTAGGAAACAGACTGAGAAAGCAGAGAAAAAGTGTCTCCTGCAACCCGTTCCCTTGGTGCTAGATGAACGAACGTCTCTCCACTTGCTCAGTTCTGAGAGATATGTGTGTGTGAAAGCCGTCCTTCACTTAGGTTTTGGGAACACAAAGTTTCTTTTCAGTTGCAAACTCCATTCCATACATATATATTTGGAGGTAGAAGCTCCAACTCGGTTTTACAGTGAAAACTGCAGGAACTTCAAACCGGCACTAGGAAACAGACTGAGAAAGCAGAGAAAAAGTGTCTCCTGCAACCCGTTCCCTTGGTGCTAGATGAACGAACGTCTCTCCACTTGCTCAGTTCTGAGAGATAAGTGTGTGTGAAAGCCGTCCTTCACCTAGCTTGTTGGGAACACAAAGTTTCTTTTCAGTTGCAAACTCCATTCCATACATATATATGGGGAGGTACTAGCTCCAACACGGTTTTACAGTGAAAACTGCAGGAACTTCATACCGGCACTAGGAAACAGACTGAGAAAGCAGAGAAAAAGTGTCTCCCGCAACCCGTTCCCTTGGTGCTAGATGAACGAACGTCTCTCCACTTGCTCAGTTCTGAGAGATAAGTGTGTGTGAAAGCCGTCCTTCACATAGATTTTTGGGAACACAAAGTTTCTTTTCAGTTGCAAACTCCATTCCATACATATATATTTGGAGGTAGAAGATCCAACTCGGTTTTACAGTGAAAACTGCAGGAACTTCAAACTGGCACTAGGAAACAGACTGAGAAAGCAGAGAAAAAGTGTCTCCTGCAACCCGTTCCCTTGGTGCTAGATGAACGAACGTCTCTCCACTTGCTCAGTTCTGAGAGATAAGTGTGTGTGAAAGCCGTCCTTCACCTAGCTTTTTGGGAACACAAAGTTTCTTTTCAGTTGCAAACTCCATTCCATACATATATATTTGGAGGTAGAAGCTCCAACTCGGTTTTACAGTGAAAACTGCAGGAACTTCAAACCGGCACTAGGAAACAGACTGAGAATGCAGAGAAGAAGTGTCTCCTGCAACCCGTTCCCTTGGTGCTAGATGAACGAACGTCTCTCCACTTGCTCAGTTCTGAGAGATAAGTGTGTGTGAAAGCCGTCCTTCACCTAGCTTGTTGGGAACACAAAGTTTCTTTTCAGTTGCAAACTCCATTCCATACATATATATGGGGAGGTACTAGCTCCAACTCGGTTTTACAGTGAAAACTGCAGGAACTTCAAACCGGCACTAGGAAACAAACTGAGAAAGCAGAGAAAAAGTGTCTCCTGCAACCCGTTCCTTTGGTGCTAGATGAACGAACGTCTCTCCACTTGCTCAGTTCTGAGAGATAAGTGTGTGTGAAAGCCGTCCTTCACATAGATTTTTGGGAACACAAAGTTTCTTTTCAGTTGCAAATTCCATTCCATACATATATATGGGGAGGTACTAACTCCAACTCGGTTTTACAGTGAAAACTGCAGGAACTTCAAACCGGCACTAGGAAACAGACTGAGAAAGCAGAGAAAAAGTGTCTCCTGCAACCCGTTCCCTTGGTGCTAGATGAACGAACGTCTCTCCACTTGCTCAGTTCTGAGACATAAGTGTGTGTGAAAGCCGTCCTTCACATAGCTTTTTGGGAACACAAAGATTCTTTTCAGTTGCAAACTCCATTCCATACATATATATTTGGAGGAAGAAGCTCCAACTCGGTTTTACAGTGAAAACTGCAGGAACTTCAAACCGGCACTAGGAAACAGACTGAGAAAGCAGAGAAAAAGTGTCTCCTGCAACCCGTTCCCTTGGTGCTAGATGAACGAACGTCTCTCGACTTGCTCAGTTCTGAGAGATAAGTGTGTGTGAAAGCCGTCCTTCACCTAGCTTGTTGGGAACACAAAGTTTCTTTTCAGTTGCAAACTCCATTCCATACATATATATGGGGAGGTACTAGCTCCAACTCGGTTTTACAGTGAAAACTGCAGGAACTTCAAACCGGCACTAGGAAACAGACTGAGAAAGCAGAGAAAAAGTGTCTCCTGCAACCCGTTCCCTTGGTGCTAGATGAACGAACGTCTCTCCACTTGCTCAGTTCTGAGAGATATGTGTGTGTGAAAGCCGTCCTTCACTTAGCTTTTTGGGAACACAAAGTTCCTTTTCAGTTGCAAACTCCATTCCATACATATATATTTGGAGGTAGAAGCTCCAACTCGGTTTTACAGTGAAAACTGCAGGAACTTCATACCGGCACTAGGAAACAGACTGAGAAAGCAGAGAAAAAGTGTCTCCTGCAACCCGTTCCCTTGGTGCTAGATGAACGAACGTCTCTCCACTTGCTCAGTTCTGAGAGATAAGTGTGTGTGAAAGCCGTCCTTCACCTAGCTTGTTGGGAACACAAAGTTTCTTTTCAGTTGCAAACTCCATTCCATACATATATATGGGGAGGTACTAGCTCCAACTCGGTTTTACAGTGAAAACTGCAGGAACTTCATACCGGCACTAGGAAACACACTGAGAAAGCAGAGAAAAAGTGTCTCCCGCAACCCGTTCCCTTGGTGCTAGATGAACGAACGTCTCTCCACTTGCTCAGTTCTGAGAGATAAGTGTGTGTGAAAGCCGTCCTTCACATAGATTTTTGGGAACACAAAGTTTCTTTTCAGTTGCAAACTCCATTCCATACATATATATTTGGAGGTAGAAGATCCAACTCGGTTTTACAGTGAAAACTGCAGGAACTTCAAACTGGCACTAGGAAACAGACTGAGAAAGCAGAGAAAAAGTGTCTCCTGCAACCCGTTCCCTTGGTGCTAGATGAACGAACGTCTCTCCACTTGCTCAGTTCTGAGAGATAAGTGTGTGTGAAAGCCGTCCTTCACCTAGCTTGTTGGGAACACAAAGTTTCTTTTCAGTTGCAAACTCCATTCCATACATATATATGGGGAGGTACTAGCTCCAACTCGGTTTTACAGTGAAAACTGCAGGAACTTCAAACCGGCACTAGGAAACAGACTGAGAAAGCAGAGAAAAAGTGTCTCCTGCAACCCGTTCCTTTGGTGCTAGATGAACGAACGTCTCTCCACTTGCTCAGTTCTGAGAGATAAGTGTGTGTGAAAGCCGTCCTTCACCTAGCTTGTTGGGAACACAAAGTTTCTTTTCAGTTGCAAATTCCATTCCATACATATATATGGGGAGGTACTAACTCCAACTCGGTTTTACAGTGAAAACTGCAGGAACTTCAAACCGGCACTAGGAAACAGACTGAGAAAGCAGAGAAAAAGTGTCTCCTGCAACCCGTTCCCTTGGTGCTAGATGAACGAACGTCTCTCCACTTGCTCAGTTCTGAGACATAAGTGTGTGTGAAAGCCGTCCTTCACATAGCTTTTTGGGAACACAAAGATTCTTTTCAGTTGCAAACTCCATTCCATACATATATATTTGGAGGAAGAAGCTCCAACTCGGTTTTACAGTGAAAACTGCAGGAACTTCAAACCGGCACTAGGAAACAGACTGAGAAACCAGAGAAAAAGTGTCTCCTGCAACCCGTTCCCTTGGTGCTAGATGAACGAACGTCTCTCGACTTGCTCAGTTCTGAGAGATAAGTGTGTGTGAAAGCCGTCCTTCACCTAGCTTGTTGGGAACACAAAGTTTCTTTTCAGTTGCAAACTCCATTCCATACATATATATGGGGAGGTACTAGCTCCAACTCGGTTTTACAGTGAAAACTGCAGGAACTTCAAACCGGCACTAGGAAACAGACTGAGAAAGCAGAGAAAAAGTGTCTCCTGCAACCCGTTCCCTTGGTGCTAGATGAACGAACGTCTCTCCACTTGCTCAGTTCTGAGAGATAAGTGTGTGTGAAAGCCGTCCTTCACCTAGCTTGTTGGGAACACAAAGTTTCTTTTCAGTTGCAAACTCCATTCCATACATATATATGGGGAGGTACTAGCTCCAACTCGGTTTTACAGCGAAAACTGCAGGAACTTCAAACCGGCACTAGGAAACAGACTGAGAAAGCAGAGAAAAAGTGTCTCCTGCAACCCGTTCCCTTGGTGCTAGATGAACGAACGTCTCTCCACTTGCTCAGTTCTGAGAGATAAGTGTGTGTGAAAGCCGTCCTTCACCTAGCTTGTTGGGAACACAAAGTTTCTTTTCAGTTGCAAACTCCATTCCATACATATATATGGGGAGGTAAAAACTCCAACTCGGTTTTACAGTGAAAACTGCAGGAAATTCAAACCGGCACTAGGAAACAGACTGAGAAAGCAGAGAAAAAGTGTCTCCTGCAAACCGTTCCCTTGGTGCTAGATGAACGAAAGTCTCTCCACTTGCTCAGTTCTGAGAGATAAGTGTGTGTGAAAGCCGTCCTTCACCTAGCTTGTTGGGAACACAAAGTTTCTTTTCAGTTGCAAACACCATTCCATACATATATATGGGGAGGTACAAGCTCCAACTCGGTTTTACAGTGAAAACTGCAGGAACTTCAAACCGTCACTAGGAAACAGACTGAGAAAGCAGAGAAAAAGTGTCTCCTGCAACCCGTTCCCTTGGTGCTAGATGAACGAACGTCTCTCCACTTGCTCAGTTCTGAGAGATAAGTTTGTGTGAAAGCCGTCCTTCACCTAGCTTGTTGGGAACACAAAGTTTCTTTTCAGTTGCAAACTCCATTCCATACATATATATTTGGAGGTAGAAGCTCCAACTCGGTTTTACAGTGAAAACTGCAGGAACTTCAAACCGGCACTAGGAAACAGACTGAGAAAGCAGAGAAAAAGTGTCTCCTGCAACCCGTTCACTTGGTGCTAGATGAACGAACGTCTCTCCACTTGCTCAGTTCTGAGAGATAAGTGTGTGTGAAAGCCGTCCTTCACCTAGCTTGTTGGGAACACAAAGTTTCTTTTCAGTTGCAAACTCCATTCCATACATATATATGGGGAGGTACTAGCTCCAACTCGGTTTTACAGTGAAAACTGCAGGAACTTCATACCGGCACTAGGAAACAGACTGAGAAAGCAGAGAAAAAGTGTCTCCCGCAACCCGTTCCCTTGGTGCTAGATGAACGAACGTCTCTCCACTTGCTCAGTTCTGAGAGATAAGTGTGTGTGAAAGCCGTCCTTCACATAGATTTTTGGGAACACAAAGTTTCTTTTCAGTTGCAAACTCCATTCCATACATATATATTTGGAGGTAGAAGATCCAACTCGGTTTTACAGTGAAAACTGCAGGAACTTCATACCGGCACTAGGAAACAGACTGAGAAAGCAGAGAAAAAGTGTCTCCCGCAACCCGTTCCCTTGGTGCTAGATGAACGAACGTCTCTCCACTTGCTCAGTTCTGAGAGATAAGTGTGTGTGAAAGCCGTCCTTCACATAGATTTTTGGGAACACAAAGTTTCTTTTCAGTTGCAAACTCCATTCCATACATATATATTTGGAGGTAGAAGATCCAACTCGGTTTTACAGTGAAAACTGCAGGAACTTCAAACTGGCACTAGGAAACAGACTGAGAAAGCAGAGAAAAAGTGTCTCCTGCAACCCGTTCCCTTGGTGCTAGATGAACGAACGTCTCTCCACTTGCTCAGTTCTGAGAGATAAGTGTGTGTGAAAGCCGTCCTTCACCTAGCTTGTTGGGAACACAAAGTTTCTTTTCAGTTGCAAACTCCATTCAATACATATATATGGGGAGGTACTAGCTCCAACTCGGTTTTACAGTGAAAACTGCAGGAACTTCAAACCGGCACTAGGAAACAGACTGAGAAAGCAGAGAAAAAGTGTCTCCTGCAACCCGTTCTTTGGTGCTAGATGAACGAACGTCTCTCCACTTGCTCAGTTCTGAGAGATAAGTGTGTGTGAAAGCCGTCCTTCACCTAGCTTGTTGGGAACACAAAGTTTCTTTTCAGTTGCAAATTCCATTCCATACATATATATGGGGAGGTACTAACTCCAACTCGGTTTTACAGTGAAAACTGCAGGAACTTCAAACCGGCACTAGGAAACAGACTGAGAAAGCAGAGAAAAAGTGTCTCCTGCAACCCGTTCCATTGGTGCTAGATGAACGAACGTCTCTCCACTTGCTCAGTTCTGAGACATAAGTGTGTGTGAAAGCCGTCCTTCACATAGCTTTTTGGGAACACAAAGACTCTTTTCAGTTGCAAACTCCATTCCATACATATATATTTGGAGGAAGAAGCTCCAACTCGGTTTTACAGTGAAAACTGCAGGAACTTCAAACCGGCACTAGGAAACAGACTGAGAAAGCAGAGAAAAAGTGTCTCCTGCAACCCGTTCCCTTGGTGCTAGATGAACGAACGTCTCTCGACTTGCTCAGTTCTGAGAGATAAGTGTGTGTGAAAGCCGTCCTTCACCTAGCTTGTTGGGAACACAAAGTTTCTTTTCAGTTGCAAACTCCATTCCATACATATATATGGGGAGGTACTAGCTCCAACTCGGTTTTACAGTGAATACTGCAGGAACTTCAAACCGGCACTAGGAAACAGACTGAGAAAGCAGAGAAAAAGTGTCTCCTGCAACCCGTTCCCTTGGTGCTAGATGAACGAACGTCTCTCCACTTGCTCAGTTCTGAGAGATAAGTGTGTGTGAAAGCCGTCCTTCACCTAGCTTGTTGGGAACACAAAGTTTCTTTTCAGTTGCAAACTCCATTCCATACATATATATGGGGAGGTACTAGCTCCAACTCGGTTTTACAGTGAAAACTGCAGGAACTTCAAACCGGCACTAGGAAACAGACTGAGAAAGCAGAGAAAAAGTGTCTCCTGCAACCCGTTCCCTTGGTGCTAGATGAACGAACGTCTCTCCACTTGCTCAGTTCTGAGAGATAAGTGTGTGTGAAAGCCGTCCTTCACCTAGCTTGTTGGGAACACAAAGTTTCTTTTCAGTTGCAAACTCCATTCCATACATATATATGGGGAGGTAAAAACTCCAACTCGGTTTTACAGTGAAAACTGCAGGAAATTCAAACCGGCACTAGGAAACAGACTGAGAAAGCAGAGAAAAAGTGTCTCCTGCAAACCGTTCCCTTGGTGCTAGATGAACGAAAGTCTCTCCACTTGCTCAGTTCTGAGAGATAAGTGTGTGTGAAAGCCGTCCTTCACCTAGCTTGTTGGGAACACAAAGTTTCTTTTCAGTTGCAAACACCATTCCATACATATATATGGGGAGGTACAAGCTCCAACTCGGTTTTACAGTGAAAACTGCAGGAACTTCAAACCGTCACTAGGAAACAGACAGAGAAAGCAGAGAAAAAGTGTCTCCTGCAACCCGTTCCCTTGGTGCTAGATGAACGAACGTCTCTCCACTTGCTCAGTTCTGAGAGATAAGTGTGTGTGAAAGCCGTCCTTCACCTAGCTTGTTGGGAACACAAAGTTTTTTTTCAGTTGCAAATTCCATTCCATACATATATATGGGGAGGTACTAACTCCAACTCGGTTTTACAGTGAAAACTGCAGGAACTTCAAACCGGCACTAGGAAACAGACTGAGAAAGCAGAGAAAAAGTGTCTCCTGCAACCCGTTCCCTTGGTGCTAGATGAACGAACGTCTCTCCACTTGCTCAGTTCTGAGACATAAGTGTGTGTGAAAGCCGTCCTTCACATAGCTTTTTGGGAACACATAGATTCTTTTCAGTTGCAAACTCCATTCCATACATATATATTTGGAGGAAGAAGCTCCAACTCGGTTTTACAGTGAAAACTGCAGGAACTTGAAACCGGCACTAGGAAACAGACTGAGAAAGCAGAGAAAAAGTGTCTCCTGCAACCCGTTCCCTTGGTGCTAGATGAACGAACGTCTCTCGACTTGCTCAGTTCTGAGAGATAAGTGTGTGTGAAAGCCGTCCTTCACCTAGCTTGTTGGGAACACAAAGTTTCTTTTCAGTTGCAAACTCCATTCCATACATATATATGGGGAGGTACTAGCTCCAACTCGGTTTTACAGTGAAAACTGCAGGAACTTCAAACCGGCACTAGGAAACAGACTGAGAAAGCAGAGAAAAAGTGTCTCCTGCAACCCGTTCCCTTGGTGCTAGATGAACGAACGTCTCTCCACTTGCTCAGTTCTGAGAGATAAGTGTGTGTGAAAGCCGTCCTTCACCTAGCTTGTTGGGAACACAAAGTTTCTTTTCAGTTGCAAACTCCATTCCATACATATATATGGGGAGGTAAAAACTCCAACTCGGTTTTACAGTGAAAACTGCAGGAAATTCAAACCGGCACTAGGAAACAGACTGAGAAAGCAGAGAAAAAGTGTCTCCTGCAAACCGTTCCCTTGGTGCTAGATGAACGAAAGTCTCTCCACTTGCTCAGTTCTGAGAGATAAGTGTGTGTGAAAGCCGTCCTTCACCTAGCTTGTTGGGAACACAAAGTTTCTTTTCAGTTGCAAACACCATTCCATACATATATATGGGGAGGTACAAGCTCCAACTCGGTTTTACAGTGAAAACTGCAGGAACTTCAAACCGTCACTAGGAAACAGACTGAGAAAGCAGAGAAAAAGTGTCTCCTGCAACCCGTTCCCTTGGTGCTAGATGAACGAACGTCTCTCCACTTGCTCAGTTCTGAGAGATAAGTGTGTGTGAAAGCCGTCCTTCACCTAGCTTGTTGGGAACACAAAGTTTCTTTTCAGTTGCAAACTCCATTCCATACATATATATTTGGAGGTAGAAGCTCCAACTCGGTTTTACAGTGAAAACTGCAGGAACTTCAAACCGGCACTAGGAAACAGACTGAGAAAGCAGAGAAAAAGTGTCTCCTGCAACCCGTTCACTTGGTGCTAGATGAACGAACGTCTCTCCACTTGCTCAGTTCTGAGAGATAAGTGTGTGTGAAAGCCGTCCTTCACCTAGCTTGTTGGGAACACAAAGTTTCTTTTCAGTTGCAAACTCCATTCCATACATATATATGGGGAGGTACTAGCTCCAACTC
This sequence comes from Camelus dromedarius, assembly GCF_036321535.1. Classification (NCBI taxonomy): domain Eukaryota; kingdom Metazoa; phylum Chordata; class Mammalia; order Artiodactyla; family Camelidae; genus Camelus; species Camelus dromedarius. Next base: position 561,741 of record NW_026989830.1, read on the forward strand.
GGTTTTACAGTGAAAACTGCAGGAACTTCATACCGGCACTAGGAAACAGACTGAGAAAGCAGAGAAAAAGTGTCTCCCGCAACCCGTTCCCTAGGTGCTAGATGAACGAACGTCTCTCCACTTGCTCAGTTCTGAGAGATAAGTGTGTGTGAAAGCCGTCCTTCACATAGATTTTTGGGAACACAAAGTTTCTTTTCAGTTGCAAACTCCATTCCATACATATATATTTGGAGGTAGAAGATCCAACTCGGTTTTACAGTGAAAACTGCAGGAACTTCAAACTGGCACTAGGAAACAGACTGAGAAAGCAGAGAAAAAGTGTCTCCTGCAACCCGTTCCCTTGGTGCTAGATGAACGAACGTCTCTCCACTTGCTCAGTTCTGAGAGATAAGTGTGTGTGAAAGCCGTCCTTCACCTAGCTTTTTGGGAACACAAAGTTTCTTTTCAGTTGCAAACTCCATTCCATACATATATATTTGGAAGTAGAAGCTCCAACTCGGTTTTACAGTGAAAACTGCAGGAACTTCAAACCGGCACTAGGAAACAGACTGAGAATGCAGAGAAAAAGTGTCTCCTGCAACCCGTTCCCTTGGTGCTAGATGAACGAACGTCTCTCCACTTGCTCAGTTCTGAGAGATAAGTGTGTGTGAAAGCCGTCCTTCACCTAGCTTGTTGGGAACACAAAGTTTCTTTTCAGTTGCAAACTCCATTCCATACATATATATGGGGAGGTACTAGCTCCAACTCGGTTTTACAGTGAAAACTGCAGGAACTTCAAACCGGCACTAGGAAACAGACTGAGAAAGCAGAGAAAAAGTGTCTCCTGCAACCCGTTCCTTTGGTGCTAGATGAACGAACGTCTCTCCACTTGCTCAGTTCTGAGAGATAAGTGTGTGTGAAAGCCGTCCTTCACCTAGCTTGTTGGGAACACAAAGTTTCTTTTCAGTTGCAAATTCCATTCCATACATATATATGGGGAGGTACTAACTCCAACTCGGTTTTACAGTGAAAACTGCAGGAACTTCAAACCGGCACTAGGAAACAGACTGAGAAAGCAGAGAAAAAGTGTCTCCTGCAACCCGTTCCCTTGGTGCTAGATGAACGAACGTCTCTCCACTTGCTCAGTTCTGAGACATAAGTGTGTGTGAAAGCCGTCCTTCACATAGCTTTTTGGGAACACAAAGATTCTTTTCAGTTGCAAACTCCATTCCATACATATATATTTGGAGGAAGAAGCTCCAACTCGGTTTTACAGTGAAAACTGCAGGAACTTCAAACCGGCACTAGGAAACAGACTGAGAAAGCAGAGAAAAAGTGTCTCCTGCAACCCGTTCCCTTGGTGCTAGATGAACGAACGTCTCTCGACTTGCTCAGTTCTGAGAGATAAGTGTGTGTGAAAGCCGTCCTTCACCAAGCTTGTTGGGAACACAAAGTTTCTTTTCAGTTGCAAACTCCATTCCATACATATATATGGGGAGGTACTAGCTCCAACTCGGTTTTACAGTGAATACTGCAGGAACTTCAAACCGGCACTAGGAAACAGACTGAGAAAGCAGAGAAAAAGTGTCTCCTGCAACCCGTTCCCTTGGTGCTAGATGAACGAACGTCTCTCCACTTGCTCAGTTCTGAGAGATAAGTGTGTGTGAAAGCCGTCCTTCACCTAGCTTGTTGGGAACACAAAGTTTCTTTTCAGTTGCAAACTCCATTCCATACATATATATGGGGAGGTACTAGCTCCAACTCGGTTTTACAGTGAAAACTGCAGGAACTTCAAACCGGCACTAGGAAACAGACTGAGAAAGCAGAGAAAAAGTGTCTCCTGCAACCCGTTCCCTTGGTGCTAGATGAACGAACGTCTCTCCACTTGCTCAGTTCTGAGAGATAAGTGTGTGTGAAAGCCGTCCTTCACCTAGCTTGTTGGGAACACAAAGTTTCTTTTCAGTTGCAAACTCCATTCCATACATATATATGGGGAGGTAAAAACTCCAACTCGGTTTTACAGTGAAAACTGCAGGAAATTCAAACCGGCACTAGGAAACAGACTGAGAAAGCAGAGAAAAAGTGTCTCCTGCAAACCGTTCCCTTGGTGCTAGATGAACGAAAGTCTCTCCACTTGCTCAGTTCTGAGAGATAAGTGTGTGTGAAAGCCGTCCTTCACCTAGCTTGTTGGGAACACAAAGTTTCTTTTCAGTTGCAAACACCATTCCATACATATATATGGGGAGGTACAAGCTCCAAATCGGTTTTACAGTGAAAACTGCAGGAACTTCAAACCGGCACTAGGAAACAGACTGAGAAAGCAGAGAAAAAGTGTCTCCTGCAACCCGTTCACTTTGTGCTAGATGAACGAACGTCTCTCCACTTGCTCAGTTCTGAGAGATAAGTGTGTGTGAAAGCCGTCCTTCACCTAGCTTGTTGGGAACACAAAGTTTCTTTTCAGTTGCAAACTCCATTCCATACATATATATGGGGAGGTACTAGCTCCAACTCGGTTTTACAGTGAAAACTGCAGGAACTTCATACCGGCACTAGGAAACAGACTGAGAAAGCAGAGAAAAAGTGTCTCCCGCAACCCGTTCCCTTGGTGCTAGATGAACGAACGTCTCTCCACTTGCTCAGTTCTGAGAGATAAGTGTGTGTGAAAGCCGTCCTTCACATAGATTTTTGGGAACACAAAGTTTCTTTTCAGTTGCAAACTCCATTCCATACATATATATTTGGAGGTAGAAGATCCAACTCGGTTTTACAGTGAAAACTGCAGGAACTTCAAACTGGCACTAGGAAACAGACTGAGAAAGCAGAGAAAAAGTGTCTCCTGCAACCCGTTCCCTTGGTGCTAGATGAACGAACGTCTCTCCACTTGCTCAGTTCTGAGAGATAAGTGTTTGTGAAAGCCGTCCTTCACCTAGCTTTTTGGGAACACAAAGTTTCTTTTCAGTTGCAAACTCCATTCCATACATATATATTTGGAGGTAGAAGCTCCAACTCGGTTTTACAGTGAAAACTGCAGGAACTTCAAACCGGCACTAGGAAACAGACTGAGAATGCAGAGAAAAAGTGTCTCCTGCAACCCGTTCCCTTGGTGCTAGATGAACGAACGTCTCTCCACTTGCTCAGTTCTGAGAGATAAGTGTGTGTGAAAGCCGTCCTTCACCTAGCTTGTTGGGAACACAAAGTTTCTTTTCAGTTGCAAACTCCATTCCATACATATATATGGGGAGGTACTAGCTCCAACTCGGTTTTACAGTGAAAACTGCAGGAACTTCAAACCGGCACTAGGAAACAGACTGAGAAAGCAGAGAAAAAGTGTCTCCTGCAACCCGTTCCTTTGGTGCTAGATGAACGAACGTCTCTCCACTTGCTCAGTTCTGAGAGATAAGTGTGTGTGAAAGCCGTCCTTCACCTAGCTTGTTGGGAACACAAAGTTTCTTTTCAGTTGCAAATTCCATTCCATACATATATATGGGGAGGTACTAACTCCAACTCGGTTTTACAGTGAAAACTGCAGGAACTTCAAACCGGCACTAGGAAACAGACTGAGAAAGCAGAGAAAAAGTGTCTCCTGCAACCCGTTCCCTTGGTGCTAGATGAACGAACGTCTCTCCACTTGCTCAGTTCTGAGACATAAGTGTGTGTGAAAGCCGTCCTTCACATAGCTTTTTGGGAACACAAAGATTCTTTTCAGTAGCAAATTCCATTCCATACATATATATTTGGAGGAAGAAGCTCCAACTCGGTTTTACAGTGAAAACTGCAGGAACTTCAAACCGGCACTAGGAAACAGACTGAGAAAGCAGAGAAAAAGTTTCTCCTGCAACCCGTTCCCTTGGTGCTAGATGAACGAACGTCTCTCCACTTGCTCAGTTCTGAGAGATATGTGTGTGTGAAAGCCGTCCTTCACTTAGCTTTTTGGGAACACAAAGTTTCTTTTCAGTTGCAAACTCCATTCCATACATATATATTTGGAGGTAGAAGCTCCAACTCGGTTTTACAGTGAAAACTGCAGGAACTTCAAACCGGCACTAGGAAACAGACTGAGAAAGCAGAGAAAAAGTGTCTCCTGCAACCCGTTCCCTTGGTCCTAGATGAACGAACGTCTCTCCACTTGCTCAGTTCTGAGAGATAAGTGTGTGTGAAAGCCGTCCTTCACCTAGCTTGTTGGGAACACAAAGTTTCTTTTCAGTTGCAAACTCCATTCCATACATATATATGGGGAGGTACTAGCTCCAACTCGGTTTTACAGTGAAAACTGCAGGAACTTCATACCGGCACTAGGAAACAGACTGAGAAAGCAGAGAAAAAGTGTCTCCCGCAACCCGTTCCCTTGGTGCTAGATGAACGAACGTCTCTCCACTTGCTCAGTTCTGAGAGATAAGTGTGTGTGAAAGCCGTCCTTCACATAGATTTTTGGGAACACAAAGTTTCTTTTCAGTTGCAAACTCCATTCCATACATATATATTTGGAGGTAGAAGATCCAACTCGGTTTTACAGTGAAAACTGCAGGAACTTCAAACTGGCACTAGGAAACAGACTGAGAAAGCAGAGAAAAAGTGTCTCCTGCAACCCGTTCCCTTGGTGCTAGATGAACGAACGTCTCTCCACTTGCTCAGTTCTGAGAGATAAGTGTTTGTGAAAGCCGTCCTTCACCTAGCTTTTTGGGAACACAAAGTTTCTTTTCAGTTGCAAACTCCATTCCATACATATATATTTGGAGGTAGAAGCTCCAACTCGGTTTTACAGTGAAAACTGCAGGAACTTCAAACCGGCACTAGGAAACAGACTGAGAATGCAGAGAAAAAGTGTCTCCTGCAACCCGTTCCCTTGGTGCTAGATGAACGAACGTCTCTCCACTTGCTCAGTTCTGAGAGATAAGTGTGTGTGAAAGCCGTCCTTCACCTAGCTTGTTGGGAACACAAAGTTTCTTTTCAGTTGCAAACTCCATTCCATACATATATATGGGGAGGTACTAGCTCCAACTCGGTTTTACAGTGAAAACTGCAGGAACTTCAAACCGGCACTAGGAAACAGACTGAGAAAGCAGAGAAAAAGTGTCTCCTGCAACCCGTTCCTTTGGTGCTAGATGAACGAACGTCTCTCCACTTGCTCAGTTCTGAGAGATAAGTGTGTGTGAAAGCCGTCCTTCACCTAGCTTGTTGGGAACACAAAGTTTCTTTTCAGTTGCAAATTCCATTCCATACATATATATGGGGAGGTACTAACTCCAACTCGGTTTTACAGTGAAAACTGCAGGAACTTCAAACCGGCACTAGGAAACAGACTGAGAAAGCAGAGAAAAAGTGTCTCCTGCAACCCGTTCCCTTGGTGCTAGATGAACGAACGTCTCTCCACTTGCTCAGTTCTGAGACATAAGTGTGTGTGAAAGCCGTCCTTCACATAGCTTTTTGGGAACACAAAGATTCTTTTCAGTAGCAAATTCCATTCCATACATATATATTTGGAGGAAGAAGCTCCAACTCGGTTTTACAGTGAAAACTGCAGGAACTTCAAACCGGCACTAGGAAACAGACTGAGAAAGCAGAGAAAAAGTTTCTCCTGCAACCCGTTCCCTTGGTGCTAGATGAACGAACGTCTCTCCACTTGCTCAGTTCTGAGAGATATGTGTGTGTGAAAGCCGTCCTTCACTTAGCTTTTTGGGAACACAAAGTTTCTTTTCAGTTGCAAACTCCATTCCATACATATATATTTGGAGGTAGAAGCTCCAACTCGGTTTTACAGTGAAAACTGCAGGAACTTCAAACCGGCACTAGGAAACAGACTGAGAAAGCAGAGAAAAAGTGTCTCCTGCAACCCGTTCCCTTGGTCCTAGATGAACGAACGTCTCTCCACTTGCTCAGTTCTGAGAGATAAGTGTGTGTGAAAGCCGTCCTTCACCTAGCTTGTTGGGAACACAAAGTTTCTTTTCAGTTGCAAACTCCATTCCATACATATATATGGGGAGGTACTAGCTCCAACTCGGTTTTACAGTGAAAACTGCAGGAACTTCATACCGGCACTAGGAAACAGACTGAGAAAGCAGAGAAAAAGTGTCTCCCGCAACCCGTTCCCTTGGTGCTAGATGAACGAACGTCTCTCCACTTGCTCAGTTCTGAGAGATAAGTGTGTGTGAAAGCCGTCCTTCACATAGATTTTTGGGAACACAAAGTTTCTTTTCAGTTGCAAACTCCATTCCATACATATATATTTGGAGGTAGAAGATCCAACTCGGTTTTACAGTGAAAACTGCAGGAACTTCAAACTGGCACTAGGAAACAGACTGAGAAAGCAGAGAAAAAGTGTCTCCTGCAACCCGTTCCCTTGGTGCTAGATGAACGAACGTCTCTCCACTTGCTCAGTTCTGAGAGATAAGTGTGTGTGAAAGCCGTCCTTCACCTAGCTTTTTGGGAACACAAAGTTTCTTTTCAGTTGCAAACTCCATTCCATACATATATATTTGGAGGTAGAAGCTCCAACTCGGTTTTACAGTGAAAACTGCAGGAACTTCAAACCGGCACTAGGAAACAGACTGAGAATGCAGAGAAAAAGTTTCTCCTGCAACCCGTTCCCTTGGTGCTAGATGAACGAACGTCTCTCCACTTGCTCAGTTCTGAGAGATAAGTGTGTGTGAAAGCCGTCCTTCACCTAGCTTGTTGGGAAGACAAAGTTTCTTTTCAGTTGCAAACTCCATTCCATACATATATATGGGGAGGTACTAGCTCCAACTCGGTTTTACAGTGAAAACTGCAGGAACTTCAAACCGGCACTAGGAAACAGACTGAGAAAGCAGAGAAAAAGTGTCTCCTGCAACCCGTTCCCTTGGTGCTAGATGAACGAACGTCTCTCCACTTGCTCAGTTCTGAGACATAAGTGTGTGTGAAAGCTGTCCTTCACATAGCTTTTTGGGAACACAAAGATTCTTTTCAGTTGCAAACTCCATTCCATACATATATATTTGGAGGAAGAAGCTCCAACTCGGTTTTACAGTGAAAACTGCAGGAACTTCAAACCGGCACTAGGAAACAGACTGAGAAAGCAGAGAAAAAGTGTCTCCTGCAACCCGTTCCCTTGGTGCTAGATGAACGAACGTCTCTCGACTTGCTCAGTTCTGAGAGATAAGTGTGTGTGAAAGCCGTCCTTCACCTAGCTTGTTGGGAACACAAAGTTTCTTTTCAGTTGCAAACTCCATTCCATACATATATATGGGGAGGTACTAGCTCCAACTCGGTTTTACAGTGAAAACTGCAGGAACTTCAAACCGGCACTAGGAAACAGACTGAGAAAGCAGAGAAAAAGTGTCTCCTGCAACCCGTTCCCTTGGTGCTAGATGAACGAACGTCTCTCCACTTGCTCAGTTCTGAGAGATAAGTGTGTGTGAAAGCCGTCCTTCACCTAGCTTGTTGGGAACACAAAGTTTCTTTTCAGTTGCAAACTCCATTCCATACATATATATGGGGAGGTACTAGCTCCAACTCGGTTTTACAGTGAAAACTGCAGGAACTTCAAACCGGCACTAGGAAACAGACTGAGAAAGCAGAGAAAAAGTGTCTCCTGCAACCCGTTCCCTTGGTGCTAGATGAACGAACGTCTCTCCACTTGCTCAGTTCTGAGAGATAAGTGTGTGTGAAAGCCGTCCTTCACATAGCTTGTTGGGAACACAAAGTTTCTTTTCAGTTGCAAACTCCATTCCATACATATATATGGGGAGGTAAAAACTCCAACTCGGATTTACAGTGAAAACTGCAGGAAATTCAAACCGGCACTAGGAAACAGACTGAGAAAGCAGAGAAAAAGTGTCTCCTGCAACCCGTTCCCTTGGTGCTAGATGAACGAACGTCTCTCCACTTGCTCAGTTCTGAGAGATAAGTGTGTGTGAAAGCCGTCCTTCACCTAGCTTGTTGGGAACACAAAGTTTCTTTTCAGTTGCAAACTCCATTCCATACATATATATGGGGAGGTACAAGCTCCAACTCGGTTTTACAGTGAAAACTGCAGGAACTTCAAACCGGCACTAGGAAACAGACTGAGAAAGCAGAGAAAAAGTGTCTCCTGCAACCCGTTCCCTTGGTGCTAGATGAACGAACGTCTCTTCACTTGCTCAGTTCTGAGAGATATGTGTGTGTGAAAGCCGTCCTTCACCTAGCTTTTTGGGAACACAAAGTTTCTTTTCAGTTGCAAACTCCATTCCATACATATATATTTGGAGGTAGAAGCTCCAACTCGGTTTTACAGTGAAAACTGCAGGAACTTCAAACCGGCACTAGGAAACAGACTGAGAAAGCAGAGAAAAAGTGTCTCCTGCAACCCGTTCCCTTGGTGCTAGATGAACGAACGTCTCTCCACTTGCTCAGTTCTGAGAGATAAGTGTGTGTGAAAGCCGTCCTTCACCTAGCTTGTTGGGAACACAAAGTTTCTTTTCAGTTGCAAACTCCATTCCAAACATATATATGGGGAGGTACTAGCTCCAACTCGGTTTTACAGTGAAAACTGCAGGAACTTCATACCGGCACTAGGAAACAGACTGAGAAAGCAGAGAAAAAGTGTCTCCCGCAACCCGTTCCCTTGGTGCTAGATGAACGAACGTCTCTCCACTTGCTCAGTTCTGAGAGATAAGTGTGTGTGAAAGCCGTCCTTCACATAGATTTTTGGGAACACAAAGTTTCTTTTCAGTTGCAAACTCCATTCCATACATATATATTTGGAGGTAGAAGCTCCAACTCGGTTTTACAGTGAAAACTGCAGGAACTTCAAACCGGCACTAGGAAACAGACTGAGAAAGCAGAGAAAAAGTGTCTCCTGCAACCCGTTCCCTTGGTCCTAGATGAACGAACGTCTCTCCACTTGCTCAGTTCTGAGAGATAAGTGTGTGTGAAAGCCGTCCTTCACCTAGCTTGTTGGGAACACAAAGTTTCTTTTCAGTTGCAAACTCCATTCCATACATATATATGGGGAGGTACTAGCTCCAACTCGGTTTTACAGTGAAAACTGCAGGAACTTCATACCGGCACTAGGAAACAGACTGAGAAAGCAGAGAAAAAGTGTCTCCCGCAACCCGTTCCCTTGGTGCTAGATGAACGAACGTCTCTCCACTTGCTCAGTTCTGAGAGATAAGTGTGTGTGAAAGCCGTCCTTCACATAGATTTTTGGGAACACAAAGTTTCTTTTCAGTTGCAAACTCCATTCCATACATATATATTTGGAGGTAGAAGATCCAACTCGGTTTTACAGTGAAAACTGCAGGAACTTCAAACTGGCACTAGGAAACAGACTGAGAAAGCAGAGAAAAAGTGTCTCCTGCAACCCGTTCCCTTGGTGCTAGATGAACGAACGTCTCTCCACTTGCTCAGTTCTGAGAGATAAGTGTGTGTGAAAGCCGTCCTTCACCTAGCTTTTTGGGAACACAAAGTTTCTTTTCAGTTGCAAACTCCATTCCATACATATATATTTGGAGGTAGAAGCTCCAACTCGGTTTTACAGTGAAAACTGCAGGAACTTCAAACCGGCACTAGGAAACAGACTGAGAATGCAGAGAAAAAGTTTCTCCTGCAACCCGTTCCCTTGGTGCTAGATGAACGAACGTCTCTCCACTTGCTCAGTTCTGAGAGATAAGTGTGTGTGAAAGCCGTCCTTCACCTAGCTTGTTGGGAAGACAAAGTTTCTTTTCAGTTGCAAACTCCATTCCATACATATATATGGGGAGGTACTAGCTCCAACTCGGTTTTACAGTGAAAACTGCAGGAACTTCAAACCGGCACTAGGAAACAGACTGAGAAAGCAGAGAAAAAGTGTCTCCTGCAACCCGTTCCCTTGGTGCTAGATGAACGAACGTCTCTCCACTTGCTCAGTTCTGAGACATAAGTGTGTGTGAAAGCTGTCCTTCACATAGCTTTTTGGGAACACAAAGATTCTTTTCAGTTGCAAACTCCATTCCATACATATATATTTGGAGGAAGAAGCTCCAACTCGGTTTTACAGTGAAAACTGCAGGAACTTCAAACCGGCACTAGGAAACAGACTGAGAAAGCAGAGAAAAAGTGTCTCCTGCAACCCGTTCCCTTGGTGCTAGATGAACGAACGTCTCTCGACTTGCTCAGTTCTGAGAGATAAGTGTGTGTGAAAGCCGTCCTTCACCTAGCTTGTTGGGAACACAAAGTTTCTTTTCAGTTGCAAACTCCATTCCATACATATATATGGGGAGGTACTAGCTCCAACTCGGTTTTACAGTGAAAACTGCAGGAACTTCAAACCGGCACTAGGAAACAGACTGAGAAAGCAGAGAAAAAGTGTCTCCTGCAACCCGTTCCCTTGGTGCTAGATGAACGAACGTCTCTCCACTTGCTCAGTTCTGAGAGATAAGTGTGTGTGAAAGCCGTCCTTCACCTAGCTTGTTGGGAACACAAAGTTTCTTTTCAGTTGCAAACTCCATTCCATACATATATATGGGGAGGTACTAGCTCCAACTCGGTTTTACAGTGAAAACTGCAGGAACTTCAAACCGGCACTAGGAAACAGACTGAGAAAGCAGAGAAAAAGTGTCTCCTGCAACCCGTTCCCTTGGTGCTAGATGAACGAACGTCTCTCCACTTGCTCAGTTCTGAGAGATAAGTGTGTGTGAAAGCCGTCCTTCACATAGCTTGTTGGGAACACAAAGTTTCTTTTCAGTTGCAAACTCCATTCCATACATATATATGGGGAGGTAAAAACTCCAACTCGGATTTACAGTGAAAACTGCAGGAAATTCAAACCGGCACTAGGAAACAGACTGAGAAAGCAGAGAAAAAGTGTCTCCTGCAACCCGTTCCCTTGGTGCTAGATGAACGAACGTCTCTCCACTTGCTCAGTTCTGAGAGATAAGTGTGTGTGAAAGCCGTCCTTCACCTAGCTTGTTGGGAACACAAAGTTTCTTTTCAGTTGCAAACTCCATTCCATACATATATATGGGGAGGTACAAGCTCCAACTCGGTTTTACAGTGAAAACTGCAGGAACTTCAAACCGGCACTAGGAAACAGACTGAGAAAGCAGAGAAAAAGTGTCTCCTGCAACCCGTTCCCTTGGTGCTAGATGAACGAACGTCTCTTCACTTGCTCAGTTCTGAGAGATATGTGTGTGTGAAAGCCGTCCTTCACCTAGCTTTTTGGGAACACAAAGTTTCTTTTCAGTTGCAAACTCCATTCCATACATATATATTTGGAGGTAGAAGCTCCAACTCGGTTTTACAGTGAAAACTGCAGGAACTTCAAACCGGCACTAGGAAACAGACTGAGAAAGCAGAGAAAAAGTGTCTCCTGCAACCCGTTCCCTTGGTGCTAGATGAACGAACGTCTCTCCACTTGCTCAGTTCTGAGAGATAAGTGTGTGTGAAAGCCGTCCTTCACCTAGCTTGTTGGGAACACAAAGTTTCTTTTCAGTTGCAAACTCCATTCCAAACATATATATGGGGAGGTACTAGCTCCAACTCGGTTTTACAGTGAAAACTGCAGGAACTTCATACCGGCACTAGGAAACAGACTGAGAAAGCAGAGAAAAAGTGTCTCCCGCAACCCGTTCCCTTGGTGCTAGATGAACGAACGTCTCTCCACTTGCTCAGTTCTGAGAGATAAGTGTGTGTGAAAGCCGTCCTTCACATAGATTTTTGGGAACACAAAGTTTCTTTTCAGTTGCAAACTCCATTCCATACATATATATTTGGAGGTAGAAGATCCAACTCGGTTTTACAGTGAAAACTGCAGGAACTTCAAACTGGCACTAGGAAACAGACTGAGAAAGCAGAGAAAAAGTGTCTCCTGCAACCCGTTCCCTTGGTGCTAGATGAACGAACGTCTCTCCACTTGCTCAGTTCTGAGAGATAAGTGTGTGTGAAAGCCGTCCTTCACCTAGCTTGTTGGGAACACAAAGTTTCTTTTCAGTTGCAATCTCCATTCCATACATATATATGGGGAGGTACAAGCTCCAACTCGGTTTTACAGTGAAAACTGCAGGAACTTTAAACCGGCACTAGGAAACAGACTGAGAAAGCAGAGAAAAAGTGTCTCCTGCAACCCGTTCCCTTGGTGCTAGATGAACGAACGTCTCTCCACTTGCTCAGTTCTGAGACATAAGTGTGTGTGAAAGCTGTCCTTCACATAGCTTTTTGGGAACACAAAGATTCTTTTCAGTTGCAAACTCCATTCCATACATATATATTTGGAGGAAGAAGCTCCAACTCGGTTTTACAGTGAAAACTGCAGGAACTTCAAACCGGCACTAGGAAACAGACTGAGAAAGCAGAGAAAAAGTGTCTCCTGCAACCCGTTCCCTTGGTGCTAGATGAACGAACGTCTCTCGACTTGCTCAGTTCTGAGAGATAAGTGTGTGTGAAAGCCGTCCTTCACCTAGCTTGTTGGGAACACAAAGTTTCTTTTCAGTTGCAAACTCCATTCCATACATATATATGGGGAGGTACTAGCTCCAACTCGGTTTTACAGTGAAAACTGCAGGAACTTCAAACCGGCACTAGGAAACAGACTGAGAAAGCAGAGAAAAAGTGTCTCCTGCAACCCGTTCCCTTGGTGCTAGATGAACGAACGTCTCTCCACTTGCTCAGTTCTGAGAGATAAGTGTGTGTGAAAGCCGTCCTTCACCTAGCTTGTTGGGAACACAAAGTTTCTTTTCAGTTGCAAACTCCATTCCATACATATATATGGGGAGGTACTAGCTCCAACTCGGTTTTACAGTGAAAACTGCAGGAACTTCAAACCGGCACTAGGAAACAGACTGAGAAAGCAGAGAAAAAGTGTCTCCTGCAACCCGTTCCCTTGGTGCTAGATGAACGAACGTCTCTCCACTTGCTCAGTTCTGAGAGATAAGTGTGTGTGAAAGCCGTCCTTCACATAGCTTGTTGGGAACACAAAGTTTCTTTTCAGTTGCAAACTCCATTCCATACATATATATGGGGAGGTAAAAACTCCAACTCGGATTTACAGTGAAAACTGCAGGAAATTCAAACCGGCACTAGGAAACAGACTGAGAAAGCAGAGAAAAAGTGTCTCCTGCAACCCGTTCCCTTGGTGCTAGATGAACGAACGTCTCTCCACTTGCTCAGTTCTGAGAGATAAGTGTGTGTGAAAGCCGTCCTTCACCTAGCTTGTTGGGAACACAAAGTTTCTTTTCAGTTGCAAACTCCATTCCATACATATATATGGGGAGGTACAAGCTCCAACTCGGTTTTACAGTGAAAACTGCAGGAACTTCAAACCGGCACTAGGAAACAGACTGAGAAAGCAGAGAAAAAGTGTCTCCTGCAACCCGTTCCCTTGGTGCTAGATGAACGAACGTCTCTTCACTTGCTCAGTTCTGAGAGATATGTGTGTGTGAAAGCCGTCCTTCACCTAGCTTTTTGGGAACACAAAGTTTCTTTTCAGTTGCAAACTCCATTCCATACATATATATTTGGAGGTAGAAGCTCCAACTCGGTTTTACAGTGAAAACTGCAGGAACTTCAAACCGGCACTAGGAAACAGACTGAGAAAGCAGAGAAAAAGTGTCTCCTGCAACCCGTTCCCTTGGTGCTAGATGAACGAACGTCTCTCCACTTGCTCAGTTCTGAGAGATAAGTGTGTGTGAAAGCCGTCCTTCACCTAGCTTGTTGGGAACACAAAGTTTCTTTTCAGTTGCAAACTCCATTCCAAACATATATATGGGGAGGTACTAGCTCCAACTCGGTTTTACAGTGAAAACTGCAGGAACTTCATACCGGCACTAGGAAACAGACTGAGAAAGCAGAGAAAAAGTGTCTCCCGCAACCCGTTCCCTTGGTGCTAGATGAACGAACGTCTCTCCACTTGCTCAGTTCTGAGAGATAAGTGTGTGTGAAAGCCGTCCTTCACATAGATTTTTGGGAACACAAAGTTTCTTTTCAGTTGCAAACTCCATTCCATACATATATATTTGGAGGTAGAAGATCCAACTCGGTTTTACAGTGAAAACTGCAGGAACTTCAAACTGGCACTAGGAAACAGACTGAGAAAGCAGAGAAAAAGTGTCTCCTGCAACCCGTTCCCTTGGTGCTAGATGAACGAACGTCTCTCCACTTGCTCAGTTCTGAGAGATAAGTGTGTGTGAAAGCCGTCCTTCACCTAGCTTGTTGGGAACACAAAGTTTCTTTTCAGTTGCAATCTCCATTCCATACATATATATGGGGAGGTACAAGCTCCAACTCGGTTTTACAGTGAAAACTGCAGGAACTTTAAACCGGCACTAGGAAACAGACTGAGAAAGCAGAGAAAAAGTGTCTCCTGCAACCCGTTCCCTTGGTGCTAGATGAACGAACGTCTCTTCACTTGCTCAGTTCTGAGAGATATGTGTGTGTGAAAGCCGTCCTTCACCTAGCTTTTTGGGAACACAAAGTTTCTTTTCAGTTGCAAACTCCATTCCATACATATATATTTGGAGGTAGAAGCTCCAACTCGGTTTTACAGTGAAAACTGCAGGAACTTCAAACCGGCACTAGGAAACAGACTGAGAAAGCAGAGAAAAAGTGTCTCCTGCAACCCGTTCCCTTGGTGCTAGATGAACGAACGTCTCTCCACTTGCTCAGTTCTGAGAGATAAGTGTGTGTGAAAGCCGTCCTTCACCTAGCTTGTTGGGAACACAAAGTTTCTTTTCAGTTGCAAACTCCATTCCAAATATATATATGGGGAGGTACTAGCTCCAACTCGGTTTTACAGTGATAACTGCAGGAACTTCATACCGGCACTAGGAAACAGACTGAGAAAGCAGAGAAAAAGTGTCTCCCGCAACCCGTTCCCTTGGTGCTAGATGAACGAACGTCTCTCCACTTGCTCAGTTCTGAGAGATAAGTGTGTGTGAAAGCCGTCCTTCACATAGATTTTTGGGAACACAAAGTTTCTTTTCAGTTGCAAACTCCATTCCATACATATATATTTGGAGGTAGAAGATCCAACTCGGTTTTACAGTGAAAACTGCAGGAACTTCAAACTGGCACTAGGAAACAGACTGAGAAAGCAGAGAAAAAGTGTCTCCTGCAACCCGTTCCCTGGGTGCTAGATGAACGAACGTCTCTCCACTTGCTCAGTTCTGAGAGATAAGTGTGTGTGAAAGCCGTCCTTCACCTAGCTTTTTGGGAACACAAAGTTTCTTTTCAGTTGCAAACTCCATTCCATACATATATATTTGGAGGTAGAAGCTCCAACTCGATTTTACAGTGAAAACTGCAGGAACTTCAAACCGGCACTAGGAAACAGACTGAGAATGCAGAGAAAAAGTGTCTCCTGCAACCCGTTCCCTTGGTGCTAGATGAACGAACGTCTCTCCACTTGCTCAGTTCTGAGAGATAAGTGTGTGTGAAAGCCGTCCTTCACCTAGCTTGTTGGGAACACAAAGTTTCTTTTCAGTTGCAAATTCCATTCCATACATATATATGGGGAGGTACTAGCTCCAAATCGGTTTTACAGTGAAAACTGCAGGAACTTCAAACCGGCACTAGGAAACAGACTGAGAAAGCAGAGAAAAAGTGTCTCCTGCAACCCGTTCCCTTGGTGCTAGATGAACGAACGTCTCTCCACTTGCTCAGTTCTGAGAGATAAGTGTGTGTGAAAGCCGTCCTTCACATAGATTTTTGGGAACACAAAGTTTCTTTTCAGTTGCAAACTCCATTCCATACATATATATTTGGAGGTAGAAGATCCAACTCGGTTTTACAGTGAAAACTGCAGGAACTTCAAACTGGCACTAGGAAACAGACTGAGAAAGCAGAGAAAAAGTGTCTCCTGCAACCCGTTCCCTTGGTGCTAGATGAACGAACGTCTCTCCACTTGCTCAGTTCTGAGAGATAAGTGTGTGTGAAAGCCGTCCTTCACCTAGCTTGTTGGGAACACAAAGTTTCTTTTCAGTTGCAAACTCCATTCCATACATATATATGGGGAGGTACAAGCTCCAACTCGGTTTTACAGTGAAAACTGCAGGAACTTCAAACCGGCACTAGGAAACAGACTGAGAAAGCAGAGAAAATGTGTCTCCTGCAACCCGTTCCCTTGGTGCTAGATGAACGAACGTCTCTTCACTTGCTCAGTTCTGAGAGATATGTGTGTGTGAAAGCCGTCCTTCACCTAGCTTTTTGGGAACACAAAGTTTCTTTTCAGTTGCAAACTCCATTCCATACATATATATTTGGAGGTAGAAGATCCAACTCGGTTTTACAGTGAAAACTGCAGGAACTTCAAACCGGCACTAGGAAACAGACTGAGAAAGCAGAGAAAAAGTGTCTCCTGCAACCCGTTCCCTTGGTGCTAGATGAACGAACGTCTCTCCACTTGCTCAGTTCTGAGAGATAAGTGTGTGTGAAAGCCGTCCTTCACCTAGCTTGTTGGGAACACAAAGTTTCTTTTCAGTTGCAAACTCCATTCCAAACATATATATGGGGAGGTACTAGCTCCAACTCGGTTTTACAGTGAAAACTGCAGGAACTTCATACCGGCACTAGGAAACAGACTGAGAAAGCAGAGAAAAAGTGTCTCCCGCAACCCGTTCCCTTGGTGCTAGATGAACGAACGTCTCTTCACTTGCTCAGTTCTGAGAGATAAGTGTGTGTGAAAGCCGTCCTTCACATAGATTTTTGGGAACACAAAGTTTCTTTTCAGTTGCAAACTCCATTCCATACATATATATTTGGAGGTAGAAGATCCAACTCGGTTTTACAGTGAAAACTGCAGGAACTTCAAACTGGCACTAGGAAACAGACTGAGAAAGCAGAGAAAAAGTGTCTCCTGCAACCCGTTCCCTTGGTGCTAGATGAACGAACGTCTCTCCACTTGCTCAGTTCTGAGAGATAAGTGTGTGTGAAAGCCGTCCTTCACCTAGCTTTTTGGGAACACAAAGTTTCTTTTCAGTTGCAAACTCCATTCCATACATATATATTTGGAGGTAGAAGCTCCAACTCGGTTTTACAGTGAAAACTGCAGGAACTTCAAACCGGCACTAGGAAACAGACTGAGAAAGCAGAGAAAAAGTGTCTCCTGCAACCCGTTCCCTTGGTGCTAGATGAACGAACGTCTCTCCACTTGCTCAGTTCTGAGAGATAAGTGTGTGTGAAAGCCGTCCTTCACCTAGCTTGTTGGGAACACAAAGTTTCTTTTCAGTTGCAAATTCCATTCCATACATATATATGGGGAGGTACTAGCTCCAACTCGGTTTTACAGTGAAAACTGCAGGAACTTCAAACCGGCACTAGGAAACAGACTGAGAAAGCAGAGAAAAAGTGTCTCCTGCAACCCGTTCCTTTGGTGCTAGATGAACGAACGTCTCTCCACTTGCTCAGTTCTGAGAGATAAGTGTGTGTGAAAGCCGTCCTTCACCTAGCTTGTTGGGAACACGAAGTTTCTTTTCAGTTGCAAATTCCATTCCATACATATATATGGGGAGGTACTAACTCCAACTCGGTTTTACAGTGAAAACTGCAGGAACTTCAAACCGGCACTAGGAAACAGACTGAGAAAGCAGAGAAAAAGTGTCTCCTGAAACCCGTTCCCTTGGAGCTAGATGAACGAACGTCTCTCCACTTGCTCAGTTCTGAGACATAAGTGTGTGTGAAAGCCGTCCTTCACATAGCTTTTTGGGAACACAAAGATTCTTTTCAGTTGCAAACTCCATTCCATACATATATATTTGGAGGTAGAAGCTCCAACTCGGTTTTACAGTGAAAACTGCAGGAACTTCAAACCGGCACTAGGAAACAGACTGAGAAAGCAGAGAAAAAGTGTCTCCTGCAACCCGTTCCCTTGGTGCTAGATGAACGAACGTCTCTCCACTTGCTCAGTTCTGAGAGATAAGTGTGTGTGAAAGCCGTCCTTCACCTAGCTTGTTGGGAACACAAAGTTTCTTTTCAGTTGCAAACTCCATTCCATACATATATATGTTGAGGTACTAGCTCCAACTCGGTTTTACAATGAAAACTGCAGGAACTTCAAACCGGCACTAGGAAACAGACTGAGAAAGCAGAGAAAAAGTGTCTCCTGCATCCCGTTCCCTTGGTGCTAGATGAACGAACGTCTCTCCAATTGCTCAGTTCTGAGAGATAAGTGTGTGTGAAAGCCGTCCTTCACCTAGCTTGTTGGGAACACAAAGTTTTTTTTCAGTTGCAAACTCCATTCCATACATATATATGGGGAGGTACTAGCTCCAACTCGGTTTTACAGTGAAAACTGCAGGAACTTCAAACCGGCACTAGGAAACAGACTGAGAAAGCAGAGAAAAAGTGTCTCCTGCAACCCGTTCCCTTGGTGCTAGATGAACGAACGTCTCTCCACTTGCTCAGTTCTGAGAGATAAGTGTGAGTGAAAGCCGTCCTTCACCTAGCTTTTTGGGAACACAAAGTTTCTTTTCAGTTGCAAACTCCATTCCATACATATATATTTGGAGGTAGAAGATCGAACTCGGTTTTACAGTGAAAACTGCAGGAACTTCAAACCAGCACTAGGAAACAGTCTGAGAAAGCAGAGAAAAAGTGCCTCCTGCAACCCGTTCCCTTGGTGCTAGATGAACGAACGTCTCTCCACTTGCTCAGTTCTGAGAGATAAGTGTGTGTGAAAGCCGTCCTTCACCTAGCTTGTTGGGAACACAAAGTTTCTTTTCAGTTGCAAACTCCATTCCATACATATATATGGGGAGGTAAAAACTCCAACTCAGTTTTACAGTGAAAACTGCAGGAAATTCAAACCGGCACTAGGAAACAGACTGAGAAAGCAGAGAAAAAGTGTCTCCTGCAAACCGTTCCCTTGGTGCTAGATGACCGAACGTCTCTCCACTTGCTCAGTTCTGAGAGATAAGTGTGTGTGAAAGCCGTCCTTCACCTAGCTTGTTGGGAACACAAAGTTTCTTTTCAGTTGCAAACTCCATTCCATACATATATATTTGGAGGTAGAAGCTCCAACTCGATTTTACAGTGAAAACTGCAGGAACTTCAAACCGGCACTAGGAAACAGACTGAGAATGCAGAGAAAAAGTGTCTCCTGCAACCCGTTCCCTTGGTGCTAGATGAACGAACGTCTCTCCACTTGCTCAGTTCTGAGAGATAAGTGTGTGTGAAAGCCGTCCTTCACCTAGCTTGTTGGGAACACAAAGTTTCTTTTCAGTTGCAAATTCCATTCCATACATATATATGGGGAGGTACTAGCTCCAAATCGGTTTTACAGTGAAAACTGCAGGAACTTCAAACCGGCACTAGGAAACAGACTGAGAAAGCAGAGAAAAAGTGTCTCCTGCAACCCGTTCCCTTGGTGCTAGATGAACGAACGTCTCTCCACTTGCTCAGTTCTGAGAGATAAGTGTGTGTGAAAGCCGTCCTTCACATAGATTTTTGGGAACACAAAGTTTCTTTTCAGTTGCAAACTCCATTCCATACATATATATTTGGAGGTAGAAGATCCAACTCGGTTTTACAGTGAAAACTGCAGGAACTTCAAACTGGCACTAGGAAACAGACTGAGAAAGCAGAGAAAAAGTGTCTCCTGCAACCCGTTCCCTTGGTGCTAGATGAACGAACGTCTCTCCACTTGCTCAGTTCTGAGAGATAAGTGTGTGTGAAAGCCGTCCTTCACCTAGCTTGTTGGGAACACAAAGTTTCTTTTCAGTTGCAAACTCCATTCCATACATATATATGGGGAGGTACAAGCTCCAACTCGGTTTTACAGTGAAAACTGCAGGAACTTCAAACCGGCACTAGGAAACAGACTGAGAAAGCAGAGAAAAAGTGTCTCCTGCAACCCGTTCCCTTGGTGCTAGATGAACGAACGTCTCTTCACTTGCTCAGTTCTGAGAGATATGTGTGTGTGAAAGCCGTCCTTCACCTAGCTTTTTGGGAACACAAAGTTTCTTTTCAGTTGCAAACTCCATTCCATACATATATATTTGGAGGTAGAAGATCCAACTCGGTTTTACAGTGAAAACTGCAGGAACTTCAAACCGGCACTAGGAAACAGACTGAGAAAGCAGAGAAAAAGTGTCTCCTGCAACCCGTTCCCTTGGTGCTAGATGAACGAACGTCTCTCCACTTGCTCAGTTCTGAGAGATAAGTGTGTGTGAAAGCCGTCCTTCACCTAGCTTGTTGGGAACACAAAGTTTCTTTTCAGTTGCAAACTCCATTCCATACATATATATGGGGAGGTACAAGCTCCAACTCGGTTTTACAGTGAAAACTGCAGGAACTTCAAACCGGCACTAGGAAACAGACTGAGAAAGCAGAGAAAAAGTGTCTCCTGAAACCCGTTCCCTTGGAGCTAGATGAACGAACGTCTCTCCACTTGCTCAGTTCTGAGACATAAGTGTGTGTGAAAGCCGTCCTTCACATAGCTTTTTGGGAACACAAAGATTCTTTTCAGTTGCAAACTCCATTCCATACATATATATTTGGAGGTAGAAGCTCCAACTCGGTTTTACAGTGAAAACTGCAGGAACTTCAAACCGGCACTAGGAAACAGACTGAGAAAGCAGAGAAAAAGTGTCTCCTGCAACCCGTTCCCTTGGTGCTAGATGAACGAACGTCTCTCCACTTGCTCAGTTCTGAGAGATAAGTGTGTGTGAAAGCCGTCCTTCACCTAGCTTGTTGGGAACACAAAGTTTCTTTTCAGTTGCAAACTCCATTCCATACATATATATGTTGAGGTACTAGCTCCAACTCGGTTTTACAATGAAAACTGCAGGAACTTCAAACCGGCACTAGGAAACAGACTGAGAAAGCAGAGAAAAAGTGTCTCCTGCATCCCGTTCCCTTGGTGCTAGATGAACGAACGTCTCTCCAATTGCTCAGTTCTGAGAGATAAGTGTGTGTGAAAGCCGTCCTTCACCTAGCTTGTTGGGAACACAAAGTTTTTTTTCAGTTGCAAACTCCATTCCATACATATATATGGGGAGGTACTAGCTCCAACTCGGTTTTACAGTGAAAACTGCAGGAACTTCAAACCGGCACTAGGAAACAGACTGAGAAAGCAGAGAAAAAGTGTCTCCTGCAACCCGTTCCCTTGGTGCTAGATGAACGAACGTCTCTCCACTTGCTCAGTTCTGAGAGATAAGTGTGAGTGAAAGCCGTCCTTCACCTAGCTTTTTGGGAACACAAAGTTTCTTTTCAGTTGCAAACTCCATTCCATACATATATATTTGGAGGTAGAAGATCGAACTCGGTTTTACAGTGAAAACTGCAGGAACTTCAAACCAGCACTAGGAAACAGTCTGAGAAAGCAGAGAAAAAGTGCCTCCTGCAACCCGTTCCCTTGGTGCTAGATGAACGAACGTCTCTCCACTTGCTCAGTTCTGAGAGATAAGTGTGTGTGAAAGCCGTCCTTCACCTAGCTTGTTGGGAACACAAAGTTTCTTTTCAGTTGCAAACTCCATTCCATACATATATATGGGGAGGTAAAAACTCCAACTCAGTTTTACAGTGAAAACTGCAGGAAATTCAAACCGGCACTAGGAAACAGACTGAGAAAGCAGAGAAAAAGTGTCTCCTGCAAACCGTTCCCTTGGTGCTAGATGACCGAACGTCTCTCCACTTGCTCAGTTCTGAGAGATAAGTGTGTGTGAAAGCCGTCCTTCACCTAGCTTGTTGGGAACACAAAGTTTCTTTTCAGTTGCAAACTCCATTCCATACATATATATTTGGAGGTAGAAGCTCCAACTCGATTTTACAGTGAAAACTGCAGGAACTTCAAACCGGCACTAGGAAACAGACTGAGAATGCAGAGAAAAAGTGTCTCCTGCAACCCGTTCCCTTGGTGCTAGATGAACGAACGTCTCTCCACTTGCTCAGTTCTGAGAGATAAGTGTGTGTGAAAGCCGTCCTTCACCTAGCTTGTTGGGAACACAAAGTTTCTTTTCAGTTGCAAATTCCATTCCATACATATATATGGGGAGGTACTAGCTCCAAATCGGTTTTACAGTGAAAACTGCAGGAACTTCAAACCGGCACTAGGAAACAGACTGAGAAAGCAGAGAAAAAGTGTCTCCTGCAACCCGTTCCCTTGGTGCTAGATGAACGAACGTCTCTCCACTTGCTCAGTTCTGAGAGATAAGTGTGTGTGAAAGCCGTCCTTCACATAGATTTTTGGGAACACAAAGTTTCTTTTCAGTTGCAAACTCCATTCCATACATATATATTTGGAGGTAGAAGATCCAACTCGGTTTTACAGTGAAAACTGCAGGAACTTCAAACTGGCACTAGGAAACAGACTGAGAAAGCAGAGAAAAAGTGTCTCCTGCAACCCGTTCCCTTGGTGCTAGATGAACGAACGTCTCTCCACTTGCTCAGTTCTGAGAGATAAGTGTGTGTGAAAGCCGTCCTTCACCTAGCTTGTTGGGAACACAAAGTTTCTTTTCAGTTGCAAACTCCATTCCATACATATATATGGGGAGGTACAAGCTCCAACTCGGTTTTACAGTGAAAACTGCAGGAACTTCAAACCGGCACTAGGAAACAGACTGAGAAAGCAGAGAAAATGTGTCTCCTGCAACCCGTTCCCTTGGTGCTAGATGAACGAACGTCTCTTCACTTGCTCAGTTCTGAGAGATATGTGTGTGTGAAAGCCGTCCTTCACCTAGCTTTTTGGGAACACAAAGTTTCTTTTCAGTTGCAAACTCCATTCCATACATATATATTTGGAGGTAGAAGATCCAACTCGGTTTTACAGTGAAAACTGCAGGAACTTCAAACCGGCACTAGGAAACAGACTGAGAAAGCAGAGAAAAAGTGTCTCCTGCAACCCGTTCCCTTGGTGCTAGATGAACGAACGTCTCTCCACTTGCTCAGTTCTGAGAGATAAGTGTGTGTGAAAGCCGTCCTTCACCTAGCTTGTTGGGAACACAAAGTTTCTTTTCAGTTGCAAACTCCATTCCAAACATATATATGGGGAGGTACTAGCTCCAACTCGGTTTTACAGTGAAAACTGCAGGAACTTCATACCGGCACTAGGAAACAGACTGAGAAAGCAGAGAAAAAGTGTCTCCCGCAACCCGTTCCCTTGGTGCTAGATGAACGAACGTCTCTCCACTTGCTCAGTTCTGAGAGATAAGTGTGTGTGAAAGCCGTCCTTCACATAGATTTTTGGGAACACAAAGTTTCTTTTCAGTTGCAAACTCCATTCCATACATATATATTTGGAGGTAGAAGATCCAACTCGGTTTTACAGTGAAAACTGCAGGAACTTCAAACTGGCACTAGGAAACAGACTGAGAAAGCAGAGAAAAAGTGTCTCCTGCAACCCGTTCCCTTGGTGCTAGATGAACGAACGTCTCTCCACTTGCTCAGTTCTGAGAGATAAGTGTGTGTGAAAGCCGTCCTTCACCTAGCTTTTTGGGAACACAAAGTTTCTTTTCAGTTGCAAACTCCATTCCATACATATATATTTGGAGGTAGAAGCTCCAACTCGGTTTTACAGTGAAAACTGCAGGAACTTCAAACCGGCACTAGGAAACAGACTGAGAAAGCAGAGAAAAAGTGTCTCCTGCAACCCGTTCCCTTGGTGCTAGATGAACGAACGTCTCTCCACTTGCTCAGTTCTGAGAGATAAGTGTGTGTGAAAGCCGTCCTTCACCTAGCTTGTTGGGAACACAAAGTTTCTTTTCAGTTGCAAATTCCATTCCATACATATATATGGGGAGGTACTAGCTCCAACTCGGTTTTACAGTGAAAACTGCAGGAACTTCAAACCGGCACTAGGAAACAGACTGAGAAAGCAGAGAAAAAGTGTCTCCTGCAACCCGTTCCTTTGGTGCTAGATGAACGAACGTCTCTCCACTTGCTCAGTTCTGAGAGATAAGTGTGTGTGAAAGCCGTCCTTCACCTAGCTTGTTGGGAACACGAAGTTTCTTTTCAGTTGCAAATTCCATTCCATACATATATATGGGTAGGTACTAACTCCAACTCGGTTTTACAGTGAAAACTGCAGGAACTTCAAACCGGCACTTGGAAACAGACTGAGAAAGCAGAGAAAAAGTGTCTCCTGAAACCCGTTCCCTTGGAGCTAGATGAACGAACGTCTCTCCACTTGCTCAGTTCTGAGACATAAGTGTGTGTGAAAGCCGTCCTTCACATAGCTTTTTGGGAACACAAAGATTCTTTTCAGTTGCAAACTCCATTCCATACATATATATTTGGAGGTAGAAGCTCCAACTCGGTTTTACAGTGAAAACTGCAGGAACTTCAAACCGGCACTAGGAAACAGACTGAGAAAGCAGAGAAAAAGTGTCTCCTGCAACCCGTTCCCTTGGTGCTAGATGAACGAACGTCTCTCCACTTGCTCAGTTCTGAGAGATAAGTGTGTGTGAAAGCCGTCCTTCACCTAGCTTGTTGGGAACACAAAGTTTCTTTTCAGTTGCAAACTCCATTCCATACATATATATGTTGAGGTACTAGCTCCAACTCGGTTTTACAATGAAAACTGCAGGAACTTCAAACCGGCACTAGGAAACAGACTGAGAAAGCAGAGAAAAAGTGTCTCCTGCATCCCGTTCCCTTGGTGCTAGATGAACGAACGTCTCTCCAATTGCTCAGTTCTGAGAGATAAGTGTGTGTGAAAGCCGTCCTTCACCTAGCTTGTTGGGAACACAAAGTTTTTTTTCAGTTGCAAACTCCATTCCATACATATATATGGGGAGGTACTAGCTCCAACTCGGTTTTACAGTGAAAACTGCAGGAACTTCAAACCGGCACTAGGAAACAGACTGAGAAAGCAGAGAAAAAGTGTCTCCTGCAACCCGTTCCCTTGGTGCTAGATGAACGAACGTCTCTCCACTTGCTCAGTTCTGAGAGATAAGTGTGAGTGAAAGCCGTCCTTCACCTAGCTTTTTGGGAACACAAAGTTTCTTTTCAGTTGCAAACTCCATTCCATACATATATATTTGGAGGTAGAAGATCGAACTCGGTTTTACAGTGAAAACTGCAGGAACTTCAAACCAGCACTAGGAAACAGTCTGAGAAAGCAGAGAAAAAGTGCCTCCTGCAACCCGTTCCCTTGGTGCTAGATGAACGAACGTCTCTCCACTTGCTCAGTTCTGAGAGATAAGTGTGTGTGAAAGCCGTCCTTCACCTAGCTTGTTGGGAACACAAAGTTTCTTTTCAGTTGCAAACTCCATTCCATACATATATATGGGGAGGTAAAAACTCCAACTCAGTTTTACAGTGAAAACTGCAGGAAATTCAAACCGGCACTAGGAAACAGACTGAGAAAGCAGAGAAAAAGTGTCTCCTGCAAACCGTTCCCTTGGTGCTAGATGACCGAACGTCTCTCCACTTGCTCAGTTCTGAGAGATAAGTGTGTGTGAAAGCCGTCCTTCACCTAGCTTGTTGGGAACACAAAGTTTCTTTTCAGTTGCAAACTCCATTCCAAACATATGTATGGGGAGGTACAAGCTCCAACTCGGTTTTACAGTGAAAACTGCAGGAACTTCAAACCGGCACTAGGAAACAGACTGAGAAAGCAGAGAAAATGTGTCTCCTGCAACCCGTTCACTTGGTTCTAGATGAACGAACGTCTCTCCACTTGCTCAGTTCTGAGAGATAGGTGTGTGTGAAAGCCGTCCTTCACCTAGCTTTTTGGGAACACAAAGTTTCTTTTCAGTTGCAAACTCCATTCCATACATATATATGTTGAGGTACTAGCTCCAACTCGGTTTTACAGTGAAAACTGCAGGAACTTCAAACCGGCACTAGGAAACAGACTGAGAAAGCAGAGAAAAAGTGTCTCCTGCATCCCGTTCCCTTGGTGCTAGATGAACGAACGTCGCTCCACTTGCTCAGTTCTGAGAGATAAGTGTGTGTGAAAGCCGTCCTTCACCTAGCTTGTTGGGAACACAAAGTTTTTTTTCAGTTGCAAACTCCATTCCATACATATATATGGGGAGGTACTAGCTCCAACTCGGTTTTACAGTGAAAACTGCAGGAACTTCAAACCGGCACTAGGAAACAGACTGAGAAAGCAGAGAAAAAGTGTCTCCTGCAACCCGTTCCCTTGGTGCTAGATGAACGAACGTCTCTCCACTTGCTCAGTTCTGAGAGATAAGTGTGAGTGAAAGCCGTCCTTCACCTAGCTTTTTGGGAACACAAAGTTTCTTTTCAGTTGCAAACTCCATTCCATACATATATATTTGGAGGTAGAAGATTGAACTCGGTTTTACAGTGAAAACTGCAGGAACTTCAAACCAGCACTAGGAAACAGTCTGAGAAAGCAGAGAAAAAGTGCCTCCTGCAACCCGTTCCCTTGGTGCTAGATGAACGAACGTCTCTCCACTTGCTCAGTTCTGAGAGATAAGTGTGTGTGAAAGCCGTCCTTCACCTAGCTTGTTGGGAACACAAAGTTTCTTTTCAGTTGCAAACTCCATTCCATACATATATATGGGGAGGTAAAAACTCCAACTCGGTTTTACAGTGAAAACTGCAGGAAATTCAAACCGGCACTAGGAAACAGACTGAGAAAGCAGAGAAAAAGTGTCTCCTGCAAACCGTTCCCTTGGTGCTAGATGAACGAACGTCTCTCCACTTGCTCAGTTCTGAGAGATAAGTGTGTGTGAAAGCCGTCCTTCACCTAGCTTGTTGGGAACACAAAGTTTCTTTTCAGTTGCAAACTCCATTCCAAACATATGTATGGGGAGGTACAAGCTCCAACTCGGTTTTACAGTGAAAACTGCAGGAACTTCAAACCGGCACTAGGAAACAGACTGAGAAAGCAGATAAAATGTGTCTCCTGCAACCCGTTCACTTGGTTCTAGATGAACGAACGTCTCTCCACTTGCTCAGTTCTGAGAGATAGGTGTGTGTGAAAGCCGTCCTTCACCTAGCTTGTTGGGAACACAAAGTTTCTTTTCAGTTGCAAACTCCATTCCATACATATATATGGGGAGGTACTAGCTCCAACTCGGTTTTACAGTGAAAACTGCAGGAACTTCAAACCGGCACTAGGAAACAGACTGAGAAAGCAGAGAAAAAGTGTCTCCTGCAACCCGTTCCCTTGGTGCTAGATGAACGAACGTCTCTCCACTTGCTCAGTTCTGAGAGATAAGTGTGAGTGAAAGCCGTCCTTCACCTAGCTTTTTGGGAACACAAAGTTTCTTTTCAGTTGCAAACTCCATTCCATACATATATATTTGGAGGTAGAAAATCGAACTCGGTTTTACAGTGAAAACTGCAGGAACTTCAAACCAGCACTAGGAAACAGTCTGAGAAAGCAGAGAAAAAGTGCCTCCTGCAACCCGTTCCCTTGGTGCTAGATGAACGAACGTCTCTCCACTTGCTCAGTTCTGAGAGATAAGTGTGTGTGAAAGCCGTCCTTCACCTAGCTTGTTGGGAACACAAAGTTTCTTTTCAGTTGCAAACTCCATTCCATACATATATATGGGGAGGTAAAAACTCCAACTCAATTTTACAGTGAAAACTGCAGGAAATTCAAACCGGCACTAGGAAACAGACTGAGAAAGCAGAGAAAAAGTGTCTCCTGCAAACCGTTCCCTTGGTGCTAGATGAACGAACGTCTCTCCACTTGCTCAGTTCTGAGAGATAAGTGTGTGTGAAAGCCGTCCTTCACCTAGCTTGTTGGGAACACAAAGTTTCTTTTCAGTTGCAAACTCCATTCCAAACATATGTATGGGGAGGTACAAGCTCCAACTCGGTTTTACAGTGAAAACTGCAGGAACTTCAAACCGGCACTAGGAAACAGACTGAGAAAGCAGAGAAAATGTGTCTCCTGCAACCCGTTCACTTGGTTCTAGATGAACGAACGTCTCTCCACTTGCTCAGTTCTGAGAGATAGGTGTGTGTGAAAGCCGTCCTTCACCTAGCTTTTTGGGAACACAAAGTTTCTTTTCAGTTGCAAACTCCATTCCATACATATATATGTTGAGGTACTAGCTCCAACTCGGTTTTACAGTGAAAACTGCAGGAACTTCAAACCGGCACTAGGAAACAGACTGAGAAAGCAGAGAAAAAGTGTCTCCTGCATCCCGTTCCCTTGGTGCTAGATGAACGAACGTCGCTCCACTTGCTCAGTTCTGAGAGATAAGTGTGTGTGAAAGCCGTCCTTCACCTAGCTTGTTGGGAACACAAAGTTTTTTTTCAGTTGCAAACTCCATTCCATACATATATATGGGGAGGTACTAGCTCCAACTCGGTTTTACAGTGAAAACTGCAGGAACTTCAAACCGGCACTAGGAAACAGACTGAGAAAGCAGAGAAAAAGTGTCTCCTGCAACCCGTTCCCTTGGTGCTAGATGAACGAACGTCTCTCCACTTGCTCAGTTCTGAGAGATAAGTGTGAGTGAAAGCCGTCCTTCACCTAGCTTTTTGGGAACACAAAGTTTCTTTTCAGTTGCAAACTCCATTCCATACATATATATTTGGAGGTAGAAGATCGAACTCGGTTTTACAGTGAAAACTGCAGGAACTTCAAACCAGCACTAGGAAACAGTCTGAGAAAGCAGAGAAAAAGTGCCTCCTGCAACCCGTTCCCTTGGTGCTAGATGAACGAACGTCTCTCCACTTGCTCAGTTCTGAGAGATAAGTGTGTGTGAAAGCCGTCCTTCACCTAGCTTGTTGGGAACACAAAGTTTCTTTTCAGTTGCAAACTCCATTCCATACATATATATGGGGAGGTAAAAACTCCAACTCGGTTTTACAGTGAAAACTGCAGGAAATTCAAACCGGCACTAGGAAACAGACTGAGAAAGCAGAGAAAAAGTGTCTCCTGCAAACCGTTCCCTTGGTGCTAGATGAACGAACGTCTCTCCACTTGCTCAGTTCTGAGAGATAAGTGTGTGTGAAAGCCGTCCTTCACCTAGCTTGTTGGGAACACAAAGTTTCTTTTCAGTTGCAAACTCCATTCCAAACATATGTATGGGGAGGTACAAGCTCCAACTCGGTTTTACAGTGAAAACTGCAGGAACTTCAAACCGGCACTAGGAAACAGACTGAGAAAGCAGAGAAAATGTGTCTCCTGCAACCCGTTCACTTGGTTCTAGATGAACGAACGTCTCTCCACTTGCTCAGTTCTGAGAGATAGGTGTGTGTGAAAGCCGTCCTTCACCTAGCTTGTTGGGAACACAAAGTTTCTTTTCAGTTGCAAACTCCATTCCATACATATATATGGGGAGGTACTAGCTCCAACTCGGTTTTACAGTGAAAACTGCAGGAACTTCAAACCGGCACTAGGAAACAGACTGAGAAAGCAGAGAAAAAGTGTCTCCTGCAACCCGTTCCCTTGGTGCTAGATGAACGAACGTCTCTCCACTTGCTCAGTTCTGAGAGATAAGTGTGTGTGAAAGCCGTCCTTCACCTAGCTTGTTGGGAACACAAAGTTTCTTTTCAGTTGCAAACTCCATTCCATACATATATATGGGGAGGTACTAGCTCCAACTCGGTTTTACAGTGAAAACTGCAGGAACTTCAAACCGGCACTAGGAAACAGACTGAGAAAGCAGAGAAAAAGTGTCTCCTGCAACCCGTTCCCTTGGTGCTAGATGAACGAACGTCTCTCCACTTGCTCAGTTCTGAGAGATAAGTGTGTGTGAAAGCCGTCCTTCACCTAGCTTGTTGGGAACACAAAGTTTCTTTTCAGTTGCAAACTCCATTCCATACATATATATGGGGAGGTACTAGCTCCAACTCGGTTTTACAGTGAAAACTGCAGGAACTTCAAACCGGCACTAGGAAACAGACTGAGAAAGCAGAGAAAAAGTGTCTCCTGCAACCCGTTCCCTTGGTGCTAGATGAACGAACGTCTCTCCACTTGCTCAGTTCTGAGAGATAAGTGTGTGTGAAAGCCGTCCTTCACCTAGCTTTTTGGGAACACAAAGTTTCTTTTCAGTTGCAAACTCCATTCGATACATATATATTTGGAGGTAGAAGATCGAACTCGGTTTTACAGTGAAAACTGCAGGAACTTCAAACCGGCACTAGGAAACAGTCTGAGAAAGCAGAGAAAAAGTGCCTCCTGCAACCCGTTCCCTTGGTGCTAGATGAACGAACGTCTCTCCACTTGCTCAGTTCTGAGAGATAAGTGTGTGTGAAAGCCGTCCTTCACCTAGCTTGTTGGGAACACAAAGTTTCTTTTCAGTTGCAAACTCCATTCCATACATATATATGGGGAGGTAAAAACTCCAACTGGTTTTACAGTGAAAACTGCAGGAAATTCAAACCGGCACTAGGAAACAGACTGAGAAAGCAGAGAAAAAGTGTCTCCTGCAAACCGTTCCCTTGGTGCTAGATGAACGAACGTCTCTCCACTTGCTCAGTTCTGAGAGATAAGTGTGTGTGAAAGCCGTCCTTCACCTAGCTTGTTGGGAACACAAAGTTTCTTTTCAGTTGCAAACTCCATTCCATACATATATATGGGGAGGTACAAGCTCCAACTCGGTTTTACAGTGAAAACTGCAGGAACTTCAAACCGGCACTAGGAAACAGACTGAGAAAGCAGAGAAAAAGTGTCTCCTGCAACCCGTTCCCTTGGTGCTAGATGAACGAACGTCTCTCCACTTGCTCAGTTCTGAGAGATAAGTGTGTGTGAAAGCCGTCCTTCACCTAGCTTGTTGGGAACACAAAGTTTCTTTTCAGTTGCAAACTCCATTCCAAACATATGTATGGGGAGGTACAAGCTCCAACTCGGTTTTACAGTGAAAACTGCAGGAACTTCAAACCGGCACTAGGAAACAGACTGAGAAAGCAGAGAAAATGTGTCTCCTGCAACCCGTTCACTTGGTTCTAGATGAACGAACGTCTCTCCACTTGCTCAGTTCTGAGAGATAGGTGTGTGTGAAAGCCGGCCTTCACCTAGCTTTTTGGGAACACAAGGTTTCTTTTCAGTTGCAAACTCCATTCCATACATATGTATGAGGAGGTACAAGCTCCAACTCTGTTTTACAGTGAAAACTGCAGGAATTTCAAACCGGCACTAGGAAACAGACTGAGAAAGCAGAGAAAAAGTGTCTCCTGCATCCCGTTCCCTTGGTGCTAGATGAACGAACGTCTCTCCACTTGCTCAGTTCTGAGAGATAAGTGTGTGTGAAAGCCGTCCTTCACCTAGCTTGTTGGGAACACAAAGTTTCTTTTCAGTTGCAAACTCCATTCCATACATATATATGGGGAGGTACTAGCTCCAACTCGGTTTTACAGTGAAAACTGCAGGAACTTCAAACCGGCACTAGGAAACAGACTGAGAAAGCAGAGAAAAAGTGTCTCCTGCAACCCGTTCCCTTGGTGCTAGATGAACGAACGTCTCTCCACTTGCTCAGTTCTGAGAGATAAGTGTGTGTGAAAGCCGTCCTTCACCTAGCTTGTTGGGAACACAAAGTTTCTTTTCAGTTGCAAACTCCATTCCATACATATATATGGGGAGGTACTAGCTCCAACTCGGTTTTACAGTGAAAACTGCAGGAACTTCAAACCGGCACTAGGAAACAGACTGAGAAAGCAGAGAAAAAGTGTCTCCTGCAACCCGTTCCCTTGGTGCTAGATGAACGAACGTCTCTCCACTTGCTCAGTTCTGAGAGATAAGTGTGTGTGAAAGCCGTCCTTCACCTAGCTTGTTGGGAACACAAAGTTTCTTTTCAGTTGCAAACTCCATTCCATACATATATATGGGGAGGTACTAGCTCCAACTCGGTTTTACAGTGAAAACTGCAGGAACTTCAAACCGGCACTAGGAAACAGACTGAGAAAGCAGAGAAAAAGTGTCTCCTGCAACCCGTTCCCTTGGTGCTAGATGAACGAACGTCTCTCCACTTGCTCAGTTCTGAGAGATAAGTGTGTGTGAAAGCCGTCCTTCACCTAGCTTGTTGGGAACACAAAGTTTCTTTTCAGTTGCAAACTCCATTCGATACATATATATTTGGAGGTAGAAGATCGAACTCGGTTTTACAGTGAAAACTGCAGGAACTTCAAAACGGCACTAGGAAACAGTCTGAGAAAGCAGAGAAAAAGTGCCTCCTGCAACCCGTTCCCTTGGTGCTAGATGAACGAACGTCTCTCCACTTGCTCAGTTCTGAGAGATAAGTGTGTGTGAAAGCCGTCCTTCACCTAGCTTGTTGGGAACACAAAGTTTCTTTTCAGTTGCAAACTCCATTCCATACATATATATGGGGAGGTACTAGCTCCAACTCGGTTTTACAGTGAAAACTGCAGGAACTTCAAACTGGCACTAGGAAACAGACTGAGAAAGCAGAGAAAAAGTGTCTCCTGCAACCCGTTCCCTTGGTGCTAGATGAACGAAGGTCTCTCCACTTGCTCAGTTCTGAGAGATAAGTGTGTGTGAAAGCCGTCCTTCACCTAGCTTTTTGGGAACACAAAGTTTCTTTTCAGTTGCAAACTCCATTCCATACATATATATGGGGAGGTACTAGCTCCAACTCGGTTTTACAGTGAAAACTGCAGGAACTTCAAACCGGCACTAGGAAACAGACTGAGAAAGCAGAGAAAAAGTGTCTCCTGCAACCCGTTCCCTTGGTGCTAGATGAACGAACGTCTCTCCACTTGCTCAGTTCTGAGAGATAAGTGTGTGTGAAAGCCGTCCTTCACCTAGCTTGTTGGGAACACAAAGTTTTTTTCAGTTGCAAACTCCATTCCATACATATATATGGGGAGGTACTAGCTCCAACTCGGTTTTACAGTGAAAACTGCAGGAACTTCAAACCGGCACTAGGAAACAGACTGAGAAAGCAGAGAAAAAGTGTCTCCTGCAACCCGTTCCCTTGGTGCTAGATGAACGAACGTCTCTCCACTTGCTCAGTTCTGAGAGATAAGTGTGTGTGAAAGCCGTCCTTCACCTAGCTTGTTGGGAACACAAAGTTTCTTTTCAGTTGCAAACTCCATTCCATACATATATATGGGGAGGTACTAGCTCCAACTCGGTTTTACAGTGAAAACTGCAGGAACTTCAAACCGGCACTAGGAAACAGACTGAGAAAGCAGAGAAAAAGTGTCTCCTGCAACCCGTTCCCTTGGTGCTAGATGAACGAACGTCTCTCCACTTGCTCAGTTCTGAGAGATAAGTGTGTGTGAAAGCCGTCCTTCACCTAGCTTGTTGGGAACACAAAGTTTCTTTTCAGTTGCAAACTCCATTCGATACATATATATTTGGAGGTAGAAGATCGAACTCGGTTTTACAGTGAAAACTGCAGGAACTTCAAACCGGCACTAGGAAACAGTCTGAGAAAGCAGAGAAAAAGTGCCTCCTGCAACCCGTTCCCTTGGTGCTAGATGAACGAACGTCTCTCCACTTGCTCAGTTCTGAGAGATAAGTGTGTGTGAAAGCCGTCCTTCACCTAGCTTGTTGGGAACACAAAGTTTCTTTTCAGTTGCAAACTCCATTCCATACATATATATGGGGAGGTACTAGCTCCAACTCGGTTTTACAGTGAAAACTGCAGGAACTTCAAACTGGCACTAGGAAACAGACTGAGAAAGCAGAGAAAAAGTGTCTCCTGCAACCCGTTCCCTTGGTGCTAGATGAACGAACGTCTCTCCACTTGCTCAGTTCTGAGAGATAAGTGTGTGTGAAAGCCGTCCTTCACCTAGCTTGTTGGGAACACAAAGTTTCTTTTCAGTTGCAAACTCCATTCCATACATATATATGGGGAGGTACTAGCTCCAACTCGGTTTTACAGTGAAAACTGCAGGAACTTCAAACCGGCACTAGGAAACAGACTGAGAAAGCAGAGAAAAAGTGTCTCCTGCAACCCGTTCCCTTGGTGCTAGATGAACGAACGTCTCTCCACTTGCTCAGTTCTGAGAGATAAGTGTGTGTGAAAGCCGTCCTTCACCTAGCTTTTTGGGAACACAAAGTTTCTTTTCAGTTGCAAACTCCATTCCATACATATATATGGGGAGGTACTAGCTCCAACTCGGTTTTACAGTGAAAACTGCAGGAACTTCAAACCGGCACTAGGAAACAGACTGAGAAAGCAGAGAAAAAGTGTCTCCTGCAACCCGTTCCCTTGGTGCTAGATGAACGAACGTCTCTCCACTTGCTCAGTTCTGAGAGATAAGTGTGTGTGAAAGCCGTCCTTCACCTAGCTTTTTGGGAACACAAAGTTTCTTTTCAGTTGCAAACTCCATTCGATACATATATATTTGGAGGTAGAAGATCGAACTCGGTTTTACAGTGAAAACTGCAGGAACTTCAAACCGGCACTAGGAAACAGTCTGAGAAAGCAGAGAAAAAGTGCCTCCTGCAACCCGTTCCCTTGGTGCTAGATGAACGAACGTCTCTCCACTTGCTCAGTTCTGAGAGATAAGTGTGTGTGAAAGCCGTCCTTCACCTAGCTTGTTGGGAACACAAAGTTTCTTTTCAGTTGCAAACTCCATTCCATACATATATATGGGGAGGTAAAAACTCCAACTCGGTTTTACAGTGAAAACTGCAGGAAATTCAAACCGGCACTAGGAAACAGACTGAGAAAACAGAGAAAAAGTGTCTCCTGCAAACCGTTCCCTTGGTGCTAGATGAACGAACGTCTCTCCACTTGCTCAGTTCTGAGAGATAAGTGGGTGTGAAAGCCGTCCTTCACCTAGCTTGTTGGGAACACAAAGTTTCTTTTCAGTTGCAAACTCCATTCCATACATATATATGGGGAGGTACTAGCTCCAACTCGGTTTTACAGTGAAAACTGCAGGAACTTCAAACCGGCACTAGGAAACAGACTGAGAAAGCAGAGAAAAAGTGTCTCCTGCAACCCGTTCCCTTGGTGCTAGATGAACGAACGTCTCTCCACTTGCTCAGTTCTGAGAGATAAGTGTGTGTGAAAGCCGTCCTTCACCTAGCTTGTTGGGAACACAAAGTTTCTTTTCAGTTGCAAACTCCATTCCATACATATATATGGGGAGGTACTAGCTCCAACTCGGTTTTACAGTGAAAACTGCAGGAACTTCAAACTGGCACTAGGAAACAGACTGAGAAAGCAGAGAAAAAGTGTCTCCTGCAACCCGTTCCCTTGGTGCTAGATGAACGAAGGTCTCTCCACTTGCTCAGTTCTGAGAGATAAGTGTGTGTGAAAGCCGTCCTTCACCTAGCTTTTTGGGAACACAAAGTTTCTTTTCAGTTGCAAACTCCATTCCATACATATATATGGGGAGGTACTAGCTCCAACTCGGTTTTACAGTGAAAACTGCAGGAACTTCAAACCGGCACTAGGAAACAGACTGAGAAAGCAGAGAAAAAGTGTCTCCTGCAACCCGTTCCCTTGGTGCTAGATGAACGAACGTCTCTCCACTTGCTCAGTTCTGAGAGATAAGTGTGTGTGAAAGCCGTCCTTCACCTAGCTTGTTGGGAACACAAAGTTTTTTTCAGTTGCAAACTCCATTCCATACATATATATGGGGAGGTACTAGCTCCAACTCGGTTTTACAGTGAAAACTGCAGGAACTTCAAACCGGCACTAGGAAACAGACTGAGAAAGCAGAGAAAAAGTGTCTCCTGCAACCCGTTCCCTTGGTGCTAGATGAACGAACGTCTCTCCACTTGCTCAGTTCTGAGAGATAAGTGTGTGTGAAAGCCGTCCTTCACCTAGCTTGTTGGGAACACAAAGTTTCTTTTCAGTTGCAAACTCCATTCCATACATATATATGGGGAGGTACTAGCTCCAACTCGGTTTTACAGTGAAAACTGCAGGAACTTCAAACCGGCACTAGGAAACAGACTGAGAAAGCAGAGAAAAAGTGTCTCCTGCAACCCGTTCCCTTGGTGCTAGATGAACGAACGTCTCTCCACTTGCTCAGTTCTGAGAGATAAGTGTGTGTGAAAGCCGTCCTTCACCTAGCTTGTTGGGAACACAAAGTTTCTTTTCAGTTGCAAACTCCATTCGATACATATATATTTGGAGGTAGAAGATCGAACTCGGTTTTACAGTGAAAACTGCAGGAACTTCAAACCGGCACTAGGAAACAGTCTGAGAAAGCAGAGAAAAAGTGCCTCCTGCAACCCGTTCCCTTGGTGCTAGATGAACGAACGTCTCTCCACTTGCTCAGTTCTGAGAGATAAGTGTGTGTGAAAGCCGTCCTTCACCTAGCTTGTTGGGAACACAAAGTTTCTTTTCAGTTGCAAACTCCATTCCATACATATATATGGGGAGGTACTAGCTCCAACTCGGTTTTACAGTGAAAACTGCAGGAACTTCAAACTGGCACTAGGAAACAGACTGAGAAAGCAGAGAAAAAGTGTCTCCTGCAACCCGTTCCCTTGGTGCTAGATGAACGAACGTCTCTCCACTTGCTCAGTTCTGAGAGATAAGTGTGTGTGAAAGCCGTCCTTCACCTAGCTTGTTGGGAACACAAAGTTTCTTTTCAGTTGCAAACTCCATTCCATACATATATATGGGGAGGTACTAGCTCCAACTCGGTTTTACAGTGAAAACTGCAGGAACTTCAAACCGGCACTAGGAAACAGACTGAGAAAGCAGAGAAAAAGTGTCTCCTGCAACCCGTTCCCTTGGTGCTAGATGAACGAACGTCTCTCCACTTGCTCAGTTCTGAGAGATAAGTGTGTGTGAAAGCCGTCCTTCACCTAGCTTTTTGGGAACACAAAGTTTCTTTTCAGTTGCAAACTCCATTCCATACATATATATGGGGAGGTACTAGCTCCAACTCGGTTTTACAGTGAAAACTGCAGGAACTTCAAACCGGCACTAGGAAACAGACTGAGAAAGCAGAGAAAAAGTGTCTCCTGCAACCCGTTCCCTTGGTGCTAGATGAACGAACGTCTCTCCACTTGCTCAGTTCTGAGAGATAAGTGTGTGTGAAAGCCGTCCTTCACCTAGCTTTTTGGGAACACAAAGTTTCTTTTCAGTTGCAAACTCCATTCGATACATATATATTTGGAGGTAGAAGATCGAACTCGGTTTTACAGTGAAAACTGCAGGAACTTCAAACCGGCACTAGGAAACAGTCTGAGAAAGCAGAGAAAAAGTGCCTCCTGCAACCCGTTCCCTTGGTGCTAGATGAACGAACGTCTCTCCACTTGCTCAGTTCTGAGAGATAAGTGTGTGTGAAAGCCGTCCTTCACCTAGCTTGTTGGGAACACAAAGTTTCTTTTCAGTTGCAAACTCCATTCCATACATATATATGGGGAGGTAAAAACTCCAACTCGGTTTTACAGTGAAAACTGCAGGAAATTCAAACCGGCACTAGGAAACAGACTGAGAAAACAGAGAAAAAGTGTCTCCTGCAAACCGTTCCCTTGGTGCTAGATGAACGAACGTCTCTCCACTTGCTCAGTTCTGAGAGATAAGTGGGTGTGAAAGCCGTCCTTCACCTAGCTTGTTGGGAACACAAAGTTTCTTTTCAGTTGCAAACTCCATTCCATACATATATATGGGGAGGTACTAGCTCCAACTCGGTTTTACAGTGAAAACTGCAGGAACTTCAAACCGGCACTAGGAAACAGACTGAGAAAGCAGAGAAAAAGTGTCTCCTGCAACCCGTTCCCTTGGTGCTAGATGAACGAACGTCTCTCCACTTGCTCAGTTCTGAGAGATAAGTGTGTGTGAAAGCCGTCCTTCACCTAGCTTGTTGGGAACACAAAGTTTCTTTTCAGTTGCAAACTCCATTCCAAACATATATATGGGGAGGTACAAGCTCCAACTCGGTTTTACAGTGAAAACTGCAGGAACTTCAAACTGGCACTAGGAAACAGACTGAGAAAGCAGAGAAAATGTGTCTCCTGCAACCCGTTCACTTTGTTCTAGATGAACGAACGTCTCTCCACTTGCTCAGTTCTGAGAGATAGGTGTGTGTGAAAGCCGTCCTTCACCTAGCTTTTTGGGAACACAAGGTTTCTTTTCAGTTGCAAACTCCATTCCATACATATATATGAGGAGGTACAAGCTCCAACTCGGTTTTACAGTGAAAACTGCAGGAACTTCAAACCGGCACTAGGAAACAGACTGAGAAAGCAGAGAAAAAGTGTCTCCTGCAACCCGTTCCCTTGGTGCTAGATGAACGAACGTCTCTCCACTTGCTCAGTTCTAAGAGATAAGTGTGTGTGAAAGCCGTCCTTCACCTAGCTTGTTGGGAACACAAAGTTTCTTTTCAGTTGCAAACTCCATTCCAAACATATGTATGGGGAGGTACAAGCTCCAACTCGGTTTTACAGTGAAAACTGCAGGAACTTCAAACCGGCACTAGGAAACAGACTGAGAAAGCAGAGAAAATGTGTCTCCTGCAACCCGTTCACTTGGTTCTAGATGAACGAACGTCTCTCCACTTGCTCAGTTCTGAGAGATAGGTGTGTGTGAAAGCCGTCCTTCACCTAGCTTTTTGGGAACACAAGGTTTCTTTTCAGTTGCAAACTCCATTCCATACATATATATGAGGAGGTACAAGCTCCAACTCTGTTTTACAGTGAAAACTGCAGGAACTTCAAACCGGCACTAGGAAACAGACTGAGAAAGCAGAGAAAAAGTGTCTCCTGCAACCCGTTCCCTTGGTGCTAGATGAACGAACGTCTCTCCACTTGCTCAGTTCTGAGAGATAAGTGTGTGTGAAAGCCGTCCTTCACCTAGCTTGTTGGGAACACAAAGTTTCTTTTCAGTTGCAAACTCCATTCCATACATATATATGGGGAGGTACTAGCTCCAACTCGGTTTGACAGTGAAAACTGCAGGAACTTCAAACCGGCACTAGGAAACAGACTGAGAAAGCAGAGAAAAAGTGTCTCCTGCAACCCGTTCCCTTGGTGCTAGATGAACGAACGTCTCTCGACTTGCTCAGTTCTGAGAGATAAGTGTGTGTGAAA
This sequence comes from Camelus dromedarius, assembly GCF_036321535.1. Taxonomy (NCBI): domain Eukaryota; kingdom Metazoa; phylum Chordata; class Mammalia; order Artiodactyla; family Camelidae; genus Camelus; species Camelus dromedarius. Next base: position 600,487 of record NW_026989830.1, read on the forward strand.
GCCGTCCTTCACCTAGCTTGTTGGGAACACAAAGTTTCTTTTCAGTTGCAAACTCCATTCCATACATATATATGGGGAGGTACTAGCTCCAACTCGGTTTTACAGTGAAAACTGCAGGAACTTCAAACCGGCACTAGGAAACAGACTGAGAAAGCAGAGAAAAAGTGTCTCCTGCAACCCGTTCCCTTGGTGCTAGATGAACGAACGTCTCTCCACTTGCTCAGTTCTGAGAGATAAGTGTGTGTGAAAGCCGTCCTTCACCTAGCTTGTTGGGAACACAAAGTTTCTTTTCAGTTGCAAACTCCATTCCATACATATATATGGGGAGGTACTAGCTCCAACTCGGTTTTACAGTGAAAACTGCAGGAACTTCAAACCGGCACTAGGAAAGAGACTGAGAAAGCAGAGAAAAAGTGTCTCCTGCAACCCGTTCCCTTGGTGCTAGATGAACGAACGTCTCTCCACTTGCTCAGTTCTGAGAGATAAGTGTGTGTGAAAGCCGTCCTTCACCTAGATTTTTGGGAACACAAAGTTTCTTTTCAGTTGCAAACTCCATTCGATACATATATATTTGGAGGTAGAAGATCGAACTCGGTTTTACAGTGAAAACTGCAGGAACTTCAAACCGGCACTAGGAAACAGTCTGAGAAAGCAGAGAAAAAGTGCCTCCTGCAACCCGTTCCCTTGGTGCTAGATGAACGAACGTCTCTCCACTTGCTCAGTTCTGAGAGATAAGTGTGTGTGAAAGCCGTCCTTCACCTAGCTTGTTGGGAACACAAAGTTTCTTTTCAGTTGCAAACTCCATTCCATACATATATATGGGGAGGTACTAGCTCCAACTCGGTTTTACAGTGAAAACTGCAGGAACTTCAAACAGGCACTAGGAAACAGACTGAGAAAGCAGAGAAAAAGTGTCTCCTGCAACCCGTTCCCTTGGTGCTAGATGAACGAACGTCTCTCCACTTGCTCAGTTCTGAGAGATAAGTGTGTGTGAAAGCCGTCCTTCACCTAGCTTGTTGGGAACACAAAGTTTCTTTTCAGTTGCAAACTCCATTCCATACATATATATGGGGAGGTACTAGCTCCAACTCGGTTTTACAGTGAAAACTGCAGGAACTTCAAACCGGCACTAGGAAACAGACTGAGAAAGCAGAGAAAAAGTGTCTCCTGCAACCCGTTCCCTTGGTGCTAGATGAACGAACGTCTCTCCACTTGCTCAGTTCTGAGAGATAAGTGTGTGTGAAAGCCGTCCTTCACCTAGCTTTTTGGGAACACAAAGTTTCTTTTCAGTTGCAAACTCCATTCGATACATATATATTTGGAGGTAGAAGATCGAACTCGGTTTTACAGTGAAAACTGCAGGAACTTCAAACCGGCACTAGGAAACAGTCTGAGAAAGCAGAGAAAAAGTGCCTCCTGCAACCCGTTCCCTTGGTGCTAGATGAACGAACGTCTCTCCACTTGCTCAGTTCTGAGAGATAAGTGTGTGTGAAAGCCGTCCTTCACCTAGCTTGTTGGGAACACAAAGTTTCTTTTCAGTTGCAAACTCCATTCCATACATATATATGGGGAGGTAAAAACTCCAACTCGGTTTTACAGTGAAAACTGCAGGAAATTCAAACCGGCACTAGGAAACAGACTGAGAAAGCAGAGAAAAAGTGTCTCCTGCAAACCGTTCCCTTGGTGCTAGATGAACGAACGTCTCTCCACTTGCTCAGTTCTGAGAGATAAGTGTGTGTGAAAGCCGTCCTTCACCTAGCTTGTTGGGAACACAAAGTTTCTTTTCAGTTGCAAACTCCATTCCATACATATATATGGGGAGGTACAAGCTCCAACTCGGTTTTACAGTGAAAACTGCAGGAACTTCAAACCGGCACTAGGAAACAGACTGAGAAAGCAGAGAAAAAGTGTCTCCTGCAACCCGTTCCCTTGGTGCTAGATGAACGAACGTCTCTCCACTTGCTCAGTTCTGAGAGATAAGTGTGTGTGAAAGCCGTCCTTCACCTAGCTTGTTGGGAACACAAAGTTTCTTTTCAGTTGCAAACTCCATTCCAAACATATATATGGGGAGGTACAAACTCCAACTCGGTTTTACAGTGAAAACTGCAGGAACTCCAAACCGGCACTAGGAAACAGACTGAGAAAGCAGAGAAAATGTGTCTCCTGCAACCCGTTCACTTGGTTCTAGATGAACGAACGTCTCTCCACTTGCTCAGTTCTGAGAGATAGGTGTGTGTGAAAGCCGTCCTTCACCTAGCTTTTTGGGAACACAAGGTTTCTTTTCAGTTGCAAACTCCATTCCATACATATATATGAGGAGGTACAAGCTCCAACTCGGTTTTACAGTGAAAACTGCAGGAACTTCAAACCGGCACTAGGAAACAGACTGAGAAAGCAGAGAAAAAGTGTCTCCTGCAACCCGTTCCCTTGGTGCTAGATGAACGAACGTCTCTCCACTTGCTCAGTTCTGAGAGATAAGTGGGTGTGAAAGCCGTCCTTCACCTAGCTTGTTGGGAACACAAAGTTTCTTTTCAGTTGCAAACTCCATTCCATACATATATATGGGGAGGTACAAGCTCCAACTCGGTTTTACAGTGAAAACTGCAGGAACTTCAAACCGGCACTAGGAAACAGACTGCGAAAGCAGAGAAAAAGTGTCTCCTGCAACCCGTTCCCTTGGTGCTAGATGAACGAACGTCTCTCCACTTGCTCAGTTCTGAGAGATAAGTGTGTGTGAAAGCCGTCCTTCACCTAGCTTGTTGGGAACACAAAGTTTCTTTTCAGTTGCAAACTCCATTCCAAACATATATATGGGGAGGTACAAGCTCCAACTCGGTTTTACAGTGAAAACTGCAGGAACTTCAAACCGGCACTAGGAAAGAGACTGAGAAAGCAGAGAAAATGTGTCTCCTGCAACCCGTTCACTTGGTGCTAGATGAACGAACGTCTCTCCACTTGCTCAGTTCTGAGAGATAAGTGTGTGTGAAAGCCGTCCTTCACCTAGCTTGTTGGGAACACAAAGTTTCTTTTCAGTTGCAAACTCCATTCGATACATATATATTTGGAGGTAGAAGATCGAACTCGGTTTTACAGTGAAAACTGCAGGAACTTCAAACCGGCACTAGGAAACAGTCTGAGAAAGCAGAGAAAAAGTGCCTCCTGCAACCCGTTCCCTTGGTGCTAGATGAACGAACGTCTCTCCACTTGCTCAGTTCTGAGAGATAAGTGTGTGTGAAAGCCGTCCTTCACCTAGCTTGTTGGGAACACAAAGTTTCTTTTCAGTTGCAAACTCCATTCCATACATATATATGGGGAGGTACTAGCTCCAACTCGGTTTTACAGTGAAAACTGCAGGAACTTCAAACTGGCACTAGGAAACAGACTGAGAAAGCAGAGAAAAAGTGTCTCCTGCAACCCGTTCCCTTGGTGCTAGATGAACGAACGTCTCTCCACTTGCTCAGTTCTGAGAGATAAGTGTGTGTGAAAGCCGTCCTTCACCTAGCTTGTTGGGAACACAAAGTTTCTTTTCAGTTGCAAACTCCATTCCATACATATATATGGGGAGGTACTAGCTCCAACTCGGTTTTACAGTGAAAACTGCAGGAACTTCAAACCGGCACTAGGAAACAGACTGAGAAAGCAGAGAAAAAGTGTCTCCTGCAACCCGTTCCCTTGGTGCTAGATGAACGAACGTCTCTCCACTTGCTCAGTTCTGAGAGATAAGTGTGTGTGAAAGCCGTCCTTCACCTAGCTTGTTGGGAACACAAAGTTTCTTTTCAGTTGCAAACTCCATTCCATACATATATATGGGGAGGTACTAGCTCCAACTCGGTTTTACAGTGAAAACTGCAGGAACTTCAAACCGGCACTAGGAAACAGACTGAGAAAGCAGAGAAAAAGTGTCTCCTGCAACCCGTTCCCTTGGTGCTAGATGAACGAACGTCTCTCCACTTGCTCAGTTCTGAGAGATAAGTGTGTGTGAAAGCCGTCCTTCACCTAGCTTGTTGGGAACACAAAGTTTCTTTTCAGTTGCAAACTCCATTCCATACATATATATGGGGAGGTACTAGCTCCAACTCGGTTTTACAGTGAAAACTGCAGGAACTTCAAACCGGCACTAGGAAACAGACTGAGAAAGCAGAGAAAAAGTGTCTCCTGCAACCCGTTCCCTTGGTGCTAGATGAACGAACGTCTCTCCACTTGCTCAGTTCTGAGAGATAAGTGTGTGTGAAAGCCGTCCTTCACCTAGCTTGTTGGGAACACAAAGTTTCTTTTCAGTTGCAAACTCCATTCGATACATATATATTTGGAGGTAGAAGATCGAACTCGGTTTTACAGTGAAAACTGCAGGAACTTCAAACCGGCACTAGGAAACAGTCTGAGAAAGCAGAGAAAAAGTGCCTCCTGCAACCCGTTCCCTTGGTGCTAGATGAACGAACGTCTCTCCACTTGCTCAGTTCTGAGAGATAAGTGTGTGTGAAAGCTGTCCTTCACCTAGCTTGTTGGGAACACAAAGTTTCTTTTCAGTTGCAAACTCCATTCCATACATATATATGGGGAGGTACTAGCTCCAACTCGGTTTTACAGTGAAAACTGCAGGAACTTCAAACTGGCACTAGGAAACAGACTGAGAAAGCAGAGAAAAAGTGTCTCCTGCAACCCGTTCCCTTGGTGTTAGATGAACGAACGTCTCTCCACTTGCTCAGTTCTGAGAGATAAGTGTGTGTGAAAGCCGTCCTTCACCTAGCTTGTTGGGAACACAAAGTTTCTTTTCAGTTGCAAACTCCATTCCATACATATATATGGGGAGGTACTAGCTCCAACTCGGTTTTACAGTGAAAACTGCAGGAACTTCAAACCGGCACTAGGAAACAGACTGAGAAAGCAGAGAAAAAGTGTCTCCTGCAACCCGTTCCTTTGGTGCTAGATGAACGAACGTCTCTCCACTTGCTCAGTTCTGAGAGATAAGTGTGTGTGAAAGCCGTCCTTCACCTAGCTTGTTGGGAACACAAAGTTTCTTTTCAGTTGCAAACTCCATTCCATACATATATATGGGGAGGTACTAGCTCCAACTCGGTTTTACAGTGAAAACTGCAGGAACTTCAAACCGGCACTAGGAAACAGACTGAGAAAGCAGAGAAAAAGTGTCTCCTGCAACCCGTTCCCTTGGTGCTAGATGAACGAACGTCTCTCCACTTGCTCAGTTCTGAGAGATAAGTGTGTGTGAAAGCCGTCCTTCACCTAGCTTTTTGGGAACACAAAGTTTCTTTTCAGTTGCAAACTCCATTCGATACATATATATTTGGAGGTAGAAGATCGAACTCGGTTTTACAGTGAAAACTGCAGGAACTTCAAACCGGCACTAGGAAACAGACTGAGAAAGCAGAGAAAAAGTGTCTCCTGCAACCCGTTCCCTTGGTGCTAGATGAACGAACGTCTCTCCACTTGCTCAGTTCTGAGAGATAAGTGTGTGTGAAAGCCGTCCTTCACCTAGATTTTTGGGAACACAAAGTTTCTTTTCAGTTGCAAACTCCATTCGATACATATATATTTGGAGGTAGAAGATCGAACTCGGTTTTACAGTGAAAACTGCAGGAACTTCAAACCGGCACTAGGAAACAGTCTGAGAAAGCAGAGAAAAAGTGCCTCCTGCAACCCGTTCCCTTGGTGCTAGATGAACGAACGTCTCTCCACTTGCTCAGTTCTGAGAGATAAGTGTGTGTGAAAGCCGTCCTTCACCTAGCTTGTTGGGAACACAAAGTTTCTTTTCAGTTGCAAACTCCATTCCATACATATATATGGGGAGGTACTAGCTCCAACTCGGTTTTACAGTGAAAACTGCAGGAACTTCAAACCGGCACTAGGAAACAGACTGAGAAAGCAGAGAAAAAGTGTCTCCTGCAACCCGTTCCCTTGGTGCTAGATGAACGAACGTCTCTCCACTTGCTCAGTTCTGAGAGATAAGTGTGTGTGAAAGCCGTCCTTCACCTAGCTTGTTGGGAACACAAAGTTTCTTTTCAGTTGCAAACTCCATTCCATACATATATATGGGGAGGTACTAGCTCCAACTCGGTTTTACAGTGAAAACTGCAGGAACTTCAAACCGGCACTAGGAAACAGACTGAGAAAGCAGAGAAAAAGTGTCTCCTGCAACCCGTTCCCTTGGTGCTAGATGAACGAACGTCTCTCCACTTGCTCAGTTCTGAGAGATAAGTGTGTGTGAAAGCCGTCCTTCACCTAGCTTTTTGGGAACACAAAGTTTCTTTTCAGTTGCAAACTCCATTCGATACATATATATTTGGAGGTAGAAGATCGAACTCGGTTTTACAGTGAAAACTGCAGGAACTTCAAACCGGCACTAGGAAACAGTCTGAGAAAGCAGAGAAAAAGTGCCTCCTGCAACCCGTTCCCTTGGTGCTAGATGAACGAACGTCTCTCCACTTGCTCAGTTCTGAGAGATAAGTGTGTGTGAAAGCCGTCCTTCACCTAGCTTGTTGGGAACACAAAGTTTCTTTTCAGTTGCAAACTCCATTCCATACATATATATGGGGAGGTAAAAACTCCAACTCGGTTTTACAGTGAAAACTGCAGGAAATTCAAACCGGCACTAGGAAACAGACTGAGAAAGCAGAGAAAAAGTGTCTCCTGCAAACCGTTCCCTTGGTGCTAGATGAACGAACGTCTCTCCACTTGCTCAGTTCTGAGAGATAAGTGTGTGTGAAAGCCGTCCTTCACCTAGCTTGTTGGGAACACAAAGTTTCTTTTCAGTTGCAAACTCCATTCCATACATATATATGGGGAGGTACAAGCTCCAACTCGGTTTTACAGTGAAAACTGCAGGAACTTCAAACCGGCACTAGGAAACAGACTGAGAAAGCAGAGAAAAAGTGTCTCCTGCAACCCGTTCCCTTGGTGCTAGATGAACGAACGTCTCTCCACTTGCTCAGTTCTGAGAGATAAGTGTGTGTGAAAGCCGTCCTTCACCTAGCTTGTTGGGAACACAAAGTTTCTTTTCAGTTGCAAACTCCATTCCAAACATATATATGGGGAGGTACAAGCTCCAACTCGGTTTTACAGTGAAAACTGCAGGAACTTCAAACCGGCACTAGGAAACAGACTGAGAAAGCAGAGAAAATATGTCTCCTGCAACCCGTTCACTTGGTTCTAGATGAACGAACGTCTCTCCACTTGCTCAGTTCTGAGAGATAGGTGTGTGTGAAAGCCGTCCTTCACCTAGCTTTTTGGGAACACAAGGTTTCTTTTCAGTTGCAAACTCCATTCCATACATATATATGAGGAGGTACAAGCTCCAACTCGGTTTTACAGTGAAAACTGCAGGAACTTCAAACCGGCACTAGGAAACAGACTGAGAAAGCAGAGAAAAAGTGTCTCCTGCAACCCGTTCCCTTGGTGCTAGATGAACGAACGTCTCTCCACTTGCTCAGTTCTGAGAGATAAGTGGGTGTGAAAGCCGTCCTTCACCTAGCTTGTTGGGAACACAAAGTTTCTTTTCAGTTGCAAACTCCATTCCATACATATATATGGGGAGGTACAAGCTCCAACTCGGTTTTACAGTGAAAACTGCAGGAACTTCAAACCGGCACTAGGAAACAGACTGCGAAAGCAGAGAAAAAGTGTCTCCTGCAACCCGTTCCCTTGGTGCTAGATGAACGAACGTCTCTCCACTTGCTCAGTTCTGAGAGATAAGTGTGTGTGAAAGCCGTCCTTCACCTAGCTTGTTGGGAACACAAAGTTTCTTTTCAGTTGCAAACTCCATTCCAAACATATATATGGGGAGGTACAAGCTCCAACTCGGTTTTACAGTGAAAACTGCAGGAACTTCAAACCGGCACTAGGAAAGAGACTGAGAAAGCAGAGAAAATGTGTCTCCTGCAACCCGTTCACTTGGTGCTAGATGAACGAACGTCTCTCCACTTGCTCAGTTCTGAGAGATAAGTGTGTGTGAAAGCCGTCCTTCACCTAGCTTGTTGGGAACACAAAGTTTCTTTTCAGTTGCAAACTCCATTCGATACATATATATTTGGAGGTAGAAGATCGAACTCGGTTTTACAGTGAAAACTGCAGGAACTTCAAACCGGCACTAGGAAACAGTCTGAGAAAGCAGAGAAAAAGTGCCTCCTGCAACCCGTTCCCTTGGTGCTAGATGAACGAACGTCTCTCCACTTGCTCAGTTCTGAGAGATAAGTGTGTGTGAAAGCCGTCCTTCACCTAGCTTGTTGGGAACACAAAGTTTCTTTTCAGTTGCAAACTCCATTCCATACATATATATGGGGAGGTACTAGCTCCAACTCGGTTTTACAGTGAAAACTGCAGGAACTTCAAACTGGCACTAGGAAACAGACTGAGAAAGCAGAGAAAAAGTGTCTCCTGCAACCCGTTCCCTTGGTGCTAGATGAACGAACGTCTCTCCACTTGCTCAGTTCTGAGAGATAAGTGTGTGTGAAAGCCGTCCTTCACCTAGCTTGTTGGGAACACAAAGTTTCTTTTCAGTTGCAAACTCCATTCCATACATATATATGGGGAGGTACTAGCTCCAACTCGGTTTTACAGTGAAAACTGCAGGAACTTCAAACCGGCACTAGGAAACAGACTGAGAAAGCAGAGAAAAAGTGTCTCCTGCAACCCGTTCCCTTGGTGCTAGATGAACGAACGTCTCTCCACTTGCTCAGTTCTGAGAGATAAGTGTGTGTGAAAGCCGTCCTTCACCTAGCTTGTTGGGAACACAAAGTTTCTTTTCAGTTGCAAACTCCATTCCATACATATATATGGGGAGGTACTAGCTCCAACTCGGTTTTACAGTGAAAACTGCAGGAACTTCAAACCGGCACTAGGAAACAGACTGAGAAAGCAGAGAAAAAGTGTCTCCTGCAACCCGTTCCCTTGGTGCTAGATGAACGAACGTCTCTCCACTTGCTCAGTTCTGAGAGATAAGTGTGTGTGAAAGCCGTCCTTCACCTAGCTTGTTGGGAACACAAAGTTTCTTTTCAGTTGCAAACTCCATTCCATACATATATATGGGGAGGTACTAGCTCCAACTCGGTTTTACAGTGAAAACTGCAGGAACTTCAAACCGGCACTAGGAAACAGACTGAGAAAGCAGAGAAAAAGTGTCTCCTGCAACCCGTTCCCTTGGTGCTAGATGAACGAACGTCTCTCCACTTGCTCAGTTCTGAGAGATAAGTGTGTGTGAAAGCCGTCCTTCACCTAGCTTGTTGGGAACACAAAGTTTCTTTTCAGTTGCAAACTCCATTCGATACATATATATTTGGAGGTAGAAGATCGAACTCGGTTTTACAGTGAAAACTGCAGGAACTTCAAACCGGCACTAGGAAACAGTCTGAGAAAGCAGAGAAAAAGTGCCTCCTGCAACCCGTTCCCTTGGTGCTAGATGAACGAACGTCTCTCCACTTGCTCAGTTCTGAGAGATAAGTGTGTGTGAAAGCTGTCCTTCACCTAGCTTGTTGGGAACACAAAGTTTCTTTTCAGTTGCAAACTCCATTCCATACATATATATGGGGAGGTACTAGCTCCAACTCGGTTTTACAGTGAAAACTGCAGGAACTTCAAACTGGCACTAGGAAACAGACTGAGAAAGCAGAGAAAAAGTGTCTCCTGCAACCCGTTCCCTTGGTGTTAGATGAACGAACGTCTCTCCACTTGCTCAGTTCTGAGAGATAAGTGTGTGTGAAAGCCGTCCTTCACCTAGCTTGTTGGGAACACAAAGTTTCTTTTCAGTTGCAAACTCCATTCCATACATATATATGGGGAGGTACTAGCTCCAACTCGGTTTTACAGTGAAAACTGCAGGAACTTCAAACCGGCACTAGGAAACAGACTGAGAAAGCAGAGAAAAAGTGTCTCCTGCAACCCGTTCCTTTGGTGCTAGATGAACGAACGTCTCTCCACTTGCTCAGTTCTGAGAGATAAGTGTGTGTGAAAGCCGTCCTTCACCTAGCTTGTTGGGAACACAAAGTTTCTTTTCAGTTGCAAACTCCATTCCATACATATATATGGGGAGGTACTAGCTCCAACTCGGTTTTACAGTGAAAACTGCAGGAACTTCAAACCGGCACTAGGAAACAGACTGAGAAAGCAGAGAAAAAGTGTCTCCTGCAACCCGTTCCCTTGGTGCTAGATGAACGAACGTCTCTCCACTTGCTCAGTTCTGAGAGATAAGTGTGTGTGAAAGCCGTCCTTCACCTAGCTTTTTGGGAACACAAAGTTTCTTTTCAGTTGCAAACTCCATTCGATACATATATATTTGGAGGTAGAAGATCGAACTCGGTTTTACAGTGAAAACTGCAGGAACTTCAAACCGGCACTAGGAAACAGACTGAGAAAGCAGAGAAAAAGTGTCTCCTGCAACCCGTTCCCTTGGTGCTAGATGAACGAACGTCTCTCCACTTGCTCAGTTCTGAGAGATAAGTGTGTGTGAAAGCCGTCCTTCACCTAGATTTTTGGGAACACAAAGTTTCTTTTCAGTTGCAAACTCCATTCGATACATATATATTTGGAGGTAGAAGATCGAACTCGGTTTTACAGTGAAAACTGCAGGAACTTCAAACCGGCACTAGGAAACAGTCTGAGAAAGCAGAGAAAAAGTGCCTCCTGCAACCCGTTCCCTTGGTGCTAGATGAACGAACGTCTCTCCACTTGCTCAGTTCTGAGAGATAAGTGTGTGTGAAAGCCGTCCTTCACCTAGCTTGTTGGGAACACAAAGTTTCTTTTCAGTTGCAAACTCCATTCCATACATATATATGGGGAGGTACTAGCTCCAACTCGGTTTTACAGTGAAAACTGCAGGAACTTCAAACCGGCACTAGGAAACAGACTGAGAAAGCAGAGAAAAAGTGTCTCCTGCAACCCGTTCCCTTGGTGCTAGATGAACGAACGTCTCTCCACTTGCTCAGTTCTGAGAGATAAGTGTGTGTGAAAGCCGTCCTTCACCTAGCTTGTTGGGAACACAAAGTTTCTTTTCAGTTGCAAACTCCATTCCATACATATATATGGGGAGGTACTAGCTCCAACTCGGTTTTACAGTGAAAACTGCAGGAACTTCAAACCGGCACTAGGAAACAGACTGAGAAAGCAGAGAAAAAGTGTCTCCTGCAACCCGTTCCCTTGGTGCTAGATGAACGAACGTCTCTCCACTTGCTCAGTTCTGAGAGATAAGTGTGTGTGAAAGCCGTCCTTCACCTAGCTTTTTGGGAACACAAAGTTTCTTTTCAGTTGCAAACTCCATTCGATACATATATATTTGGAGGTAGAAGATCGAACTCGGTTTTACAGTGAAAACTGCAGGAACTTCAAACCGGCACTAGGAAACAGTCTGAGAAAGCAGAGAAAAAGTGCCTCCTGCAACCCGTTCCCTTGGTGCTAGATGAACGAACGTCTCTCCACTTGCTCAGTTCTGAGAGATAAGTGTGTGTGAAAGCCGTCCTTCACCTAGCTTGTTGGGAACACAAAGTTTCTTTTCAGTTGCAAACTCCATTCCATACATATATATGGGGAGGTAAAAACTCCAACTCGGTTTTACAGTGAAAACTGCAGGAAATTCAAACCGGCACTAGGAAACAGACTGAGAAAGCAGAGAAAAAGTGTCTCCTGCAAACCGTTCCCTTGGTGCTAGATGAACGAACGTCTCTCCACTTGCTCAGTTCTGAGAGATAAGTGTGTGTGAAAGCCGTCCTTCACCTAGCTTGTTGGGAACACAAAGTTTCTTTTCAGTTGCAAACTCCATTCCATACATATATATGGGGAGGTACAAGCTCCAACTCGGTTTTACAGTGAAAACTGCAGGAACTTCAAACCGGCACTAGGAAACAGACTGAGAAAGCAGAGAAAAAGTGTCTCCTGCAACCCGTTCCCTTGGTGCTAGATGAACGAACGTCTCTCCACTTGCTCAGTTCTGAGAGATAAGTGTGTGTGAAAGCCGTCCTTCACCTAGCTTGTTGGGAACACAAAGTTTCTTTTCAGTTGCAAACTCCATTCCAAACATATATATGGGGAGGTACAAGCTCCAACTCGGTTTTACAGTGAAAACTGCAGGAACTTCAAACCGGCACTAGGAAACAGACTGAGAAAGCAGAGAAAATATGTCTCCTGCAACCCGTTCACTTGGTTCTAGATGAACGAACGTCTCTCCACTTGCTCAGTTCTGAGAGATAGGTGTGTGTGAAAGCCGTCCTTCACCTAGCTTTTTGGGAACACAAGGTTTCTTTTCAGTTGCAAACTCCATTCCATACATATATATGAGGAGGTACAAGCTCCAACTCGGTTTTACAGTGAAAACTGCAGGAACTTCAAACCGGCACTAGGAAACAGACTGAGAAAGCAGAGAAAAAGTGTCTCCTGCAACCCGTTCCCTTGGTGCTAGATGAACGAACGTCTCTCCACTTGCTCAGTTCTGAGAGATAAGTGGGTGTGAAAGCCGTCCTTCACCTAGCTTGTTGGGAACACAAAGTTTCTTTTCAGTTGCAAACTCCATTCCATACATATATATGGGGAGGTACAAGCTCCAACTCGGTTTTACAGTGAAAACTGCAGGAACTTCAAACCGGCACTAGGAAACAGACTGAGAAAGCAGAGAAAAAGTGTCTCCTGCAACCCGTTCCCTTGGTGCTAGATGAACGAACGTCTCTCCACTTGCTCAGTTCTGAGAGATAAGTGTGTGTGAAAGCCGTCCTTCACCTAGCTTGTTGGGAACACAAAGTTTCTTTTCAGTTGCAAACTCCATTCCAAACATATATATGGGGAGGTACAAGCTCCAACTCGGTTTTACAGTGAAAACTGCAGGAACTTCAAACCGGCACTAGGAAAGAGACTGAGAAAGCAGAGAAAATGTGTCTCCTGCAACCCGTTCACTTGGTGCTAGATGAACGAACGTCTCTCCACTTGCTCAGTTCTGAGAGATAAGTGTGTGTGAAAGCCGTCCTTCACCTAGCTTGTTGGGAACACAAAGTTTCTTTTCAGTTGCAAACTCCATTCGATACATATATATTTGGAGGTAGAAGATCGAACTCGGTTTTACAGTGAAAACTGCAGGAACTTCAAACCGGCACTAGGAAACAGTCTGAGAAAGCAGAGAAAAAGTGCCTCCTGCAACCCGTTCCCTTGGTGCTAGATGAACGAACGTCTCTCCACTTGCTCAGTTCTGAGAGATAAGTGTGTGTGAAAGCCGTCCTTCACCTAGCTTGTTGGGAACACAAAGTTTCTTTTCAGTTGCAAACTCCATTCCATACATATATATGGGGAGGTACTAGCTCCAACTCGGTTTTACAGTGAAAACTGCAGGAACTTCAAACTGGCACTAGGAAACAGACTGAGAAAGCAGAGAAAAAGTGTCTCCTGCAACCCGTTCCCTTGGTGCTAGATGAACGAACGTCTCTCCACTTGCTCAGTTCTGAGAGATAAGTGTGTGTGAAAGCCGTCCTTCACCTAGCTTGTTGGGAACACAAAGTTTCTTTTCAGTTGCAAACTCCATTCCATACATATATATGGGGAGGTACTAGCTCCAACTCGGTTTTACAGTGAAAACTGCAGGAACTTCAAACCGGCACTAGGAAACAGACTGAGAAAGCAGAGAAAAAGTGTCTCCTGCAACCCGTTCCCTTGGTGCTAGATGAACGAACGTCTCTCCACTTGCTCAGTTCTGAGAGATAAGTGTGTGTGAAAGCCGTCCTTCACCTAGCTTGTTGGGAACACAAAGTTTCTTTTCAGTTGCAAACTCCATTCCATACATATATATGGGGAGGTACTAGCTCCAACTCGGTTTTACAGTGAAAACTGCAGGAACTTCAAACCGGCACTAGGAAACAGACTGAGAAAGCAGAGAAAAAGTGTCTCCTGCAACCCGTTCCCTTGGTGCTAGATGAACGAACGTCTCTCCACTTGCTCAGTTCTGAGAGATAAGTGTGTGTGAAAGCCGTCCTTCACCTAGCTTGTTGGGAACACAAAGTTTCTTTTCAGTTGCAAACTCCATTCCATACATATATATGGGGAGGTACTAGCTCCAACTCGGTTTTACAGTGAAAACTGCAGGAACTTCAAACCGGCACTAGGAAACAGACTGAGAAAGCAGAGAAAAAGTGTCTCCTGCAACCCGTTCCCTTGGTGCTAGATGAACGAACGTCTCTCCACTTGCTCAGTTCTGAGAGATAAGTGTGTGTGAAAGCCGTCCTTCACCTAGCTTGTTGGGAACACAAAGTTTCTTTTCAGTTGCAAACTCCATTCGATACATATATATTTGTAGGTAGAAGATCGAACTCGGTTTTACAGTGAAAACTGCAGGAACTTCAAACCGGCACTAGGAAACAGTCTGAGAAAGCAGAGAAAAAGTGCCTCCTGCAACCCGTTCCCTTGGTGCTAGATGAACGAACGTCTCTCCACTTGCTCAGTTCTGAGAGATAAGTGTGTGTGAAAGCCGTCCTTCACCTAGCTTGTTGGGAACACAAAGTTTCTTTTCAGTTGCAAACTCCATTCCATACATATATATGGGGAGGTACTAGCTCCAACTCGGTTTTACAGTGAAAACTGCAGGAACTTCAAACTGGCACTAGGAAACAGACTGAGAAAGCAGAGAAAAAGTGTCTCCTGCAACCCGTTCCCTTGGTGCTAGATGAACGAACGTCTCTCCACTTGCTCAGTTCTGAGAGATAAGTGTGTGTGAAAGCCGTCCTTCACCTAGCTTGTTGGGAACACAAAGTTTCTTTTCAGTTGCAAACTCCATTCCATACATATATATGGGGAGGTACTAGCTCCAACTCGGTTTTACAGTGAAAACTGCAGGAACTTCAAACCGGCACTAGGAAACAGACTGAGAAAGCAGAGAAAAAGTGTCTCCTGCAACCCGTTCCTTTGGTGCTAGATGAACGAACGTCTCTCCACTTGCTCAGTTCTGAGAGATAAGTGTGTGTGAAAGCCGTCCTTCACCTAGCTTGTTGGGAACACAAAGTTTCTTTTCAGTTGCAAACTCCATTCCATACATATATATGGGGAGGTACTAGCTCCAACTCGGTTTTACAGTGAAAACTGCAGGAACTTCAAACCGGCACTAGGAAACAGACTGAGAAAGCAGAGAAAAAGTGTCTCCTGCAACCCGTTCCCTTGGTGCTAGATGAACGAACGTCTCTCCACTTGCTCAGTTCTGAGAGATAAGTGTGTGTGAAAGCCGTCCTTCACCTAGCTTTTTGGGAACACAAAGTTTCTTTTCAGTTGCAAACTCCATTCGATACATATATATTTGGAGGTAGAAGATCGAACTCGGTTTTACAGTGAAAACTGCAGGAACTTCAAACCGGCACTAGGAAACAGTCTGAGAAAGCAGAGAAAAAGTGCCTCCTGCAACCCGTTCCCTTGGTGCTAGATGAACGAACGTCTCTCCACTTGCTCAGTTCTGAGAGATAAGTGTGTGTGAAAGCCGTCTTTCACCTAGCTTGTTGGGAACACAAAGTTTCTTTTCAGTTGCAAACTCCATTCCATACATATATATGGGGAGGTAAAAACTCCAACTCGGTTTTACAGTGAAAACTGCAGGAAATTCAAACCGGCACTAGGAAACAGACTGAGAAAGCAGAGAAAAAGTGTCTCCTGCAAACCGTTCCCTTGGTGCTAGATGAACGAACGTCTCTCCACTTGCTCAGTTCTGAGAGATAAGTGTGTGTGAAAGCCGTCCTTCACCTAGCTTGTTGGGAACACAAAGTTTCTTTTCAGTTGCAAACTCCATTCCATACATATATATGGGGAGGTACAAGCTCCAACTCGGTTTTACAGTGAAAACTGCAGGAACTTCAAACCGGCACTAGGAAACAGACTGAGAAAGCAGAGAAAAAGTGTCTCCTGCAACCCGTTCCCTTGGTTCTAGATGAACGAACGTCTCTCCACTTGCTCAGTTCTGAGAGATAAGTGTGTGTGAAAGCCGTCCTTCACCTAGCTTGTTGGGAACACAAAGTTTCTTTTCAGTTGCAAACTCCATTCCAAACATATATATGGGGAGGTACAAGCTCCAACTCGGTTTTACAGTGAAAACTGCAGGAACTTCAAACCGGCACTAGGAAACAGACTGAGAAAGCAGAGAAAATGTGTCTCCTGCAACCCGTTCACTTGGTTCTAGATGAACGAACGTCTCTCCACTTGCTCAGTTCTGAGAGATAGTTGTGTGTGAAAGCCGTCCTTCACCTAGCTTTTTGGGAACACAAGGTTTCTTTTCAGTTGCAAACTCCATTCCATACATATATATGAGGAGGTACAAGCTCCAACTCGGTTTTACAGTGAAAACTGCAGGAACTTCAAACCGGCACTAGGAAACAGACTGAGAAAGCAGAGAAAAAGTGTCTCCTGCAACCCGTTCCCTTGGTGCTAGATGAACGAACGTCTCTCCACTTGCTCAGTTCTGAGAGATAAGTGTGTGTGAAAGCCGTCCTTCACCTAGCTTGTTGGGAACACAAAGTTTCTTTTCAGTTGCAAACTACATTCCAAACATATGTATGGGGAGGTACAAGCTCCAACTCGGTTTTACAGTGAAAACTGCAGGAACTTCAAACCGGCACTAGGAAACAGACTGAGAAAGCAGAGAAAATGTGTCTCCTGCAACCCGTTCACTTGGTTCTAGATGAACGAACGTCTCTCCACTTGCTCAGTTCTGAGAGATAGGTGTGTGTGAAAGCCGTCCTTCACCTAGCTTTTTGGGAACACAAGGTTTCTTTTCAGTTGCAAACTCCATTCCATACATATATATGAGGAGGTACAAGCTCCAACTCTGTTTTACAGTGAAAACTGCAGGAACTTCAAACCGGCACTAGGAAACAGACTGAGAAAGCAGAGAAAAAGTGTCTCCTGCAACCCGTTCCCTTGGTGCTAGATGAACGAACGTCTCTCCACTTGCTCAGTTCTGAGAGATAAGTGTGTGTGAAAGCCGTCCTTCACCTAGCTTGTTGGGAACACAAAGTTTCTTTTCAGTTGCAAACTCCATTCCATACATATATATGGGGAGGTACTAGCTCCAACTCGGTTTTACAGTGAAAACTGCAGGAACTTCAAACCGGCACTAGGAAACAGACTGAGAAAGCAGAGAAAAAGTGTCTCCTGCAACCCGTTCCCTTGGTGCTAGATGAACGAACGTCTCTCGACTTGCTCAGTTCTGAGAGATAAGTGTGTGTGAAAGCCGTCCTTCACCTAGCTTGTTGGGAACACAAAGTTTCTTTTCAGTTGCAAACTCCATTCCATACATATATATGGGGAGGTACTAGCTCCAACTCGGTTTTACAGTGAAAACTGCAGGAACTTCAAACCGGCACTAGGAAACAGACTGAGAAAGCAGAGAAAAAGTGTCTCCTGCAACCCGTTCCCTTGGTGCTAGATGAACGAACGTCTCTCCACTTGCTCAGTTCTGAGAGATAAGTGTGTGTGAAAGCCGTCCTTCACCTAGCTTGTTGGGAACACAAAGTTTCTTTTCAGTTGCAAACTCCATTCCATACATATATATGGGGAGGTACTAGCTCCAACTCGGTTTTACAGTGAAAACTGCAGGAACTTCAAACCGGCACTAGGAAAGAGACTGAGAAAGCAGAGAAAAAGTGTCTCCTGCAACCCGTTCCCTTGGTGCTAGATGAACGAACGTCTCTCCACTTGCTCAGTTCTGAGAGATAAGTGTGTGTGAAAGCCGTCCTTCACCTAGCTTTTTGGGAACACAAAGTTTCTTTTCAGTTGCAAACTCCATTCGATACATATATATTTGGAGGTAGAAGATCGAACTCGGTTTTACAGTGAAAACTGCAGGAACTTCAAACCGGCACTAGGAAACAGTCTGAGAAAGCAGAGAAAAAGTGCCTCCTGCAACCCGTTCCCTTGGTGCTAGATGAACGAACGTCTCTCCACTTGCTCAGTTCTGAGAGATAAGTGTGTGTGAAAGCCGTCCTTCACCTAGCTTGTTGGGAACACAAAGTTTCTTTTCAGTTGCAAACTCCATTCCATACATATATATGGGGAGGTACTAGCTCCAACTCGGTTTTACAGTGAAAACTGCAGGAACTTCAAACCGGCACTAGGAAACAGACTGAGAAAGCAGAGAAAAAGTGTCTCCTGCAACCCGTTCCCTTGGTGCTAGATGAACGAACGTCTCTCCACTTGCTCAGTTCTGAGAGATAAGTGTGTGTGAAAGCCGTCCTTCACCTAGCTTGTTGGGAACACAAAGTTTCTTTTCAGTTGCAAACCCCATTCCATACATATATATGGGGAGGTACTAGCTCCAACTCGGTTTTACAGTGAAAACTGCAGGAACTTCAAACCGGCACTAGGAAAGAGACTGAGAAAGCAGAGAAAAAGTGTCTTCTGCAACCCGTTCCCTTGGTGCTAGATGAACGAACGTCTCTCCACTTGCTCAGTTCTGAGAGATAAGTGTGTGTGAAAGCCGTCCTTCACCTAGCTTTTTGGGAACACAAAGTTTCTTTTCAGTTGCAAACTCCATTCGATACATATATATTTGGAGGTAGAAGATCGAACTCGGTTTTACAGTGAAAACTGCAGGAACTTCAAACCGGCACTAGGAAACAGTCTGAGAAAGCAGAGAAAAAGTGCCTCCTGCAACCCGTTCCCTTGGTGCTAGATGAACGAACGTCTCTCCACTTGCTCAGTTCTGAGAGATAAGTGTGTGTGAAAGCCGTCCTTCACCTAGCTTGTTGGGAACACAAAGTTTCTTTTCAGTTGCAAACTCCATTCCATACATATATATGGGGAGGTACTAGCTCCAACTCGGTTTTACAGTGAAAACTGCAGGAACTTCAAACCGGCACTAGGAAACAGACTGAGAAAGCAGAGAAAAAGTGTCTCCTGCAACCCGTTCCCTTGGTGCTAGATGAACGAACGTCTCTCCACTTGCTCAGTTCTGAGAGATAAGTGTGTGTGAAAGCCGTCCTTCACCTAGCTTGTTGGGAACACAAAGTTTCTTTTCAGTTGCAAACTCCATTCCATACATATATATGGGGAGGTACTAGCTCCAACTCGGTTTTACAGTGAAAACTGCAGGAACTTCAAACCGGCAATAGGAAACAGACTGAGAAAGCAGAGAAAAAGTGTCTCCTGCAACCCGTTCCCTTGGTGCTAGATGAACGAACGTCTCTCCACTTGCTCAGTTCTGAGAGATAAGTGTGTGTGAAAGCCGTCCTTCACCTAGCTTGTTGGGAACACAAAGTTTCTTTTCAGTTGCAAACTCCATTCCAAACATATATATGGGGAGGTACAAGCTCCAACTCGGTTTTACAGTGAAAACTGCAGGAACTTCAAACCGGCACTAGGAAACAGACTGAGAAAGCAGAGAAAATGTGTCTCCTGCAACCCGTTCACTTGGTTCTAGATGAACGAACGTCTCTCCACTTGCTCAGTTCTGAGAGATAGGTGTGTGTGAAAGCCGTCCTTCACCTAGCTTTTTGGGAACACAAGGTTTCTTTTCAGTTGCAAACTCCATTCCATACATATATATGAGGAGGTACAAGCTCCAACTCGGTTTTACAGTGAAAACTGCAGGAACTTCAAACCGGCACTAGGAAACAGACTGAGAAAGCAGAGAAAAAGTGTCTCCTGCAACCCGTTCCCTTGGTGCTAGATGAACGAACGTCTCTCCACTTGCTCAGTTCTGAGAGATAAGTGGGTGTGAAAGCCGTCCTTCACCTAGCTTGTTGGGAACACAAAGTTTCTTTTCAGTTGCAAACTCCATTCCATACATATATATGGGGAGGTACAAGCTCAACTCGGTTTTACAGTGAAAACTGCAGGAACTTCAAACCGGCACTAGGAAACAGACTGCGAAAGCAGAGAAAAAGTGTCTCCTGCAACCCGTTCCCTTGGTGCTAGATGAACGAACGTCTCTCCACTTGCTCAGTTCTGAGAGATAAGTGTGTGTGAAAGCCGTCCTTCACCTAGCTTGTTGGGAACACAAAGTTTCTTTTCAGTTGCAAACTCCATTCCAAACATATATATGGGGAGGTACAAGCTCCAACTCGGTTTTACAGTGAAAACTGCAGGAACTTCAAACCGGCACTAGGAAACAGACTGAGAAAGCAGAGAAAATGTGTCTCCTGCAACCCGTTCACTTGGTTCTAAATGAACGAACGTCTCTCCACTTGCTCAGTTCTGAGAGATAAGTGTGTGTGAAAGCCGTCCTTCACCTAGCTTTTTGGGAACACAAGGTTTCTTTTCAGTTGCAAACTCCATTCCATACATATATATGAGGAGGTACAAGCTCCAACTCGGTTTTACAGTGAAAACTGCAGGAACTTCAAACCGGCACTAGGAAACAGACTGAGAACGCAGAGAAAAAGTGTCTCCTGCAACCCGTTCCCTTGGTGCTAGATGAACGAACGTCTCTCCACTTGCTCAGTTCTGAGAGATAAGTGTGTGTGAAAGCCGTCCTTCACCTAGCTTGTTGGGAACACAAAGTTTCTTTTCAGTTGCAAACTCCATTCCAAACATATGTATGGGGAGGTACAAGCTCCAAATCGGTTTTACAGTGAAAACTGCAGGAACTTCAAACCGGCACTAGGAAACAGACTGAGAAAGCAGAGAAAATGTGTCTCCTGCAACCCGTTCACTTGGTTCTAGATGAACGAACGTCTCTCCACTTGCTCAGTTCTGAGAGATAGGTGTGTGTGAAAGCCGTCCTTCACCTAGCTTTTTGGGAACACAAGGTTTCTTTTCAGTTGCAAACTCCATTCCATACATATATATGAGGAGGTACAAGCTCCAACTCGGTTTTACAGTGAAAACTGCAGGAACTTCAAACCGGCACTAGGAAACAGACTGAGAAAGCAGAGAAAAAGTGTCTCCTGCAACCCGTTCCCTTGGTGCTAGATGAACGAACGTCTCTCCACTTGCTCAGTTCTGAGAGATAAGTGTGTGTGAAAGCCGTCCTTCACCTAGCTTGTTGGGAACACAAAGTTTCTTTTCAGTTGCAAACTCCATTCCATACATATATATGGGGAGGTACTAGCTCCAACTCGGTTTTACAGTGAAAACTGCAGGAACTTCAAACCGGCACTAGGAAACAGACTGAGAAAGCAGAGAAAAAGTGTCTCCTGCAACCCGTTCCCTTGGTGCTAGATGAACGAACGTCTCTCGACTTGCTCAGTTCTGAGAGATAAGTGTGTGTGAAAGCCGTCCTTCACCTAGCTTGTTGGGAACACAAAGTTTCTTTTCAGTTGCAAACTCCATTCCATACGTATATATGGGGAGGTACTAGCTCCAACTCGGTTTTACAGTGAAAACTGCAGGAACTTCAAACCGGCACTAGGAAACAGACTGAGAAAGCAGAGAAAAAGTGTCTCCTGCAACCCGTTCCCTTGGTGCTAGATGAACGAACGTCTCTCCACTTGCTCAGTTCTGAGAGATAAGTGTGTGTGAAAGCCGTCCTTCACCTAGCTTGTTGGGAACACAAAGTTTCTTTTCAGTTGCAAACTCCATTCCATACATATATATGGGGAGGTACTAGCTCCAACTCGGTTTTACAGTGAAAACTGCAGGAACTTCAAACCGGCACTAGGAAACAGACTGAGAAAGCAGAGAAAAAGTGTCTCCTGCAACCCGTTCCCTTGGTGCTAGATGAACGAACGTCTCTCCACTTGCTCAGTTCTGAGAGATAAGTGTGTGTGAAAGCCGTCCTTCACCTAGCTTTTTGGGAACACAAAGTTTCTTTTCAGTTGCAAACACCATTCGATACATATATATTTGGAGGTAGAAGATCGAACTCGGTTTTACAGTGAAAACTGCAGGAACTTCAAACCGGCACTAGGAAACAGTCTGAGAAAGCAGAGAAAAAGTGCCTCCTGCAACCCGTTCCCTTGGTGCTAGATGAACGAACGTCTCTCCAGTTGCTCAGTTCTGAGAGATAAGTGTGTGTGAAAGCCGTCCTTCACCTTGCTTGTTGGGAACACAAAGTTTCTTTTCATTTGCAAACTCCATTCCATACATATATATGGGGAGGTAAAAACTCCAACTCGGTTTTACAGTGAAAACTGCAGGAAATTCAAACCGGCACTAGGAAACAGACTGAGAACGCAGAGAAAAAGTGTCTCCTGCAAACCGTTCCCTTGGTGCTAGATGAACGAACGTCTCTCCACTTGCTCAGTTCTGAGAGATAAGTGTGTGTGAAAGCCGTCCTTCACCTAGCTTGTTGGGAACACAAAGTTTCTTTTCAGTTGCAAACTCCATTCCATACATATATATGGGGAGGTACAAGCTCCAACTCGGTTTTACAGTGAAAACTGCAGGAACTTCAAACCGGCACTAGGAAACAGACTGAGAAAGCAGAGAAAAAGTGTCTCCTGCAACCCGTTCCCTTGGTGCTAGATGAACGAACGTCTCTCCACTTGCTCAGTTCTGAGAGTTAAGTGTGTGTGAAAGCCGTCCTTCACCTAGCTTGTTGGGAACACAAAGTTTCTTTTCAGTTGCAAACTCCATTCCAAACATATATATGGGGAGGTACAAGCTCCAACTCGGTTTTACAGTGAAAACTGCAGGAACTTCAAACCGGCACTAGGAAACAGACTGAGAAAGCAGAGAAAATGTGTCTCCTGCAACCCGTTCCCTTGGTGCTAGATGAACGAACGTCTCTCCACTTGCTCAGTTCTGAGAGATAAGTGTGTGTGAAAGCCGTCCTTCACCTAGCTTGTTGGGAACACAAAGTTTCTTTTCAGTTGCAAACTCCATTCCATACATATATATGGGGAGGTACTAGCTCCAACTCGGTTTTACAGTGAAAACTGCAGGAACTTCCAACCGGCACTAGGAAACAGACTAAGAAAGCAGAGAAAAAGTGTCTCCTGCAACCCGTTCCCTTGGTGCTAGATGAACGAACGTCTCTCCACTTGCTCAGTTCTGAGAGATAAGTGTGTGTGAAAGCCGTCCTTCACCTAGCTTTTTGGGAACACAAAGTTTCTTTTCAGTTGCAAACTCCATTCCATACATATATATTTGGAGGTAGAAGCTCCAACTCGGTTTTACAGTGAAAACTGCAGGAAGTTCAAACCGGCACTAGGAAACAGACAGAGAAAGCAGAGAAAAAGTGTCTCCTGCAACCCGTTCCCTTGGTGCTAGATGAACGAACGTCTCTCCACTTGCTCAGTTCTGAGAGATAAGTGTGTGTGAAAGCCGTCCTTCACCTAGCTTGTTGGGAACACAAAGTTTCTTTTCAGTTGCAAACTCCATTCCATACATATATATTTGGAGGTAGAAGCTCCAACTCGGTTTTACAGTGAAAACTGCAGGAACTTCAAACCGGCACTAGGAAACAGACTGAGAAAGCAGAGAAAAAGTGTCTCCTGCAACCCGTTCCCTTGGTGCTAGATGAACGAACGTCTCTCCACTTGCTCAGTTCTGAGAGATAAGTGTGTGTGAAAGCCGTCCTTCACCTAGCTTGTTGGGAACACAAAGTTTCTTTTCAGTTGCAAACTCCATTCCATACATATATATAATGGGAGGTACTAGCTCCAACTCGGTTTGACAGTGAAAACTGCAGGAACTTCAAACCGGCACTAGGAAACAGACTGAGAAAGCAGAGAAAAAGTGTCTCCTGCAACCCGTTCCCTTGGTGCTACATGAACGAACGTCTCTCCACTTCCTCAGTTCTGAGAGATAAATGTGTGTGAAAGCCGTCCTTCACCTAGCTTGTTGGGAACACAAAGTTTCTTTTCAGTTGCAAACTCCATTCCAAACATATATATGGGGAGGTACAAGCTCCAACTCGGTTTTACAGTGAAAACTGCAGGAACATCAAACCGGCACTAGGAAACAGACTGAGAAAGCAGAGAAAATGTGTCTCCTGCAACCCGTTCCCTTGGTGCTACATGAACGAACGTCTCTCCACTTGCTCAGTTCTGAGAGATAAGTGTGTGTGAAAGCCGTCCTTCACCTAGCTTGTTGGGAACACAAAGTTTCTTTTCAGTTGCAAACTCCATTCCAAACATATATATGGGGAGGTACAAGCTCCAACTCGGTTTTACAGTGAAAACTGCAGGAACTTCAAACCGGCACTAGGAAACAGACTGAGAAAGCAGAGAAAATGTGACTCCTGCAACCCGTTCACTTGGTTCTAGATGAACGAACGTCTCTCCACTTGCTCAGTTCTGAGAGATAGGTGTGTGTGAAAGCCGTCCTTCACCTAGCTTGTTGGGAACACAAAGTTTCTTTTCAGTTGCAAACTCCATTCCAAACATATATATGGGGAGGTAGAAGCTCCAACTCGGTTTTACAGTGAAAACTGCAGGAACTTCAAACCGGCACTAGGAAACAGACTGAGAAAGCAGAGAAATTGTGTCTCCTGCAACCCGTTCACTTGGTGCTAGATGAACGAACGTCTCTCCACTTGCTCAGTTCTGAGAGATAGGTGTGTGTGAAAGCCGTCCTTCACCTAGCTTTTTGGGAACACAAGGTTTCTTTTCAGTTGCAAACTCCATTCCATACATATATATTTGGTGGTAGAAGGTCCAACTCGGTTTTACAGTGAAAACAGCAGGAACTTCAAACCGGCACTAGGAAACAGACTGAGAAAGCAGAGAAAAAGTGTCTCCTGCAACCCGTTCCCTTGGTGCTAGATGAACGAACGTCTCTCCACTTGCTCAGTTCTGAGAGATAAGTATGTGTGAAAGCCGTCCTTCACTAGCTTGTGGGGAACACAAAGTTTCTTTTCAGTTGCAAACTCCATTCCATACATATATACGGGGAGGTACTAGCTCCAAATCGGTTTTACAGTGAAAACTGCAGGAACTTCATACCGGCACTAGGAAACAGACTGAGAAAGCAGAGAAAAAGTGTCTCCTGCAACCCGTTCCCTTGGTGCTAGATGAACGAACTTCTCTCCACTTGCTCAGTTCTGAGAGATATGTGTGTGTGAAAGCCGTCCTTCACCTAGCTTTTTGGGAACACAAAGTTTCTTTTCAGTTGCAAACTCCATTCCATACATATATATTTGGAGGTACAAGCTCCAACTCGGTTTTACAGTGAAAACTGCAGGAACTTCAAACCGGCACTAGGAAACAGACTGAGAAAGCAGAGAAAAAGTGTCTCCTGCAACCCGTTCCCTTGGTGCTAGATGAACGAACGTCTCTCCACTTGCTCAGTTCTGAGAGATAAGTGTGTGTGAAAGCCGTCCTTCACCTAGCTTGTTGGGAACACAAAGTTTCTTTTCAGTTGCAAACTCCATTCCATACATATATATGGGGAGGTACTAGCTCCAACTCGGTTTTACAGTGAAAACTGCAGGAACTTCAAACCGGCACTAGGAAACAGACTGAGAAAGCAGAGAAAAATTGTCTCCTGCAACCCGTTCCCTTGGTGCTAGATGAACGAACGTCTCTCCACTTGCTCAGTTCTGAGAGATAAGTGTGTGTGAAAGCCGTCCTTCACATAGCTTTTTGGGAACACAAAGTTTATTTTCAGTTGCAAACTCCATTCCATACATATATATTTGGAGGTAGAAGATCCAACTCGGTTTTACAGTGAAAACTGCAGGAACTTCAAACTGGCACTAGGAAACAGACTGAGAAAGCCGAGAAAAAGTGTCTCCTGCAACCCGTTCCCTTGGTGCTAGATGAACGAACGTCTCTCCACTTGCTCAGTTCTCAGAGATAAGTGTGTGTGAAAGCCGTCCTTCACCTAGCTTGTTGGGAACACAAAGTTTCTTTTCAGTTGCAAACTCCATTCCATACATATATATGGGGAGGTACTAGCTCACACTCGGTTTTACAGTGAAAACTGCAGGAACTTCAAACCGGCACTAGGAAACAGACTGAGAAAGCAGAGAAAAAGTGTCTCCTGCAACCCGTTCCCTTGGTGCTAGATGAACGAACGTCTCTCCACTTGCTCAGTTCTGAGAGATAAGTGTGTGTGAAAGCCGTCCTTCACCTAGCTTTTTGGGAACACAAAGTTTCTTTTCAGTTGCAAACTCCATTCCATACATATATATTTGGAGGTAGAAGCTCCAACTCGGTTTTACAGTGAAAACTGCAGGAACTTCAAACCGGCACTAGGAAACAGACTGAGAAAGCATAGAAAAAGTGTCTCCTGCAACCGGTTCCCTTGGTGCTAGATGAACGAACGTCTCTCCACTTGCTCAGTTCTGAGGGATAAGTGTGTGTGAAAGCCGTCCTTCACCTAGCTTGTTGGGAACACAAAGTTTCTTTTCAGTTGCAAACTCCATTCCATACATATATATGGGGAGGTACTAGCTCCAACTCGGTTTTACAGTGAAAACTGCAGGAACTTCAAACCGGCACTAGGAAACAGACTGAGAAAGCAGAGAAAAATTGTCTCCTGCAACCCGTTCCCTTGGTGCTAGATGAACGAACGTCTCTCCACTTGCTCAGTTCTGAGAGATAAGTGTGTGTGAAAGCCGTCCTTCACATAGCTTTTTGGGAACACAAAGTTTATTTTCAGTTGCAAACTCCATTCCATACATATATATTTGGAGGTAGAAGATCCAACTCGGTTTTACAGTGAAAACTGCAGGAACTTCAAACTGGCACTAGGAAACAGACTGAGAAAGCCGAGAAAAAGTGTCTCCTGCAACCCGTTCCCTTGGTGCTAGATGAACGAACGTCTCTCCACTTGCTCAGTTCTCAGAGATAAGTGTGTGTGAAAGCCGTCCTTCACCTAGCTTGTTGGGAACACAAAGTTTCTTTTCAGTTGCAAACTCCATTCCATACATATATATGGGGAGGTACTAGCTCACACTCGGTTTTACAGTGAAAACTGCAGGAACTTCAAACCGGCACTAGGAAACAGACTGAGAAAGCAGAGAAAAAGTGTCTCCTGCAACCCGTTCCCTTGGTGCTAGATGAACGAACGTCTCTCCACTTGCTCAGTTCTGAGAGATAAGTGTGTGTGAAAGCCGTCCTTCACCTAGCTTTTTGGGAACACAAAGTTTCTTTTCAGTTGCAAACTCCATTCCATACATATATATTTGGAGGTAGAAGCTCCAACTCGGTTTTACAGTGAAAACTGCAGGAACTTCAAACCGGCACTAGGAAACAGACTGAGAAAGCATAGAAAAAGTGTCTCCTGCAACCGGTTCCCTTGGTGCTAGATGAACGAACGTCTCTCCACTTGCTCAGTTCTGAGGGATAAGTGTGTGTGAAAGCCGTCCTTCACCTAGCTTTTTGGGAACACAAAGTTTCTTTTCAGTTGCAAACTCCATTCCATACATATATATGGGGAGGTACTAGCTCCAACTCGGTTTTACAGTGAAAACTGCAGGAACTTCAAACCGGCACTAGGAAACAGACTGAGAAAGCAGAGAAAAAGTGTCTCCTGCAACCCGTTCCCTTGGTGCTAGATGAACGAACGTCTCTCCACTTGCTCAGTTCTGAGAGATAAGTGTGTGTGAACGCCGTCCTTCACATAGCTTGTTGGGAACACAAAGTTTCTTTTCAGTTGCAAACTCCATTCCATACATATATATTTGGAGGTAGAAGATCCAACTCGGTTTTACAGTGAAAACTGCAGGAACTTCAAACTGGCACTAGGAAACAGACTGAGAAAGCCGAGAAAAAGTGTCTCCTGCAACCCGTTCCCTTGGTGCTAGATGAACGAACGTCTCTCCACTTGCTCAGTTCTCAGAGATAAGTGTGTGTGAAAGCCGTCCTTCACCTAGCTTTTTGGGAACACAAAGTTTCTTTTCAGTTGCAAACTCCATTCCATACATATATATTTGGAGGTAGAAGCTCCAACTCGGTTTTACAGTGAAAACTGCAGGAACTTCAAACCGGCACTAGGAAACAGACTGAGAATGCAGAGAAAAAGTGTCTCCTGCAACCCGTTCCCTTGGTGCTAGATGAACGAACGTCTCTCCACTTGCTCAGTTCTGAGAGATAAGTGTGTGTGAAAGCCGTCCTTCACCTAGCTTTTTGGGAACACAAAGTTTCTTTTCAGTTGCAAACTCCATTCCATACATATATATTTGGAGGTAGAAGCTCCAACTCGGTTTTACAGTGAAAACTGCAGGAACTTCAAACCGGCACTAGGAAACAGACTGAGAAAGCAGAGAAAAAGTGTCTCCTGCAACCGGTTCCCTTGGTGCTAGATGAACGAACGTCTCTCCACTTGCTCAGTTCTGAGGGATAAGTGTGTGTGAAAGCCGTCCTTCACCTAGCTTGTTGGGAACACAAAGTTTCTTTTCAGTTGCAAACTCCATTCCATACATATATATGGGGAGGTACTAGCTCCAACTCGGTTTTACAGTGAAAACTGCAGGAACTTCAAACCGGCACTAGGAAACAGACTGAGAAAGCAGAGAAAAAGTGTCTCCTGCAAACCGTTCCCTTGGTGCTAGATGAACGAACGTCTCTCCACTTGCTCAGTTCTGAGAGATAAGTGTGTGTGAACGCCGTCCTTCACATAGCTTGTTGGGAACACAAAGTTTCTTTTCAGTTGCAAACTCCATTCCATACATATATATGGGGAGGTACTAGCTCCAACTCGGTTTGACAGTGAAAACTGCAGGAACTTCAAACCGGCACTAGGAAACAGACTGAGAAAGCAGAGAAAAAGTGTCTCCTGCAACCCGTTCCCTTGGTGCTAGATGAACGAACGTCTCTCCACTTGCTCAGTTCTGAGAGATAAGTGTGTGTGAAAGCCGTCCTTCACCTAGCTTGTTGGGAACACAAAGTTTCTTTTCAGTTGCAAACTCCATTCCATACATATATATTTGGAGATAGAAGCTCCAACTCGATTTTACAGTGAAAACTGCAGGAACTTCAAACCGGCACTAGGAAACAGTCTGAGAAAGCAGAGAAAAAGTGCCTCCTGCAACCCGTTCCCTGGTGCTAGATGAACGAAAGTCTCTGCACTGGCTCAGTTCTGACAGATAAGTGTGTGTGAAAGCCGTCCTTCACCTAGCTTGTTGGGAACACAAAGTTTCTTTTCAGTTGCAAACTCCATTCCATACATATATATGGGGAGGTACAAGCTCCAACTCGGTTTTACAGTGAAAACTGCAGGAACTTCAAACCGGCACTAGGAAATAGACTGAGAAATCAGAGAAAAAGTGTCTCCTGCAACCCGTTCCCTTGGTGCTAGATGAACGAACGTCTCTCCACTTGCTCAGTTCTGAGAGATAAGTGTGTGTGAAAGCCGTCCTTCACCTCGCTTGTTGGGAACACAAAGTTTCTTTTCAGTTGCAAACTCCATTCCATACATATATATGGGGAGGTACAAGCTCCAACTCGGTTTTACAGTGAAAACTGCAGGAACTTCAAACCGGCACTAGGAAACAGACTGAGAAAGCAGAGAAAAAGTGTCTCCTGCAACCCGTTCCCTTGGTGCTAGATGAACGAACGTCTCTCCACTTGCTCAGTTCTGAGAGATAAGTGTGTGTGAAAGCCGTCCTTCACCTAGCTTGTTGGGAACACAAAGTTTCTTTTCAGTTGCAAACTCCATTCCAAACATATATATGGGGAGGTAGAAGCTCCAACTCGGTTTTACAGTGAAAACTGCAGGAACTTCAAACCGGCACTAGGAAACAGACTGAGAAAGCAGAGAAATTGTGTCTCCTGCAACCCGTTCACTTGGTGATAGATGAACGAACGTCTCTCCACTTGCTCAGTTCTGAGAGATATGTGTGTGTGAAAGCCGTCCTTCACCTAGCGTTTTGGGAACACAAAGTTTCTTTTCAGTTGCAAACTACATTCCATACATATATATTTGGAGGTACAAGCTCCAACTCGGTTTTACAGTGAAAACTGCAGGAACTTCAAACCGGCACTAGGAAACAGACTGAGAAAGCAGAGAAAAAGTGTCTCCTGCAACCCGTTCCCTTGGTGCTAGATGAACGAACGTCTCTCCACTTGCTCAGTTCTGAGAGATAAGTGTGTGTGAAAGCCGTCCTTCACCTAGCTTGTTGGGAACACAAAGTTTCTTTTCAGTTGCAAACTCCATTCCATACATATATATGGGGAGGTACTAGCTCCAACTCGGTTTTACAGTGAAAACTGCAGGAACTTCAAACTGGCACTAGGAAACAGACTGAGAAAGCCGAGAAAAAGTGTCTCCTGCAACCCGTTCCCTTGGTGCTAGATGAACGAACGTCTCTCCACTTGCTCAGTTCTGAGAGATAAGTGTGTGTGAAAGCCGTCCTTCACCTCGCTTTTTGGGAACACAAAGTTTCTTTTCTGTTGCAAACTCCATTCCATACATATATATGGGGAGGTACAAGCTCCAACTCGGTTTTACAGTGAAAACTGCAGGAACTTCAATCCGGCACTATGAAACAGACTGAGAAAGCAGAGAAAAAGTGTCTCCTGCAACCCGTTCCCTTGGTGCTAGATGAACGAACGTCTCTCCACTTGCTCAGTTCTCAGAGATAAGTGTGTGTGAAAGCCGTCCTTCACCTCGCTTGTTGGGAACACAAATTATCTTTTCAGTTGCAAACTCCATTCCATACATATATATGGGGAGGTAGAAGCTCCAACTCGGTTTTACAGTGAAAACTGCAGGAACTTCAAACCGGCACTAGGAAACAGACTAAGAAAGCAGAGAAAAAGTGTCTCATGCAACCCGTTCCCTTGGTGCTAGATGAACGAACGTCTCTCCACTTGCTCAATTCTGAGAGATAAGTGTGTGTGAAAGCCGTCCTTCACCTAGCTTGTTGGGAACACAAAGTTTCTTTTCAGTTGCAAACTCCAATCCAAACATATATATGGGGAGGTAGAAGCTCCAACTCGGTTTTACAGTGAAAACTGCAGGAACTTCAAACCGGCACTAGGAAACAGACTGAGAAAGCAGAGAAATTGTGCCTCCTGCAACCCGTTCACTTGGTGCTAGATGAACGAACGTCTCTCCACTTGCTCAGTTCTGAGAGATAAGTGTGTGTGAAAGCCGCCCTTCACATAGCTTTTTGGGAACACAAAGTTTATTTTCAGTTGCAAACTCCATTCCATACATATATATTTGGAGGTAGAAGATCCAACTCGGTTTTACAGTGAAAACTGCAGGAACTTCAAACTGGCACTAGGAAACAGACTGAGAAAGCCGAGAAAAAGTGTCTCCTGCAACCCGTTCCCTTGGTGCTAGATGAACGAACGTCTCTCCACTTGCTCAGTTCTGAGAGATAAGTGTGTGTGAAAGCCGCCCTTCACATAGCTTTTTGGGAACACAAAGTTTATTTTCAGTTGCAAACTCCATTCCATACATATATATTTGGAGGTAGAAGATCCAACTCGGTTTTACAGTGAAAACTGCAGGAACTTCAAACTGGCACTAGGAAACAGACTGAGAAAGCCGAGAAAAAGTGTCTCCTGCAACCCGTTCCCTTGGTGCTAGATGAACGAACGTCTCTCCACTTGCTCAGTTCTGAGAGATAAGTGTGTGTGAAAGCCGTCCTTCACCTAGCTTTTTGGGAACACAAAGTTTCTTTTCAGTTGCAAACTCCATTCCATACATATATATTTGGAGGTAGAAGCTCCAACTCGGTTTTACAGTGAAAACTGCAGGAACTTCAAACCGGCACTAGGAAACAGACTGAGAATGCAGAGAAAAAGTGTCTCCTGCAACCCGTTCCCTTGGTGCTAGATGAACGAACGTCTCTCCACTTGCTCAGTTCTGAGAGATAAGTGTGTGTGAAAGCCGTCCTTCACCTAGCTTGTTGGGAACACAAAGTTTCTTTTCAGTTGCAAACTCCATTCCATACATATATATGGGGAGGTACAAGCTCACACTCGGTTTTACAGTGAAAACTGCAGGAACTTCAAACCGGCACTAGGAAACAGACTGAGAAAGCAGAGAAAAAGTGTCTCCTGCAACCCGTTCCCTTGGTGCTAGATGAACGAACGTCTCTCCACTTGCTCAGTTCTGAGAGATAAGTGTGTGTGAAAGCCGTCCTTCACCTAGCTTGTTGGGAACACAAAGTTTCTTTTCAGTTGCAAACTCCATTCCATACATATATATGGGGAGGTACTAGCTCCAACTCGGTTTTACAGTGAAAACTGCAGGAACTTCAAACCGGCACTAGGAAACAGACTGAGAAAGCAGAGAAAAAGTGTCTCCTGCAACCCGTTCCCTTGGTGCTAGATGAACGAACGTCTCTCCACTTGCTCAGTTCTGAGAGATAAGTGTGTGTGAAAGCCGCCCTTCACATAGCTTTTTGGGAACACAAAGTTTATTTTCAGTTGCAAACTCCATTCCATACATATATATTTGGAGGTAGAAGATCCAACTCGGTTTTACAGTGAAAACTGCAGGAACTTCAAACTGGCACTAGGAAACAGACTGAGAAAGCCGAGAAAAAGTGTCTCCTGCAACCCGTTCCCTTGGTGCTAGATGAACGAACGTCTCTCCACTTGCTCAGTTCTGAGAGATAAGTGTGTGTGAAAGCCGTCCTTCACCTAGCTTTTTGGGAACACAAAGTTTCTTTTCAGTTGCAAACTCCATTCCATACATATATATTTGGAGGTAGAAGCTCCAACTCGGTTTTACAGTGAAAACTGCAGGAACTTCAAACCGGCACTAGGAAACAGACTGAGAATGCAGAGAAAAAGTGTCTCCTGCAACCCGTTCCCTTGGTGCTAGATGAACGAACGTCTCTCCACTTGCTCAGTTCTGAGAGATAAGTGTGTGTGAAAGCCGTCCTTCACCTAGCTTGTTGGGAACACAAAGTTTCTTTTCAGTTGCAAACTCCATTCCATACATATATATGGGGAGGTACAAGCTCACACTCGGTTTTACAGTGAAAACTGCAGGAACTTCAAACCGGCACTAGGAAACAGACTGAGAAAGCAGAGAAAAAGTGTCTCCTGCAACCCGTTCCCTTGGTGCTAGATGAACGAACGTCTCTCCACTTGCTCAGTTCTGAGAGATAAGTGTGTGTGAAGCCGTCCTTCACCTAGCTTTTTGGGAACACAAAGTTTCTTTTCAGTTGCAAACTCCATTCCATACATATATATTTGGAGGTAGAAGATCCAACTCGGTTTTACAGTGAAAACTGCAGGAACTTCAAACCGGCACTAGGAAACAGACTGAGAAAGCAGAGAAAAAGTGTCTCCTGCAACCCGTTCCCTTGGTGCTAGATGAACGAACGTCTCTCCACTTGCTCAGATCTGAGAGATAAGTGTGTGTGAAAGCCGTCCTTCACCTAGCTTGTTGGGAACACAAAGTTTCTTTCCAGTTGCAAACTCCATTCCATAAATATATATTTGGAGGTAGAAGCTCCAACTCGGTTTTACAGTGAAAACTGCAGGAACTTCATACCGGCACTAGGAAACAGACTGAGAAAGCAGAGAAAAGTGTCTCCTGCAACCCGTTCCCTTGGTGCTAGATGAACGAACGTCTCTCCACTTGCTCAGTTCTGAGAGATAAGTGTGTGTGAAAGCCGTCCTTCACCTAGCTTGTTGGGAACACAAAGTTTCTTTTCAGTTGCAAACTCCATTCCATACATATATATGGGGAGGTACTAGCTCCAACTCGGTTTTACAGTGAAAACTGCAGGAACATCAAACCGGCACTAGGAAACAGACTGAGAAAGCAGAGAAAAAGTGTCTCCTGCAACCCGTTCCCTTGGTGCTAGATGAACGAACGTCTCTCCACTTGCTCAGTTCTGAGAGATAAGTGTGTGTGAAAGCCGTCCTTCACCTAGCTTGTTGGGAACACAAAGTTTCTTTTCAGTTGCAAACTCCATTCCATACATATATATGGGGAGGTACTAGCTTCAACTCGGTTTTACAGTGAAAACTGCAGGAACTTCAAACCGGCACTAGGAAACAGACTGAGAAAGCAGAGAAAAAGTGTCTCCTGCAACCCGTTCCCTTGGTGCTAGATGAACGAACGTCTCTCCACTTGCTCAGTTCTGAGAGATAAGTGTGTGTGAAAGCCGTCCTTCACCTAGCTTTTTGGGAACACAAAGTTTCTTTTCAGTTGCAAACTCCATTCCATACATATATATTTGGAGGTAGAAGCTCCAACTCGGTTTTACAGTGAAAACTGCAGGAACATCAAACCGGCACTAGGAAACAGACTGAGAAAGCAGAGAAAAAGTGTCTCCTGCAACCCGTTCCCTTGGTGCTAGATGAACGAACGTCTCTCCACTTGCTCAGTTCTGAGAGATAAGTGTGTGTGAAAGCCGTCCTTCACCTAGCTTGTTGGGAACACAAAGTTTCTTTTCAGTTGCAAACTCCATTCCATACATATATATGGGGAGGTACAAGCTCCAACTCGGTTTTACAGTGAAAACTGCAGGAACTTCAAACCGGCACTAGAAAACAGACTGAGAAAGCAGAGAAAAAGTGTCTCCTGCAAACCGTTCCCTTGGTGCTAGATGAACGAACGTCTCTCCACTTGCTCAGTTCTGAGAGATAAGTGTGTGTGAAAGCCGTCCTTCACCTAGATTGTTGGGAACACAAAGTTTCTTTTCAGTTGCAAACTCCATTCCATACATATATATGGGGAGGTACAAGCTCCAACTCGGTTTGACAGTGAAAACTGCAGGAACTTCAAACCGGCACTAGGAAACAGACTGAGAAAGCAGAGAAAAAGTGTCTCCTGCAACCCGTTCCCTTGGTGCTAGATGAACGAACGTCTCTCCACTTGCTCAGTTCTGAGAGATAAGTGTGTGTGAAAGCCGTCCTTCACCTAGCTTTTTGGGAACACAAAGTTTCTTTTCAGTTGCAAACTCCATTCCATACATATATATTTGGAGGTAGAAGCTCCAACTCGGTTTTACAGTGAAAACTGCAGGAACTTCAAACCGGCACTAGGAAACAGACTGAGAAAGCAGAGAAAAAGTGTCCCCTGCAACCCGTTCCCTTGGTGCTAGATGAACGAACGTCTCTCCACTTGCTCAGTTCTGAGAGATAAGTGTGTGTGAAAGCCGTCCTTCACCTAGCTTGTTGGGAACACAAAGTTTCTTTTCAGTTGCAAACTCCATTCCATACATATATATGGGGAGGTACTAGCTCCAACTCGGTTTTACAGTGAAAACTGCAGGAACTTCATACCGGCACTAGGAAACAGACTGAGAATGCAGAGAAAAAGTGTCTCCTGCAACCCGTTCCCTTGGTGCTAGATGAACGAACGTCTCTCCACTTGCTCAGTTCTGAGAGATAAGTGTGTGTGAAAGCCGTCCTTCACCTAGCTTGTTGGGAACACAAAGTTTCTTTTCAGTTGCAAACTCCATTCCATACATATATATGGGGAGGTACTAGCTCCAACTCGGTTTTACAGTGAAAACTGCAGGAACTTCAAACCGGCACTAAGAAACAGTCTGAGAAAGCAGAGAAAAAGTGCCTCCTGCAAACCGTTCCCTTGGTGCTAGATGAACGAACGTCTCTCCACTTGCTCAGTTCTGAGAGATAAGTGTGTGTGAAAGCCGTCCTTCACCTAGCTTGTTGGGAACACAAAGTTTCTTTTCAGTTGCAAACTCCATTCCATACATATATATGGGGAGGTACTAGCTCCAACTCGGTTTTACAGTGAAAACTGCAGGAACTTCAAACCGGCACTAGGAAACAGACTGAGAAAGCAGAGAAAAAGTGTCTCCTGCAAACCGTTCCCTTGGTGCTAGATGAACGAACGTCTCTCCACTTGCTCAGTTCTGAGAGATAAGTGTGTGTGAAAGCCGTCCTTCACCTAGCTTGTTGGGAACACAAAGTTTCTTTTCAGTTGCAAACTCCATTCCATACATATATATGGGGAGGTACAACCTCCAACTCGGTTTTACAGTGAAAACTGCAGGAACTTCAAACCGGCACTAGGAAACAGACTGAGAAAGCAGAGAAAAAGTGTCTCCTGCAACCCGTTCCCTTGGTGCTAGATGAACGAACGTCTCTCCACTTGCTCAGTTCTGAGAGATAAGTGTGTGTGAAAGCCGTCCTTCACCTAGCTTGTTGGGAACACAAAGTTTCTTTTCAGTTGCAAACTCCATTCCAAACATATATATGGGGAGGTACAAGCTCCAACTCGGTTTGACAGTGAAAACTGCAGGAACTTCAAACCGGCACTAGGAAACAGACTGAGAAAGCAGAGAAAATATGTCTCCTGCAACCGGTTCACTTGGTTCTAGATGAACGAACGTCTCTCCACTTGCTCAGTTCTGAGAGATAGGTGTGTGTGAAAGCCGTCCTTCACCTAGCTTTTTGGGAACACAAGGTTACTTTTCAGTTGCAAAATCCATTCCATACATATATATTTGGAGGTAGAAGGTCCAACTCGGTTTTACAGTGAAAACTGCAGGAACTTCAAACCGGCACTAGGAAACAGACTGAGAAAGCAGAGAAAAAGTGTCTCCTGCAACCCGTTCCCTTGGTGCTAGATGAACGAACGTCTCTCCACTTGCTCAGTTCTGAGAGATAAGTGTGTGTGAAAGCCGTCCTTCACCTAGCTTGTTGGGAACACAAAGTTTCTTTTCAGTTGCAAACTCCATTCCATACATATATATGGGGAGGTACAACCTCAAACTCGGTTTTACAGTGAAAACTGCAGGAACTTCAAACCGGCACTAGGAAACAGACTGAGAAAGCAGAGAAAAAGTGTCTCCTGCAACCCGTTCCCTTGGTGCTAGATGAACGAACGTCTCTCCACTTGCTCAGTTCTGAGAGATAAGTGTGTGTGAAAGCCGTCCTTCACCTAGCTTGTTGGGAACACAAAGTTTCTTTTCAGTTGCAAACTCCATTCCAAACATATATATGGGGAGGTACAAGCTCCAACTCGGTTTGACAGTGAAAACTGCAGGAACTTCAAACCGGCACTAGGAAACAGACTGTGAAAGCAGAGAAAAAGTGTCTCCTGCAACCCGTTCCCTTGGTGCTAGATGAACGAACGTCTCTCCACTTGCTCAGTTCTGAGAGATAAGTGTGTGTGAAAGCCGTCCTTCACCTAGCTTTTTGGGAACACAAAGTTTCTTTTCAGTTGCAAACTCCATTCCATACATACATATTTGGAGGTAGAAGCTCCAACTCGGTTTTACAGTGAAAACTGCAGGAACTTCAAACCGGCACTAGGAAACAGACTGAGAAAGCAGAGAAAAAGTGTCTCCTGCAACCCGTTCCCTTGGTGCTAGATGAACGAACGTCTCTCCACTTGCTCAGTTCTGAGAGATAAGTGTGTGTGAAAGCCGTCCTTCACCTAGCTTTTTGGGAACACAAAGTTTCTTTTCAGTTGCAAACTCCATTCCATACATATATATTTGGAGGTAGAAGCTCCAACTCGGTTTTACAGTGAAAACTGCAGGAACTTCATACCGGCACTAGGAAACAGACTGTGAAAGCAGAGAAAAAGTGTCTCCTGCAACCCGTTCCCTTGGTGCTAGATGAACGAACGTCTCTCCACTTGCTCAGTTCTGAGAGATAAGTGTGTGTGAAAGCCGTCCTTCACCTAGCTTGTTGGGAACACAAAGTTTCTTTTCAGTTGCAAACTCCATTCCATACATATATATGGGGAGGTACTAGCTCCAACTCGGTTTTACAGTGAAAACTGCAGGAACTTCAAACCGGCACTAGGAAACAGACTGAGAAAGCAGAGAAAAAGTGTCTCCTGCAACCCGTTCCCTTGGTGCTAGATGAACTAACGTCTCTCCACTTGCTCAGTTCTGAGAGATAAGTGTGTGTGAAAGCCGTCCTTCACCTAGCTTTTTGGGAACACAAAGTTTCTTTTCAGTTGCAAACTCCATTCCATACATATATATTTGGAGGTAGAAGCTACAACTCGGTTTTACAGTGAAAACTGCAGGAACTTCAAACCGGCACTAGGAAACAGACTGAGAAAGCAGAGAAAAAGTGTCTCCTGCAACCCGTTCCCTTGGTGCTAGATGAACGAACGTCTCTCCACTTGCTCAGTTCTGAGAGATAAGTGTGTGTGAAAGCCGTCCTTCACCTAGCTTGTTGGGAACACAAAGTTTCTTTTCAGTTGCAAACTCCATTCCATACATATATATGGGGAGGTACTAGCTCCAACTCGGTTTTACAGTGAAAACTGCAGGAACTTCAAACCGGCACTAGGAAACAGACTGAGAAAGCAGAGAAAAAGTGTCTCCTGCAACCCGTTCCCTTGGTGCTAGATGAACGAACGTCTCTACACTTGCTCAGTTCTGAGAGATAAGTGTGTGTGAAAGCCGTCCTTCACCTAGCTTTTTGGGAACACAAAGTTTCTTTTCAGTTGCAAACTCCATTCCATACATATATATTTGGAGATAGAAGCTCCAACTCGATTTTACAGTGAAAACTCCAGGAACTTCAAACCGGCACTACGAAACAGTCTGAGAAAGCAGAGAAAAAGTGTCTCCTGCAACCCGTTCCCTTGGTGCTAGATGAACGAACGTCTCTCCACTTGCTCAGTTCTGAGAGATAAGTGTGTGTGAAAGCCGTCCTTCACCTAGCTTGTTGGGAACACAAAGTTTCTTTTCAGTTGCAAACTCCATTCCATACATATATATGGGGAGGTACAAGCTCCAACTCGGTTTTACAGTGAAAACTGCAGGAACTTCAAACCGGCACTAGGAAACAGACTGAGAAAGCAGAGAAAAAGTGTCTCCTGCAACCCGTTCCCTTGGTGCTAGATGAACGAACGTCTCTCCACTTGCTCAGTTCTGAGAGATAAGTGTGTGTGAAAGCCGTCCTTCACCTATCTTGTTGGGAACACAAAGTTTCTTTTCAGTTGCAAACTCCATTCCATACATATATATGGGGAGGTACAAGCTCCAACTCGGTTTTACAGTGAAAACTGCAGGAACTTCAAACCGGCACTAGGAAACAGACTGAGAAAGCAGAGAAAATGTGTCTCCTGCAACCCGTTCTCTTGGTTCTAGATGAACGAACGTCTCTCCACTTGCTCAGTTCTGAGAGATAGGTGTGTGTGAAAGCCGTCCTTCACCTAGCTTTTTGGGAACACAAGGTTACTTTTCAGTTGCAAACTCCATTCCATACATATATATTTGGAGGTAGAAGGTCCAACTCGGTTTTACAGTGAAAACTGCAGGAACTTCAAATCGGCACTAGGAAACAGACTGAGAAAGCAGAGAAAAAGTGTCTCCTGCAACCCGTTCCCTTGGTGCTAGATGAACGAACGTCTCTCCACTTGCTCAGTTCTGAGAGATAAGTGTGTGTGAAAGCCGTCCTTCACCTAGCTTGTTGGGAACACAAAGTTTCTTTTCAGTTGCAAACTCCATTCCATACATATATATGGGGAGGTACCAGCTCCAACTCTGTTTTACAGTGAAAACTGCAGGAACTTCAAACCGGCACTAGGAAACAGACTGAGAAAGCAGAGAAAAAGTGTCTCCTGCAACCCGTTCCCTTGGTGCTAGATGAACGAACGTCTCTCCACTTGCTCAGTTCTGAGAGATAAGTGTGTGTGAAAGCCGTCCTTCACCTAGCTTTTTGGGAACACAAAGTTTCTTTTCAGTTGCAAACTCCATTCCATACATATATATTTGGAGGTAGAAGCTCCAACTCGGTTTTACAGTGAAAACTGCAGGAACTTTAAACCGGCACTAGGAAACAGACTGAGAAAGCAGAGAAAAAGTGTCTCCTGCAACCCGTTCCCTTGGTGCTAGATGAACGAACTTCTCTCCACTTGCTCAGTTCTGAGAGATAAGTGTGTGTGAAAGCCGTCCTTCACCTAGCTTGTTGGGAACACAAAGTTTCTTTTCAGTTGCAAACTCCATTC
This sequence comes from Camelus dromedarius, assembly GCF_036321535.1. Classification (NCBI taxonomy): domain Eukaryota; kingdom Metazoa; phylum Chordata; class Mammalia; order Artiodactyla; family Camelidae; genus Camelus; species Camelus dromedarius. Next base: position 640,135 of record NW_026989830.1, read on the forward strand.
CATACATATATATGGGGAGGTACTAGCTCCAACTCGGTTATACAGGGAAAACTGCAGGAACTTCAAACCGGCACTAGGAAACAGACTGAGAAAGCAGAGAAAAAGTGTCTCCTGCAACCCGTTCCCTTGGTGCTAGATGAACGAACGTCTCTCCACTTGCTCAGTTCTGAGAGATAAGTGTGTGTGAAAGCCGCCCTTCACCTAGCTTTTTGGGAACACAAAGTTTCTTTTCAGTTGCAAACTCCATTCCATACATATATATTTGGAGGTAGAAGCTCCAACTCGGTTTTACAGTGAAAACTGCAGGAACTTCAAACCGGCACTAGGAAACAGACTGAGAAAGCAGAGAAAAAGTGTCTCCTGCAACCCGTTCCCTTGGTGCTAGATGAACGAACGTCTCTCCACTTGCTCAGTTCTGAGAGATAAGTGTGTGTGAAAGCCGTCCTTCACCTAGCTTGTTGGGAACACAAAGTTACTTTTCAGTTGAAAACTCCATTCCATACATATATATGGGGAGGTACTAGCTCCAACTCGGTTTTACAGTGAAAACTGCAGGAACTTCAAACCGGCACTAGGAAACAGACTGAGAAAGCAGAGAAAAAGTGTCTCCTGCAACCCGTTCCCTTGGTGCTAGATGAACGAACGTCTCTCCACTTGCTCAGTTCTGAGAGATAATTGTGTGTGAAAGCCGTCCTTCACCTAGCTTGTTGGGAACACAAAGTTTCTTTTCAGTTGCAAACTCCATTCCATACATATATATGGGGAGGTACAAGCTCCAACTCGGTTTTACAGTGAAAACTGCAGGAACTTCAAACCGGCACTAGGAAACAGACTGAGAAAGCAGAGAAAAAGTGTCTCCTGCAACCCGTTCCCTTGGTGCTAGATGAACGAACGTCTCTCCACTTGCTCAGTACTGAGAAATAAGTGTGTGTGAAAGCCGTCCTTCACCTAGCTTGTTGGGAACACAAAGTTTCTTTTCAGTTGCAAACTCCATTCCATACATATATATGGGGAGGTACAAGCTCCAACTCGGTTTTACAGTGAAAACTGCAGGAACTTCAAACCGGCACTAGGAAACAGACTGAGAAAGCAGAGAAAAAGTGTCTCCTGCAACCCGTTCCCTTGGTGCTAGATGAACGAACGTCTCTCCACTTGCTCAGTTCTGAGAGATAAGTGTGTGTGAAAGCCGTCCTTCACCTAGCTTGTGGGGAACACAAAGTTTCTTTTCAGTTGCAAAGTACATTCCATACATATATATGGGGAGGTACAAGCTCCAACTCGGTTTTACAGTGAAAACTGCAGGAACTTCAAACCGGCACTAGGAAACAGACTGAGAAAGCAGAGAAAAAGTGTCTCCTGCAACCCGTTCCCTTGGTGCTAGATGAACGAACGTCTCTCCACTTGCTCAGTTCTGAGAGATAAGTGTGTGTGAAAGCCGTCCTTCACCTAGCTTGTTGGGAACACAAAGTTTCTTTTCAGTTGCAAACTCCATTCCATACATATATATGGGGAGGTACAAGCTCCAACTCGGTTTTACAGTGAAAACTGCAGGAACTTCAAACCGGCACTAGGAAACAGACTGAGAAAGCAGAGAAAAAGTGTCTCCTGCAACCCGTTCCATTGGTGCTAGATGAACGAACGTCTCTCCACTTGCTCAGTTCTGAGAGATAAGTGTGTGTGAAAGCCGTCCTTCACCTAGCTTGTGGGGAACACAAAGTTTCTTTTCAGTTGCAAACTCCATTCCATACATATATATGGGGAGGTACAAGCTCCAACTCGGTTTTACAGTGAAAACTGCAGGAACTTCAAACCGGCACTAGGAAACAGACTGAGAAAGCAGAGAAAAAGTGTCTCCTGCAACCCGTTCCCTTGGTGCTAGATGAACGAACGTCTCTCCACTTGCTCAGTTCTGAGAGATAAGTGTGTGTGAAAGCCGTCCTTCACCTAGCTTGTGGGGAACACAAAGTTTCTTTTCAGTTGCAAACTCCATTCCATACATATATATGGGGAGGTACAAGCTCCAACTCGGTTTTACAGTGAAAACTGCAGGAACTTCAAACCGGCACTAGGAAACAGACTGAGAAAGCAGAGAAAAAGTGTCTCCTGCAACCCGTTCCCTTGGTGCTAGATGAACGAACGTCTCTCCACTTGCTCAGTTCTGAGAGATAAGTGTGTGTGAAAGCCGTCCTTCACCTAGCTTTTTGGGAACACAAAGTTTCTTTTCAGTTGCAAACTCCATTCCATACATACATATTTGGAGGTAGAAGCTCCAACTCGGTTTTACAGTGAAAACTGCAGGAACTTCAAACCGGCACTAGGAAACAGACTGAGAAAGCAGAGAAAAAGTGTCTCCTGCAACCCGTTCCCTTGGTGCTAGATGAACGAACTTCTCTCCACTTGCTCAGTTCTGAGAGATAAGTGTGTGTGAAAGCCGTCCTTCACCTAGCTTGTTGGGAACACAAAGTTTCTTTTCAGTTGCAAACTCCATTCCATACATATATATGGGGAGGTACTAGCTCCAACTCGGTTTTACAGTGAAAACTGCAGGAACTTCAAACCGGCACTAGGAAACAGACTGAGAAAGCAGAGAAAAAGTGTCTCCTGCAACCCGTTCCCTTGGTGCTAGATGAACTAACGTCTCTCCACTTGCTCAGTTCTGAGAGATAAGTGTGTGTGAAAGCCGTCCTTCACCTAGCTTTTTGGGAACACAAAGTTTCTTTTCAGTTGCAAACTCCATTCCATACATATATATTTGGAGGTAGAAGCTACAACTCGGTTTTACAGTGAAAACTGCAGGAACTTCAAACCGGCACTAGGAAACAGACTGAGAAAGCAGAGAAAAAGTGTCTCCTGCAACCCGTTCCCTTGGTGCTAGATGAACGAACGTCTCTCCACTTGCTCAGTTCTGAGAGATAAGTGTGTGTGAAAGCCGTCCTTCACCTAGCTTGTTGGGAACACAAAGTTTCTTTTCAGTTGCAAACTCCATTCCATACATATATATGGGGAGGTACTAGCTCCAACTCGGTTTTACAGTGAAAACTGCAGGAACTTCAAACCGGCACTAGGAAACAGACTGAGAAAGCAGAGAAAAAGTGTCTCCTGCAACCCGTTCCCTTGGTGCTAGATGAACGAACGTCTCTACACTTGCTCAGTTCTGAGAGATAAGTGTGTGTGAAAGCCGTCCTTCACCTAGCTTTTTGGGAACACAAAGTTTCTTTTCAGTTGCAAACTCCATTCCATACATATATATTTGGAGATAGAAGCTCCAACTCGATTTTACAGTGAAAACTCCAGGAACTTCAAACCGGCACTACGAAACAGTCTGAGAAAGCAGAGAAAAAGTGTCTCCTGCAACCCGTTCCCTTGGTGCTAGATGAACGAACGTCTCTCCACTTGCTCAGTTCTGAGAGATAAGTGTGTGTGAAAGCCGTCCTTCACCTAGCTTGTTGGGAACACAAAGTTTATTTTCAGTTGCAAACTCCATTCCATACATATATATGGGGAGGTACAAGCTCCAACTCGGTTTTACAGTGAAAACTGCAGGAACTTCAAACCGGCACTAGGAAACAGACTGAGAAATCAGAGAAAAAGTGTCTCCTGCAACCCGTTCCCTTGGTGCTAGATGAACGAACGTCTCTCCACTTGCTCAGTTCTGAGAGATAAGTGTGTGTGAAAGCCGTCCTTCACCTAGCTTGTTGGGAACACAAAGTTTCTTTTCAGTTGCAAACTCCATTCCATACATATATATGGGGAGGTACAAGCTCCAACTCGGTTTTACAGTGAAAACTGCAGGAACTTCAAACCGGCACTAGGAAACAGACTGAGAAAGCAGAGAAAAAGTGTCTCCTGCAACCCGTTCCCTTGGTGCTAGATGAACGAACGTCTCTCCACTTGCTCAGTTCTGAGAGATATGTGTGTGTGAAAGCCGTCCTTCACCTAGCTTGTGGGGAACACAAAGTTTCTTTTCAGTTGCAAACTCCATTCCATACATATATATGGGGAGGTACAAGCTCCAACTCGGTTTTACAGTGAAAACTGCAGGAACTTCAAACCGGCACTAGGAAACAGACTGAGAAAGCAGAGAAAAAGTGTCTCCTGCAACCCGTTCCCTTGGTGCTAGATGAACGAACGTCTCTCCACTTGCTCAGTTCTGAGAGATAAGTGTGTGTGAAAGCCGTCCTTCACCTAGCTTGTTGGGAACACAAATTTCTTTTCAGTTGCAAACACCATTCCATACATATATATGGGGAGGTAGAAGCTCCAACTCGGTTTTACAGTGAAAACTGCAGGAACTTCAAACCGGCACTAGGAAACAGACTGAGAAAGCAGAGAAAAAGTGTCTCCTGCAAACCGTTCCCTTGGTGCTAGATGAACGAACGTCTCTCCACTTGCTCAGTTCTGAGAGATAAGTGTGTGTGAAAGTCGTCCTTCACCTAGCTTGTTGGGAACACAAAGTTTCTTTTCAGTTGCAAACTCCATTCCATACATATATATGGGGAGGTACAAGCTCCAACTCGGTTTTACAGTGAAAACTGCAGGAACTTCAAACCGGCACTAGGAAACAGACTGAGAAAGCAGAGAAAAAGTGTCTCCTGCAACCCGTTCCCTTGGTGCTAGATGAACGAACGTCTCTCCACTTGCTCAGTTCTGAGAGATAAGTGTGTGTGAAAGCCGTCCTTCACCTATCTTGTTGGGAACACAAAGTTTCTTTTCAGTTGCAAACTCCATTCCATACATATATATGGGGAGGTACAAGCTCCAACTCGGTTTTACAGTGAAAACTGCAGGAACTTCAAACCGGCACTAGGAAACAGACTGAGAAAGCAGAGAAAAAGTGTCTCCTGCAACCCGTTCCCTTGGTGCTAGATGAACGAACGTCTCTCCACTTGCTCAGTTCTGAGAGATAAGTGTGTGTGAAAGCCGTCCTTCACCTAGCTTGTTGGGAACACAAATTTCTTTTCAGTTGCAAACACCATTCCATACATATATATGGGGAGGTAGAAGCTCCAACTCGGTTTTACAGTGAAAACTGCAGGAACTTCAAACCGGCACTAGGAAACAGACTGAGAAAGCAGAGAAAAAGTGTCTCCTGCAAACCGTTCCCTTGGTGCTAGATGAACGAACGTCTCTCCACTTGCTCAGTTCTGAGAGATAAGTGTGTGTGAAAGCCGTCCTTCACCTAGCTTGTTGGGAACACAAAGTTTCTTTTCAGTTGCAAACTCCATTCCATACATATATATGGGGAGGTACAAGCTCCAACTCGGTTTTACAGTGAAAACTGCAGGAACTTCAAACCGGCACTAGGAAACAGACTGAGAAAGCAGAGAAAAAGTGTCTCCTGCAACCCGTTCCCTTGGTGCTAGATGAACGAACGTCTCTCCACTTGCTCAGTTCTGAGAGATAAGTGTGTGTGAAAGCCGTCCTTCACCTATCTTGTTGGGAACACAAAGTTTCTTTTCAGTTGCAAACTCCATTCCATACATATATATGGGGAGGTACAAGCTCCAACTCGGTTTCACAGTGAAAACTGCAGGAACTTCAAACCGGCACTAGGAAACAGACTGAGAAAGCAGAGAAAATGTGTCTCCTGCAACCCGTTCTCTTGGTTCTAGATGAACGAACGTCTCTCCACTTGCTCAGTTCTGAGAGATAGGTGTGTGTGAAAGCCGTCCTTCACCTAGCTTTTTGGGAACACAAGGTTACTTTTCAGTTGCAAACTCCATTCCATACATATATATTTGGAGGTAGAAGGTCCAACTCGGTTTTACAGTGAAAACTGCAGGAACTTCAAATCGGCACTAGGAAACAGACTGAGAAAGCAGAGAAAAAGTGTCTCCTGCAACCCGTTCCCTTGGTGCTAGATGAACGAACGTCTCTCCACTTGCTCAGTTCTGAGAGATAAGTGTGTGTGAAAGCCGTCCTTCACCTAGCTTGTTGGGAACACAAAGTTTCTTTTCAGTTGCAAACTCCATTCCATACATATATATGGGGAGGTACCAGCTCCAACTCGGTTTTACAGTGAAAACTGCAGGAACTTCAAACCGGCACTAGGAAACAGACTGAGAAAGCAGAGAAAAAGTGTCTCCTGCAACCCGTTCCCTTGGTGCTAGATGAACGAACGTCTCTCCACTTGCTCAGTTCTGAGAGATAAGTGTGTGTGAAAGCCGTCCTTCACCTAGCTTTTTGGGAACACAAAGTTTCTTTTCAGTTGCAAACTCCATTCCATACATATATATTTGGAGGTAGAAGCTCCAACTCGGTTTTACAGTGAAAACTGCAGGAACTTTAAACCGGCACTAGGAAACAGACTGAGAAAGCAGAGAAAAAGTGTCTCCTGCAACCCGTTCCCTTGGTGCTAGATGAACGAACTTCTCTCCACTTGCTCAGTTCTGAGAGATAAGTGTGTGTGAAAGCCGTCCTTCACCTAGCTTGTTGGGAACACAAAGTTTCTTTTCAGTTGCAAACTCCATTCCATACATATATATGGGGAGGTACTAGCTCCAACTCGGTTATACAGGGAAAACTGCAGGAACTTCAAACCGGCACTAGGAAACAGACTGAGAAAGCAGAGAAAAAGTGTCTCCTGCAACCCGTTCCCTTGGTGCTAGATGAACGAACGTCTCTCCACTTGCTCAGTTCTGAGAGATAAGTGTGTGTGAAAGCCGCCCTTCACCTAGCTTTTTGGGAACACAAAGTTTCTTTTCAGTTGCAAACTCCATTCCATACATATATATTTGGAGGTAGAAGCTCCAACTCGGTTTTACAGTGAAAACTGCAGGAACTTCAAACCGGCACTAGGAAACAGACTGAGAAAGCAGAGAAAAAGTGTCTCCTGCAACCCGTTCCCTTGGTGCTAGATGAACGAACGTCTCTCCACTTGCTCAGTTCTGAGAGATAAGTGTGTGTGAAAGCCGTCCTTCACCTAGCTTGTTGGGAACACAAAGTTACTTTTCAGTTGCAAACTCCATTCCATACATATATATGGGGAGGTACTAGCTCCAACTCGGTTTTACAGTGAAAACTGCAGGAACTTCAAACCGGCACTAGGAAACAGACTGAGAAAGCAGAGAAAAAGTGTCTCCTGCAACCCGTTCCCTTGGTGCTAGATGAACGAACGTCTCTCCACTTGCTCAGTTCTGAGAGATAATTGTGTGTGAAAGCCGTCCTTCACCTAGCTTGTTGGGAACACAAAGTTTCTTTTCAGTTGCAAACTCCATTCCATACATATATATGGGGAGGTACAAGCTCCAACTCGGTTTTACAGTGAAAACTGCAGGAACTTCAAACCGGCACTAGGAAACAGACTGAGAAAGCAGAGAAAAAGTGTCTCCTGCAACCCGTTCCCTTGGTGCTAGATGAACGAACGTCTCTCCACTTGCTCAGTACTGAGAAATAAGTGTGTGTGAAAGCCGTCCTTCACCTAGCTTGTTGGGAACACAAAGTTTCTTTTCAGTTGCAAACTCCATTCCATACATATATATGGGGAGGTACAAGCTCCAACTCGGTTTTACAGTGAAAACTGCAGGAACTTCAAACCGGCACTAGGAAACAGACTGAGAAAGCAGAGAAAAAGTGTCTCCTGCAACCCGTTCCCTTGGTGCTAGATGAACGAACGTCTCTCCACTTGCTCAGTTCTGAGAGATAAGTGTGTGTGAAAGCCGTCCTTCACCTAGCTTGTGGGGAACACAAAGTTTCTTTTCAGTTGCAAAGTACATTCCATACATATATATGGGGAGGTACAAGCTCCAACTCGGTTTTACAGTGAAAACTGCAGGAACTTCAAACCGGCACTAGGAAACAGACTGAGAAAGCAGAGAAAAAGTGTCTCCTGCAACCCGTTCCCTTGGTGCTAGATGAACGAACGTCTCTCCACTTGCTCAGTTCTGAGAGATAAGTGTGTGTGAAAGCCGTCCTTCACCTAGCTTGTTGGGAACACAAAGTTTCTTTTCAGTTGCAAACTCCATTCCATACATATATATGGGGAGGTACAAGCTCCAACTCGGTTTTACAGTGAAAACTGCAGGAACTTCAAACCGGCACTAGGAAACAGACTGAGAAAGCAGAGAAAAAGTGTCTCCTGCAACCCGTTCCATTGGTGCTAGATGAACGAACGTCTCTCCACTTGCTCAGTTCTGAGAGATAAGTGTGTGTGAAAGCCGTCCTTCACCTAGCTTGTGGGGAACACAAAGTTTCTTTTCAGTTGCAAACTCCATTCCATACATATATATGGGGAGGTACAAGCTCCAACTCGGTTTTACAGTGAAAACTGCAGGAACTTCAAACCGGCACTAGGAAACAGACTGAGAAAGCAGAGAAAAAGTGTCTCCTGCAACCCGTTCCCTTGGTGCTAGATGAACGAACGTCTCTCCACTTGCTCAGTTCTGAGAGATAAGTGTGTGTGAAAGCCGTCCTTCACCTAGCTTGTGGGGAACACAAAGTTTCTTTTCAGTTGCAAACTCCATTCCATACATATATATGGGGAGGTACAAGCTCCAACTCGGTTTTACAGTGAAAACTGCAGGAACTTCAAACCGGCACTAGGAAACAGACTGAGAAAGCAGAGAAAAAGTGTCTCCTGCAACCCGTTCCCTTGGTGCTAGATGAACGAACGTCTCTCCACTTGCTCAGTTCTGAGAGATAAGTGTGTGTGAAAGCCGTCCTTCACCTAGCTTGTTGGGAACACAAAGTTTCTTTTCAGTTGCAAACTCCATTCCGTACATATATATGGGGAGGTACAAGCTCCAACTCGGTTTTACAGTGAAAACTGCAGGAACTTCAAACCGGCACTAGGAAACAGACTGAGAAAGCAGAGAAAAAGTGTCTCCTGCAACCCGTTCCCTTGGTGCTAGATGAACGAACGTCTCTCCACTTGCTCAGTTCTGAGAGATAAGTGTGTGTGAAAGCCGTCCTTCACCTAGCTTGTTGGGAACACAAAGTTTCTTTTCAGTTGCAAACTCCATTCCAAACATATATATGGGGAGGTACAAGCTCCAACTCGGTTTTACAGTGAAAACTGCAGGAACTTCAAACCGGCACTAGGAAACAGACTGAGAAAGCAGAGAAAATGTGTCTCCTGCAACCCGTTCTCTTGGTTCTAGATGAACGAACGTCTCTCCACTTGCTCAGTTCTGAGAGATAGGTGTGTGTGAAAGCAGTACTTCACCTAGCTTTTTGGGAACACAAGGTTACTTTTCAGTTGCAAACTCCATTCCATACATATATATTTGGAGGTAGAAGGTCCAACTCGGTTTTACAGTGAAAACTGCAGGAACTTCAAATCGGCACTAGGAAACAGACTGAGAAAGCAGAGAAAAAGTGTCTCCTGCAACCCGTTCCCTTGGTGCTAGATGAACGAACGTCTCTCCACTTGCTCAGTTCTGAGAGATAAGTGTGTGTGAAAGCCGTCCTTCACCTAGCTTGTTGGGAACACAAAGTTTCTTTTCAGTTGCAAACTCCATTCCATACATATATATGGGGAGGTACCAGCTCCAACTCTGTTTTACAGTGAAAACTGCAGGAACTTCAAACCGGCACTAGGAAACAGACTGAGAAAGCAGAGAAAAAGTGTCTCCTGCAACCCGTTCCCTTGGTGCTAGATGAACGAACGTCTCTCCACTTGCTCAGTTCTGAGAGATAAGTGTGTGTGAAAGCCGTCCTTCACCTAGCTTTTTGGGAACACAAAGTTTCTTTTCAGTTGCAAACTCCATTCCATACATATATATTTGGAGGTAGAAGCTCCAACTCGGTTTTACAGTGAAAACTGCAGGAACTTCAAACCGGCACTAGGAAACAGACTGAGAAAGCAGAGAAAAAGTGTCTCCTGCAACCCGTTCCCTTTTGTGCTAGATGAACGAACTTCTCTCCACTTGCTCAGTTCTGAGAGATAAGTGTGTGTGAAAGCCGTCCTTCACCTAGCTTGTTGGGAACACAAAGTTTCTTTTCAGTTGCAAACTCCATTCCATACATATATATGGGGAGGTACTAGCTCCAACTCGGTTATACAGTGAAAACTGCAGGAACTTCAAACCGGCACTAGGAAACAGACTGAGAAAGCAGAGAAAAAGTGTCTCCTGCAACCCGTTCCCTTGGTGCTAGATGAACGAACGTCTCTCCACTTGCTCAGTTCTGAGAGATAAGTGTGTGTGAAAGCCGTCCTTCACCTAGCTTTTTGGGAACACAAAGTTTCTTTTCAGTTGCAAACTCCATTCCATACATATATATTTGGAGGTAGAAGCTCCAACTCGGTTTTACAGTGAAAACTGCAGGAACTTCAAACCGGCACTAGGAAACAGACTGAGAAAGCAGAGAAAAAGTGTCTCCTGCAACCCGTTCCCTTGGTGCTAGATGAACGAACGTCTCTCCACTTGCTCAGTTCTGAGAGATAAGTGTGTGTGAAAGCCGTCCTTCACCTAGCTTGTTGGGAACACAAAGTTTCTTTTCAGTTGCAAACTCCATTCCATACATATATATGGGGAGGTACTAGCTCCAACTCGGTTTTACAGTGAAAACTGCAGGAACTTCAAACCGGCACTAGGAAACAGACTGAGAAAGCAGAGAAAAAGTGTCTCCTGCAACCCGTTCCCTTGGTGCTAGATGAACGAACGTCTCTCCACTTGCTCAGTTCTGAGAGAAAATTGTGTGTGAAAGCCGTCCTTCACCTAGCTTTTTGGGAACACAAAGTTTCTTTTCAGTTGCAAACTCCATTCCATACATATATATTTGGAGATAGAAGCTCCAACTCGATTTTACAGTGAAAACTGCAGGAACTTCAAACCGGCACTAGGAAACAGTCTGAGAAAGCAGAGAAAAAGTGTCTCCTGCAACCCGTTCCCTTGGTGCTAGATGAACGAACGTCTCTCCACTTGCTCAGTTCTGAGAGATAAGTGTGTGTGAAAGCCGTCCTTCACCTAGCTTGTTGGGAACACAAAGTTTCTTTTCAGTTTCAAACTCCATTCCAAACATATATATGGGGAGGTACAAGCTCCAACTCGGTTTTACAGTGAAAACTGCAGGAACTTCAAACCGGCACTAGGAAACAGACTGAGAAAGCAGAGAAAAAGTGTCTCCTGCAACCCGTTCCCTTGGTGCTAGATGAACGAACGTCTCTCCACTTGCTCAGTTCTGAGAGATAAGTGTGTGTGAAAGCCGTCCTTCACCTAGCTTGTTGGGAACACAAAGTTTCTTTTCAGTTGCAAACTCCATTCCATACATATATATGGGGAGGTACAAGCTCCAACTCGGTTTTACAGTGAAAACTGCAGGAACTTCAAACCGGCACTAGGAAACAGACTGAGAAAGCAGAGAAAAAGTGTCTCCTGCAACCCGTTCCCTTGGTGCTAGATGAACGAACGTCTCTCCACTTGCTCAGTTCTGAGAGATAAGTGTGTGTGAAAGCCGTCCTTCACCTAGCTTGTTGGGAACACAAAGTTTCTTTTCAGTTGCAAACTCCATTCCATACATATATATGGGGAGGTACAAGCTCCAACTCGGTTTTACAGTGAAAACTGCAGGAACTTCAAACCGGCACTAGGAAACAGACTGAGAAAGCAGAGAAAAAGTGTCTCCTGCAACCCGTTCCATTGGTGCTAGATGAACGAACGTCTCTCCACTTGCTCAGTTCTGAGAGATAAGTGTGTGTGAAAGCCGTCCTTCACCTAGCTTGTGGGGAACACAAAGTTTCTTTTCAGTTGCAAACTCCATTCCATACATATATATGGGGAGGTACAAGCTCCAACTCGGTTTTACAGTGAAAACTGCAGGAACTTCAAACCGGCACTAGGAAACAGACTGAGAAAGCAGAGAAAAAGTGTCTCCTGCAACCCGTTCCCTTGGTGCTAGATGAACGAACGTCTCTCCACTTGCTCAGTTCTGAGAGATAAGTGTGTGTGAAAGCCGTCCTTCACCTAGCTTGTGGGGAACACAAAGTTTCTTTTCAGTTGCAAACTCCATTCCATACATATATATGGGGAGGTACAAGCTCCAACTCGGTTTTACAGTGAAAACTGCAGGAACTTCAAACCGGCACTAGGAAACAGACTGAGAAAGCAGAGAAAAAGTGTCTCCTGCAACCCGTTCCCTTGGTGCTAGATGAACGAACGTCTCTCCACTTGCTCAGTTCTGAGAGATAAGTGTGTGTGAAAGCCGTCCTTCACCTAGCTTGTTGGGAACACAAAGTTTCTTTTCAGTTGCAAACTCCATTCCGTACATATATATGGGGAGGTACAAGCTCCAACTCGGTTTTACAGTGAAAACTGCAGGAACTTCAAACCGGCACTAGGAAACAGACTGAGAAAGCAGAGAAAAAGTGTCTCCTGCAACCCGTTCCCTTGGTGCTAGATGAACGAACGTCTCTCCACTTGCTCAGTTCTGAGAGATAAGTGTGTGTGAAAGCCGTCCTTCACCTAGCTTGTTGGGAACACAAAGTTTCTTTTCAGTTGCAAACTCCATTCCAAACATATATATGGGGAGGTACAAGCTCCAACTCGGTTTTACAGTGAAAACTGCAGGAACTTCAAACCGGCACTAGGAAACAGACTGAGAAAGCAGAGAAAATGTGTCTCCTGCAACCCGTTCTCTTGGTTCTAGATGAACGAACGTCTCTCCACTTGCTCAGTTCTGTGAGATAGGTGTGTGTGAAAGCAGTACTTCACCTAGCTTTTTGGGAACACAAGGTTACTTTTCAGTTGCAAACTCCATTCCATACATATATATTTGGAGGTAGAAGGTCCAACTCGGTTTTACAGTGAAAACTGCAGGAACTTCAAATCGGCACTAGGAAACAGACTGAGAAAGCAGAGAAAAAGTGTCTCCTGCAACCCGTTCCCTTGGTGCTAGATGAACGAACGTCTCTCCACTTGCTCAGTTCTGAGAGATAAGTGTGTGTGAAAGCCGTCCTTCACCTAGCTTGTTGGGAACACAAAGTTTCTTTTCAGTTGCAAACTCCATTCCATACATATATATGGGGAGGTACCAGCTCCAACTCTGTTTTACAGTGAAAACTGCAGGAACTTCAAACCGGCACTAGGAAACAGACTGAGAAAGCAGAGAAAAAGTGTCTCCTGCAACCCGTTCCCTTGGTGCTAGATGAACGAACGTCTCTCCACTTGCTCAGTTCTGAGAGATAAGTGTGTGTGAAAGCCGTCCTTCACCTAGCTTTTTGGGAACACAAAGTTTCTTTTCAGTTGCAAACTCCATTCCATACATATATATTTGGAGGTAGAAGCTCCAACTCGGTTTTACAGTGAAAACTGCAGGAACTTCAAACCGGCACTAGGAAACAGACTGAGAAAGCAGAGAAAAAGTGTCTCCTGCAACCCGTTCCCTTTTGTGCTAGATGAACGAACTTCTCTCCACTTGCTCAGTTCTGAGAGATAAGTGTGTGTGAAAGCCGTCCTTCACCTAGCTTGTTGGGAACACAAAGTTTCTTTTCAGTTGCAAACTCCATTCCATACATATATATGGGGAGGTACTAGCTCCAACTCGGTTATACAGTGAAAACTGCAGGAACTTCAAACCGGCACTAGGAAACAGACTGAGAAAGCAGAGAAAAAGTGTCTCCTGCAACCCGTTCCCTTGGTGCTAGATGAACGAACGTCTCTCCACTTGCTCAGTTCTGAGAGATAAGTGTGTGTGAAAGCCGTCCTTCACCTAGCTTTTTGGGAACACAAAGTTTCTTTTCAGTTGCAAACTCCATTCCATACATATATATTTGGAGGTAGAAGCTCCAACTCGGTTTTACAGTGAAAACTGCAGGAACTTCAAACCGGCACTAGGAAACAGACTGAGAAAGCAGAGAAAAAGTGTCTCCTGCAACCCGTTCCCTTGGTGCTAGATGAACGAACGTCTCTCCACTTGCTCAGTTCTGAGAGATAAGTGTGTGTGAAAGCCGTCCTTCACCTAGCTTGTTGGGAACACAAAGTTTCTTTTCAGTTGCAAACTCCATTCCATACATATATATGGGGAGGTACTAGCTCCAACTCGGTTTTACAGTGAAAACTGCAGGAACTTCAAACCGGCACTAGGAAACAGACTGAGAAAGCAGAGAAAAAGTGTCTCCTGCAACCCGTTCCCTTGGTGCTAGATGAACGAACGTCTCTCCACTTGCTCAGTTCTGAGAGAAAATTGTGTGTGAAAGCCGTCCTTCACCTAGCTTTTTGGGAACACAAAGTTTCTTTTCAGTTGCAAACTCCATTCCATACATATATATTTGGAGATAGAAGCTCCAACTCGATTTTACAGTGAAAACTGCAGGAACTTCAAACCGGCACTAGGAAACAGTCTGAGAAAGCAGAGAAAAAGTGTCTCCTGCAACCCGTTCCCTTGGTGCTAGATGAACGAACGTCTCTCCACTTGCTCAGTTCTGAGAGATAAGTGTGTGTGAAAGCCGTCCTTCACCTAGCTTGTTGGGAACACAAAGTTTATTTTCAGTTGCAAACTCCATTCCATACATATATATGGGGAGGTACAAGCTCCAACTCGGTTTTACAGTGAAAACTGCAGGAACTTCAAACCGGCACTAGGAAACAGACTGAGAAAGCAGAGAAAAAGTGTCTCCTGCAACCCGTTCCCTTGGTGCTAGATGAACGAACGTCTCTCCACTTGCTCAGTACTGAGAGATAAGTGTGTGTGAAAGCCGTCCTTCACCTAGCTTGTTGGGAACACAAAGTTTCTTTTCAGTTGCAAACTCCATTCCATACATATATATGGGGAGGTACAAGCTCCAACTCGGTTTTACAGTGAAAACTGCAGGAACTTCAAACCGGCACTAGGAAACAGACTTAGAAAGCAGAGAAAAAGTGTCTCCTGCAACCCGTTCCCTTGGTGCTAGATGAACGAACGTCTCTCCACTTGCTCAGTTCTGAGAGATAAGTGTGTGTGAAAGCCGTCCTTCACCTAGCTTGTTGGGAACACAAAGTTTCTTTTCAGTTGCAAACTCCATTCCATACATATATATGGGGAGGTACAAGCTCCAACTCGGTTTTACAGTGAAAACTGCAGGAACTTCAAACCGGCACTAGGAAACAGACTGAGAAAGCAGAGAAAAAGTGTCTCCTGCAACCCGTTCCCTTGGTGCTAGATGAACGAACGTCTCTCCACTTGCTCAGTTCTGAGAGATAAGTGTGTGTGAAAGCCGTCCTTCACCTAGCTTGTGGGGAACACAAAGTTTCTTTTCAGTTGCAAACTCCATTCCATACATATATATGGGGAGGTACAAGCTCCAACTCGGTTTTACAGTGAAAACTGCAGGAACTTCAAACCGGCACTAGGAAACAGACTGAGAAAGCAGAGAAAAAGTGTCTCCTGCAACCCGTTCCCTTGGTGCTAGATGAACGAACGTCTCTCCACTTGCTCAGTTCTGAGAGATAAGTGTGTGTGAAAGCCGTCCTTCACCTAGCTTGTTGGGAACACAAAGTTTCTTTTCAGTTGCAAACTCCATTCCGTACATATATATGGGGAGGTACAAGCTCCAACTCGGTTTTACAGTGAAAACTGCAGGAACTTCAAACCGGCACTAGGAAACAGACTGAGAAAGCAGAGAAAAAGTGTCTCCTGCAACCCGTTCCCTTGGTGCTAGATGAACGAACGTCTCTCCACTTGCTCAGTTCTGAGAGATAAGTGTGTGTGAAAGCCGTCCTTCACCTAGCTTGTTGGGAACACAAAGTTTCTTTTCAGTTGCAAACTCCATTCCAAACATATATATGGGGAGGTACAAGCTCCAACTCGGTTTTACAGTGAAAACTGCAGGAACTTCAAACCGGCACTAGGAAACAGACTGAGAAAGCAGAGAAAATGTGTCTCCTGCAACCCGTTCTCTTGGTTCTAGATGAACGAACGTCTCTCCACTTGCTCAGTTCTGAGAGATAGGTGTGTGTGAAAGCAGTACTTCACCTAGCTTTTTGGGAACACAAGGTTACTTTTCAGTTGCAAACTCCATTCCATACATATATATTTGGAGGTAGAATGTCCAACTCGGTTTTACAGTGAAAACTGCAGGAACTTCAAATCGGCACTAGGAAACAGACTGAGAAAGCAGAGAAAAAGTGTCTCCTGCAACCCGTTCCCTTGGTGCTAGATGAACGAACGTCTCTCCACTTGCTCAGTTCTGAGAGATAAGTGTGTGTGAAAGCCGTCCTTCACCTAGCTTGTTGGGAACACAAGGTTTCTTTTCAGTTGCAAACTCCATTCCATACATATATATGGGGAGGTACCAGCTCCAACTCTGTTTTACAGTGAAAACTGCAGGAACTTCAAACCGGCACTAGGAAACAGACTGAGAAAGCAGAGAAAAAGTGTCTCCTGCAACCCGTTCCCTTGGTGCTAGATGAACGAACGTCTCTCCACTTGCTCAGTTCTGAGAGATAAGTGTGTGTGAAAGCCGTCCTTCACCTAGCTTTTTGGGAACACAAAGTTTCTTTTCAGTTGCAAACTCCATTCCATACATATATATTTGGAGGTAGAAGCTCCAACTCGGTTTTACAGTGAAAACTGCAGGAACTTCAAACCGGCACTAGGAAACAGACTGAGAAAGCAGAGAAAAAGTGTCTCCTGCAACCCGTTCCCTTTTGTGCTAGATGAACGAACTTCTCTCCACTTGCTCAGTTCTGAGAGATAAGTGTGTGTGAAAGCCGTCCTTCACCTAGCTTGTTGGGAACACAAAGTTTCTTTTCAGTTGCAAACTCCATTCCATACATATATATGGGGAGGTACTAGCTCCAACTCGGTTATACAGTGAAAACTGCAGGAACTTCAAACCGGCACTAGGAAACAGACTGAGAAAGCAGAGAAAAAGTGTCTCCTGCAACCCGTTCCCTTGGTGCTAGATGAACGAACGTCTCTCCACTTGCTCAGTTCTGAGAGATAAGTGTGTGTGAAAGCCGTCCTTCACCTAGCTTTTTGGGAACACAAAGTTTCTTTTCAGTTGCAAACTCCATTCCATACATATATATTTGGAGGTAGAAGCTCCAACTCGGTTTTACAGTGAAAACTGCAGGAACTTCAAACCGGCACTAGGAAACAGACTGAGAAAGCAGAGAAAAAGTGTCTCCTGCAACCCGTTCCCTTGGTGCTAGATGAACGAACGTCTCTCCACTTGCTCAGTTCTGAGAGATAAGTGTGTGTGAAAGCCGTCCTTCACCTAGCTTGTTGGGAACACAAAGTTTCTTTTCAGTTGAAAACTCCATTCCATACATATATATGGGGAGGTACTAGCTCCAACTCGGTTTTACAGTGAAAACTGCAGGAACTTCAAACCGGCACTAGGAAACAGACTGAGAAAGCAGAGAAAAAGTGTCTCCTGCAACCCGTTCCCTTGGTGCTAGATGAACGAACGTCTCTCCACTTGCTCAGTTCTGAGAGAAAATTGTGTGTGAAAGCCGTCCTTCACCTAGCTTTTTGGGAACACAAAGTTTCTTTTCAGTTGCAAACTCCATTCCATACATATATATTTGGAGATAGAAGCTCCAACTCGATTTTACAGTGAAAACTGCAGGAACTTCAAACCGGCACTAGGAAACAGTCTGAGAAAGCAGAGAAAAAGTGTCTCCTGCAACCCGTTCCCTTGGTGCTAGATGAACGAACGTCTCTCCACTTGCTCAGTTCTGAGAGATAAGTGTGTGTGAAAGCCGTCCTTCACCTAGCTTGTTGGGAACACAAAGTTTCTTTTCAGTTGCAAACTCCATTCCATACATATATATGGGGAGGTACAAGCTCCAACTCGGTTTTACAGTGAAAACTGCAGGAACTTCAAACCGGCACTAGGAAACAGACTGAGAAAGCAGAGAAAAAGTGTCTCCTGCAACCCGTTCAATTGGTGCTAGATGAACGAACGTCTCTCCACTTGCTCAGTTCTGAGAGATAAGTGTGTGTGAAAGCCGTCCTTCACCTAGCTTGTTGGGAACACAAAGTTTCTTTTCAGTTTCAAACTCCATTCCAAACATATATATGGGGAGGTACAAGCTCCAACTCGGTTTTACAGTGAAAACTGCAGGAACTTCAAACCGGCACTAGGAAACAGACTGAGAAAGCAGAGAAAAAGTGTCTCCTGCAACCCGTTCCCTTGGTGCTAGATGAACGAACGTCTCTCCACTTGCTCAGTTCTGAGAGATAAGTGTGTGTGAAAGCCGTCCTTCAACTAGCTTGTTGGGAACACAAAGTTTCTTTTCAGTTGCAAACTCCATTCCATACATATATATGGGGAGGTACAAGCTCCAACTCGGTTTTACAGTGAAAACTGCAGGAACTTCAAACCGGCACTAGGAAACAGACTGAGAAAGCAGAGAAAAAGTGTCTCCTGCAACCCGTTCCCTTGGTGCTAGATGAACGAACGTCTCTCCACTTGCTCAGTTCTGAGAGATAAGTGTGTGTGAAAGCCGTCCTTCACCTAGCTTGTTGGGAACACAAAGTTTCTTTTCAGTTGCAAACTCCATTCCATACATATATATGGGGAGGTACAAGCTCCAACTCGGTTTTACAGTGAAAACTGCAGGAACTTCAAACCGGCACTAGGAAACAGACTGAGAAAGCAGAGAAAAAGTGTCTCCTGCAACCCGTTCCATTGGTGCTAGATGAACGAACGTCTCTCCACTTGCTCAGTTCTGAGAGATAAGTGTGTGTGAAAGCCGTCCTTCACCTAGCTTGTGGGGAACACAAAGTTTCTTTTCAGTTGCAAACTCCATTCCATACATATATATGGGGAGGTACAAGCTCCAACTCGGTTTTACAGTGAAAACTGCAGGAACTTCAAACCGGCACTAGGAAACAGACTGAGAAAGCAGAGAAAAAGTGTCTCCTGCAACCCGTTCCCTTGGTGCTAGATGAACGAACGTCTCTCCACTTGCTCAGTTCTGAGAGATAAGTGTGTGTGAAAGCCGTCCTTCACCTAGCTTGTGGGGAACACAAAGTTTCTTTTCAGTTGCAAACTCCATTCCATACATATATATGGGGAGGTACAAGCTCCAACTCGGTTTTACAGTGAAAACTGCAGGAACTTCAAACCGGCACTAGGAAACAGACTGAGAAAGCAGAGAAAAAGTGTCTCCTGCAACCCGTTCCCTTGGTGCTAGATGAACGAACGTCTCTCCACTTGCTCAGTTCTGAGAGATAAGTGTGTGTGAAAGCCGTCCTTCACCTAGCTTGTTGGGAACACAAAGTTTCTTTTCAATTGCAAACTCCATTCCGTACATATATATGGGGAGGTACAAGCTCCAACTCGGTTTTACAGTGAAAACTGCAGGAACTTCAAACCGGCACTAGGAAACAGACTGAGAAAGCAGAGAAAAAGTGTCTCCTGCAACCCGTTCCCTTGGTGCTAGATGAACGAACGTCTCTCCACTTGCTCAGTTCTGAGAGATAAGTGTGTGTGAAAGCCGTCCTTCACCTAGCTTGTTGGGAACACAAAGTTTCTTTTCAGTTGCAAACTCCATTCCAAACATATATATGGGGAGGTACAAGCTCCAACTCGGTTTTACAGTGAAAACTGCAGGAACTTCAAACCGGCACTAGGAAACAGACTGAGAAAGCAGAGAAAATGTGTCTCCTGCAACCCGTTCTCTTGGTTCTAGATGAACGAACGTCTCTCCACTTGCTCAGTTCTGAGAGATAGGTGTGTGTGAAAGCAGTACTTCACCTAGCTTTTTGGGAACACAAGGTTACTTTTCAGTTGCAAACTCCATTCCATACATATATATTTGGAGGTAGAAGGTCCAACTCGGTTTTACAGTGAAAACTGCAGGAACTTCAAATCGGCACTAGGAAACAGACTGAGAAAGCAGAGAAAAAGTGTCTCCTGCAACCCGTTCCCTTGGTGCTAGATGAACGAACGTCTCTCCACTTGCTCAGTTCTGAGAGATAAGTGTGTGTGAAAGCCGTCCTTCACCTAGCTTGTTGGGAACACAAAGTTTCTTTTCAGTTTCAAACTCCATTCCAAACATATATATGGGGAGGTACAAGCTCCAACTCGGTTTTACAGTGAAAACTGCAGGAACTTCAAACCGGCACTAGGAAACAGACTGAGAAAGCAGAGAAAAAGTGTCTCCTGCAACCCGTTCCCTTGGTGCTAGATGAACGAACGTCTCTCCACTTGCTCAGTTCTGAGAGATAAGTGTGTGTGAAAGCCGTCCTTCACCTAGCTTGTTGGGAACACAAAGTTTCTTTTCAGTTGCAAACTCCATTCCATACATATATATGGGGAGGTACAAGCTCCAACTCGGTTTTACAGTGAAAACTGCAGGAACTTCAAACCGGCACTAGGAAACAGACTGAGAAAGCAGAGAAAAAGTGTCTCCTGCAACCCGTTCCCTTGGTGCTAGATGAACGAACGTCTCTCCACTTGCTCAGTTCTGAGAGATAAGTGTGTGTGAAAGCCGTCCTTCACCTAGCTTGTTGGGAACACAAAGTTTCTTTTCAGTTGCAAACTCCATTCCATACATATATATGGGGAGGTACAAGCTCCAACTCGGTTTTACAGTGAAAACTGCAGGAACTTCAAACCGGCACTAGGAAACAGACTGAGAAAGCAGAGAAAAAGTGTCTCCTGCAACCCGTTCCATTGGTGCTAGATGAACGAACGTCTCTCCACTTGCTCAGTTCTGAGAGATAAGTGTGTGTGAAAGCCGTCCTTCACCTAGCTTGTGGGGAACACAAAGTTTCTTTTCAGTTGCAAACTCCATTCCATACATATATATGGGGAGGTACAAGCTCCAACTCGGTTTTACAGTGAAAACTGCAGGAACTTCAAACCGGCACTAGGAAACAGACTGAGAAAGCAGAGAAAAAGTGTCTCCTGCAACCCGTTCCCTTGGTGCTAGATGAACGAACGTCTCTCCACTTGCTCAGTTCTGAGAGATAAGTGTGTGTGAAAGCCGTCCTTCACCTAGCTTGTGGGGAACACAAAGTTTCTTTTCAGTTGCAAACTCCATTCCATACATATATATGGGGAGGTACAAGCTCCAACTCGGTTTTACAGTGAAAACTGCAGGAACTTCAAACCGGCACTAGGAAACAGACTGAGAAAGCAGAGAAAAAGTGTCTCCTGCAACCCGTTCCCTTGGTGCTAGATGAACGAACGTCTCTCCACTTGCTCAGTTCTGAGAGATAAGTGTGTGTGAAAGCCGTCCTTCACCTAGCTTGTTGGGAACACAAAGTTTCTTTTCAGTTGCAAACTCCATTCCGTACATATATATGGGGAGGTACAAGCTCCAACTCGGTTTTACAGTGAAAACTGCAGGAACTTCAAACCGGCACTAGGAAACAGACTGAGAAAGCAGAGAAAAAGTGTCTCCTGCAACCCGTTCCCTTGGTGCTAGATGAACGAACGTCTCTCCACTTGCTCAGTTCTGAGAGATAAGTGTGTGTGAAAGCCGTCCTTCACCTAGCTTGTTGGGAACACAAAGTTTCTTTTCAGTTGCAAACTCCATTCCAAACATATATATGGGGAGGTACAAGCTCCAACTCGGTTTTACAGTGAAAACTGCAGGAACTTCAAACCGGCACTAGGAAACAGACTGAGAAAGCAGAGAAAATGTGTCTCCTGCAACCCGTTCTCTTGGTTCTAGATGAACGAACGTCTCTCCACTTGCTCAGTTCTGAGAGATAGGTGTGTGTGAAAGCAGTACTTCACCTAGCTTTTTGGGAACACAAGGTTACTTTTCAGTTGCAAACTCCATTCCATACATATATATTTGGAGGTAGAAGGTCCAACTCGGTTTTACAGTGAAAACTGCAGGAACTTCAAATCGGCACTAGGAAACAGACTGAGAAAGCAGAGAAAAAGTGTCTCCTGCAACCCGTTCCCTTGGTGCTAGATGAACGAACGTCTCTCCACTTGCTCAGTTCTGAGAGATAAGTGTGTGTGAAAGCCGTCCTTCACCTAGCTTGTTGGGAACACAAAGTTTCTTTTCAGTTGCAAACTCCATTCCATACATATATATGGGGAGGTACCAGCTCCAACTCTGTTTTACAGTGAAAACTGCAGGAACTTCAAACCGGCACTAGGAAACAGACTGAGAAAGCAGAGAAAAAGTGTCTCCTGCAACCCGTTCCCTTGGTGCTAGATGAACGAACGTCTCTCCACTTGCTCAGTTCTGAGAGATAAGTGTGTGTGAAAGCCGTCCTTCACCTAGCTTTTTGGGAACACAAAGTTTCTTTTCAGTTGCAAACTCCATTCCATACATATATATTTGGAGGTAGAAGCTCCAACTCGGTTTTACAGTGAAAACTGCAGGAACTTCAAACCGGCACTAGGAAACAGACTGAGAAAGCAGAGAAAAAGTGTCTCCTGCAACCCGTTCCCTTTTGTGCTAGATGAACGAACTTCTCTCCACTTGCTCAGTTCTGAGAGATAAGTGTGTGTGAAAGCCGTCCTTCACCTAGCTTGTTGGGAACACAAAGTTTCTTTTCAGTTGCAAACTCCATTCCATACATATATATGGGGAGGTACTAGCTCCAACTCGGTTATACAGTGAAAACTGCAGGAACTTCAAACCGGCACTAGGAAACAGACTGAGAAAGCAGAGAAAAAGTGTCTCCTGCAACCCGTTCCCTTGGTGCTAGATGAACGAACGTCTCTCCACTTGCTCAGTTCTGAGAGATAAGTGTGTGTGAAAGCCGTCCTTCACCTAGCTTTTTGGGAACACAAAGTTTCTTTTCAGTTGCAAACTCCATTCCATACATATATATTTGGAGGTAGAAGCTCCAACTCGGTTTTACAGTGAAAACTGCAGGAACTTCAAACCGGCACTAGGAAACAGACTGAGAAAGCAGAGAAAAAGTGTCTCCTGCAACCCGTTCCCTTGGTGCTAGATGAACGAACGTCTCTCCACTTGCTCAGTTCTGAGAGATAAGTGTGTGTGAAAGCCGTCCTTCACCTAGCTTGTTGGGAACACAAAGTTTCTTTTCAGTTGCAAACTCCATTCCATACATATATATGGGGAGGTACTAGCTCCAACTCGGTTTTACAGTGAAAACTGCAGGAACTTCAAACCGGCACTAGGAAACAGACTGAGAAAGCAGAGAAAAAGTGTCTCCTGCAACCCGTTCCCTTGGTGCTAGATGAACGAACGTCTCTCCACTTGCTCAGTTCTGAGAGAAAATTGTGTGTGAAAGCCGTCCTTCACCTAGCTTTTTGGGAACACAAAGTTTCTTTTCAGTTGCAAACTCCATTCCATACATATATATTTGGAGATAGAAGCTCCAACTCGATTTTACAGTGAAAACTGCAGGAACTTCAAACCGGCACTAGGAAACAGTCTGAGAAAGCAGAGAAAAAGTGTCTCCTGCAACCCGTTCCCTTGGTGCTAGATGAACGAACGTCTCTCCACTTGCTCAGTTCTGAGAGATAAGTGTGTGTGAAAGCCGTCCTTCACCTAGCTTGTTGGGAACACAAAGTTTCTTTTCAGTTGCAAACTCCATTCCATACATATATATGGGGAGGTACAAGCTCCAACTCGGTTTTACAGTGAAAACTGCAGGAACTTCAAACCGGCACTAGGAAACAGACTGAGAAAGCAGAGAAAAAGTGTCTCCTGCAACCCGTTCCCTTGGTGCTAGATGAACGAACGTCTCTCCACTTGCTCAGTACTGAGAGATAAGTGTGTGTGAAAGCCGTCCTTCACCTAGCTTGTTGGGAACACAAAGTTTCTTTTCAGTTGCAAACTCCATTCCATACATATATATGGGGAGGTACAAGCTCCAACTCGGTTTTACAGTGAAAACTGCAGGAACTTCAAACCGGCACTAGGAAACAGACTTAGAAAGCAGAGAAAAAGTGTCTCCTGCAACCCGTTCCCTTGGTGCTAGATGAACGAACGTCTCTCCACTTGCTCAGTTCTGAGAGATAAGTGTGTGTGAAAGCCGTCCTTCACCTAGCTTGTGGGGAACACAAAGTTTCTTTTCAGTTGCAAACTCCATTCCATACATATATATGGGGAGGTACAAGCTCCAACTCGGTTTTACAGTGAAAACTGCAGGAACTTCAAACCGGCACTAGGAAACAGACTGAGAAAGCAGAGAAAAAGTGTCTCCTGCAACCCGTTCCCTTGGTGCTAGATGAACGAACGTCTCTCCACTTGCTCAGTTCTGAGAGATAAGTGTGTGTGAAAGCCGTCCTTCACCTAGCTTGTTGGGAACACAAAGTTTCTTTTCAGTTTCAAACTCCATTCCAAACATATATATGGGGAGGTACAAGCTCCAACTCGGTTTTACAGTGAAAAATGCAGGAACTTCAAACCGGCACTAGGAAACAGACTGAGAAAGCAGAGAAAATGTGTCTCCTGCAACCCGTTCCCTTGGTGCTAGATGAACGAACGTCTCTCCACTTGTTCAGTTCTGAGAGATAAGTGTGTGTGAAAGCCGTCCTTCACCTAGCTTGTTGGGAACACAAAGTTTCTTTTCAGTTGCAAACTCCATTCAATACATATATATTTGGAGGTAGAAGCTCCAACTCGGTTTGACAGTGAAAACTGCAGGAACTTCAAACCGGCACTAGGAAACAGACTGAGAAAGCAGAGAAAAAGTGTCTCCTGCAACCCGTTCCCTTGGTGCTAGATGAACGAACGTCTCTCCACTTGCTCAGTTCTGAGAGATAAGTGTGTGTGAAAGCCGTCCTTCACCTAGCTTGTTGGGAACACAAAGTTTCTTTTCAGTTGCAAACTCCATTCCATACATATATATGGGGAGGTACAAGCTCCAACTCGGTTTTACAGTGAAAACTGCAGGAACTTCAAACCGGCACTAGGAAACAGACTTAGAAAGCAGAGAAAAAGTGTCTCCTGCAACCCGTTCCCTTGGTGCTAGATGAACGAACGTCTCTCCACTTGCTCAGTTCTGAGAGATAAGTGTGTGTGAAAGCCGTCCTTCACCTAGCTTGTTGGGAACACAAAGTTTCTTTTCAGTTGCAAACTCCATTCCATACATATATATTTGGAGGTAGAAGCTCCAACTCGGTTTGACAGTGAAAACTGCAGGAACTTAAAACCGGCACTAGGAAACAGACTGAGAAAGCAGAGAAAAAGTGTCTCCTGCAACCCGTTCCCTTGGTGCTAGATGAACGAACGTCCCTCCACTTGCTCAGTTTTGAGAGATAAGTGTGTGTGAAAGCCGTCCTTCACCTAGCTTGTTGGGAACACAAAGTTTCTTTTCAGTTTCAAACTCCATTCCATACATATATATGGGGAGGTACTAGCTCCAACTCGGTTTGACAGTGAAAACTGCAGGAACTTCAAACCGGCACTAGGAAACAGACTGAGAAAGCAGAGAAAAAGTGTCTCCTGCAACCCGTTCCCTTGGTGCTAGATGAACGAACGTCTCTCCACTTGCTCAGTTCTGAGAGAAAATTGTGTGTGAAAGCCGTCCTTCACCTAGCTTTTTGGGAACACAAAGTTTCTTTTCAGTTGCAAACTCCATTCCATACATATATATTTGGAGATAGAAGCTCCAACTCGATTTTACAGTGAAAACTGCAGGAACTTCAAACCGGCACTAGGAAACAGTCTGAGAAAGCAGAGAAAAAGTGTCTCCTGCAACCCGTTCCCTTGGTGCTAGATGAACGAACGTCTCTCCACTTGCTCAGTTCTGAGAGATAAGTGTGTGTGAAAGCCGTCCTTCACCTAGCTTGTTGGGAACACAAAGTTTCTTTTCAGTTGCAAACTCCATTCCATACATATATATGGGGAGGTACAAGCTCCAACTCGGTTTTACAGTGAAAACTGCAGGAACTTCAAACCGGCACTAGGAAACAGACTGAGAAAGCAGAGAAAAAGTGTCTCCTGCAACCCGTTCCCTTGGTGCTAGATGAACGAACGTCTCTCCACTTGCTCAGTACTGAGAGATAAGTGTGTGTGAAAGCCGTCCTTCACCTAGCTTGTTGGGAACACAAAGTTTCTTTTCAGTTGCAAACTCCATTCCATACATATATATGGGGAGGTACAAGCTCCAACTCGGTTTTACAGTGAAAACTGCAGGAACTTCAAACCGGCACTAGGAAACAGACTTAGAAAGCAGAGAAAAAGTGTCTCCTGCAACCCGTTCCCTTGGTGCTAGATGAACGAACGTCTCTCCACTTGCTCAGTTCTGAGAGATAAGTGTGTGTGAAAGCCGTCCTTCACCTAGCTTGTGGGGAACACAAAGTTTCTTTTCAGTTGCAAACTCCATTCCATACATATATATGGGGAGGTACAAGCTCCAACTCGGTTTTACAGTGAAAACTGCAGGAACTTCAAACCGGCACTAGGAAACAGACTGAGAAAGCAGAGAAAAAGTGTCTCCTGCAACCCGTTCCCTTGGTGCTAGATGAACGAACGTCTCTCCACTTGCTCAGTTCTGAGAGATAAGTGTGTGTGAAAGCCGTCCTTCACCTAGCTTGTTGGGAACACAAAGTTTCTTTTCAGTTTCAAACTCCATTCCAAACATATATATGGGGAGGTACAAGCTCCAACTCGGTTTTACAGTGAAAAATGCAGGAACTTCAAACCGGCACTAGGAAACAGACTGAGAAAGCAGAGAAAATGTGTCTCCTGCAACCCGTTCCCTTGGTGCTAGATGAACGAACGTCTCTCCACTTGTTCAGTTCTGAGAGATAAGTGTGTGTGAAAGCCGTCCTTCACCTAGCTTGTTGGGAACACAAAGTTTCTTTTCAGTTGCAAACTCCATTCAATACATATATATTTGGAGGTAGAAGCTCCAACTCGGTTTGACAGTGAAAACTGCAGGAACTTCAAACCGGCACTAGGAAACAGACTGAGAAAGCAGAGAAAAAGTGTCTCCTGCAACCCGTTCCCTTGGTGCTAGATGAACGAACGTCTCTCCACTTGCTCAGTTCTGAGAGATAAGTGTGTGTGAAAGCCGTCCTTCACCTAGCTTGTTGGGAACACAAAGTTTCTTTTCAGTTGCAAACTCCATTCCATACATATATATGGGGAGGTACAAGCTCCAACTCGGTTTTACAGTGAAAACTGCAGGAACTTCAAACCGGCACTAGGAAACAGACTTAGAAAGCAGAGAAAAAGTGTCTCCTGCAACCCGTTCCCTTGGTGCTAGATGAACGAACGTCTCTCCACTTGCTCAGTTCTGAGAGATAAGTGTGTGTGAAAGCCGTCCTTCACCTAGCTTGTTGGGAACACAAAGTTTCTTTTCAGTTGCAAACTCCATTCCATACATATATATTTGGAGGTAGAAGCTCCAACTCGGTTTGACAGTGAAAACTGCAGGAACTTAAAACCGGCACTAGGAAACAGACTGAGAAAGCAGAGAAAAAGTGTCTCCTGCAACCCGTTCCCTTGGTGCTAGATGAACGAACGTCCCTCCACTTGCTCAGTTTTGAGAGATAAGTGTGTGTGAAAGCCGTCCTTCACCTAGCTTGTTGGGAACACAAAGTTTCTTTTCAGTTTCAAACTCCATTCCATACATATATATGGGGAGGTACTAGCTCCAACTCGGTTTGACAGTGAAAACTGCAGGAACTTCAAACCGGCACTAGGAAACAGACTGAGAAAGCAGAGAAAAAGTGTCTCCTGCAACCCGTTCCCTTGGTGCTAGATGAACGAACGTCTCTCCACTTGCTCAGTTCTGAGAGATAAGTGTGTGTGAAAGCCGTCCTTCACCTAGCTTGTTGGGAACACAAAGTTTCTTTTCAGTTGCAAACTCCATTCCATACATATATATTTGGAGGTAGAAGCTCCAACTCGGTTTTACAGTGAAAACTGCAGGAACTTCAAACCGGCACTAGGAAACAGACTGAGAAAGCAGAGAAAAAGTGTCTCCTGCAACCCGTTCCCTTGGTGCTAGATGAACGAACGTCTCTCCACTTGCTCAGTTCTGAGAGATAAGTGTGTGTGAAAGCCGTCCTTCACCTAGCTTGTTGGGAACACAAAGTTTCTTTTCAGTTGCAAACTCCATTCCAAACATATATATGGGGAGGTACAAGCTCCAACTCGGTTTTACAGTGAAAAATGCAGGAACTTCAAACCGGCACTAGGAAACAGACTGAGAAAGCAGAGAAAATGTGTCTCCTGCAACCCGTTCCCTTGGTGCTAGATGAACGAACGTCTCTCCACTTGCTCAGTTCTGAGAGATAAGTGTGTGTGAAAGCCGTCCTTCACCTAGCTTGTGGGGAACACAAAGTTTCTTTTCAGTTGCAAACTCCATTCCATACATATATATGGGGAGGTACAAGCTCCAACTCGGTTTTACAATGAAAAATGCAGGAACTTCAAACCGGCACTAGGAAACAGACTGAGAAAGCAGAGAAAATGTGTCTCCTGCAACCCGTTCCCTTGGTGCTAGATGAACGAACGTCTCTCCACTTGCTCAGTTCTGAGAGATAAGTGTGTGTGAAAGCCGTCCTTCACCTAGCTTGTTGGGAACACAAAGTTTCTTTTCAGTTGCAAACTCCATTCCATACATATATATGGGGAGGTAGAAGCTCCAACTCGGTTTGACAGTGAAAACTGCAGGAACTTCAAACCGGCACTAGGAAACAGACTGAGAAAGCAGAGAAAAAGTGTCTCCTGCAACCCGTTCCCTTGGTGCTAGATGAACGAACGTCTCTCCACTTGCTCAGTTCTGAGAGATAAGTGTGTGTGAAAGCCGTCCTTCACCTAGCTTGTTGGGAACACAAAGTTTCTTTTCAGTTGCAAACTCCATTCCATACATATATATTTGGAGGTAGAAGCTCCAACTCGGTTTTACAGTGAAAACTGCAGGAACTTCAAACCGGCACTAGGAAACAGACTGAGAAAGCAGAGAAAAAGTGTCTCCTGCAACCCGTTCCCTTGGTGCTAGATGAACGAACGTCTCTCCACTTGCTCAGTTCTGAGAGATAAGTGTGTGTGAAAGCCGTCCTTCACCTAGCTTGTTGGGAACACAAAGTTTCTTTTCAGTTGCAAACTCCATTCCAAACATATATATGGGGAGGTACAAGCTCCAACTCGGTTTTACAGTGAAAAATGCAGGAACTTCAAACCGGCACTAGGAAACAGACTGAGAAAGCAGAGAAAATGTGTCTCCTGCAACCCGTTCCCTTGGTGCTAGATGAACGAACGTCTCTCCACTTGCTCAGTTCTGAGAGATAAGTGTGTGTGAAAGCCGTCCTTCACCTAGCTTGTGGGGAACACAAAGTTTCTTTTCAGTTGCAAACTCCATTCCATACATATATATGGGGAGGTACAAGCTCCAACTCGGTTTTACAATGAAAAATGCAGGAACTTCAAACCGGCACTAGGAAACAGACTGAGAAAGCAGAGAAAATGTGTCTCCTGCAACCCGTTCCCTTGGTGCTAGATGAACGAACGTCTCTCCACTTGCTCAGTTCTGAGAGATAAGTGTGTGTGAAAGCCGTCCTTCACCTAGCTTGTTGGGAACACAAAGTTTCTTTTCAGTTGCAAACTCCATTCCATACATATATATGGGGAGGTAGAAGCTCCAACTCGGTTTTACAGTGAAAACTGCAGGAACTTAAAACCGGCACTAGGAAACAGACTGAGATAGCAGAGAAAAAGTGTCTCCTGCAACCCGTTCCCTTGGTGCTAGATGAACGAACGTCTCTCCACTTGCTCAGTTCTGAGAGATAAGTGTGTGTGAAAGCCGTCCTTTACCTAGCTTGTTGGGAACACAAAGTTTCTTTTCAGTTGCAAACTCCATTCCATACATATATATGGTGAGGTACTAGCTCCAACTCGGTTTTACAGTGATAACTGCAGGAACTTCAAAACGGCACTAGGAAACAGACTGAGAAAGCAGAGAAAAAGTGTCTCCTGCAACCCGTTCCCTTGATGCTAGATGAACGAACGTCTCTCTACTTCCTCAGTTCTGAGAGATAAGTGTGTGTGAAAGCCGTCCTTCACCTAGCTTTTTGGGAACACAAAGTTTCTTTTCAGTTGCAAACTCCATTCAATACATATATATTTGGAGGTAGAAGCTCCAACTCGGTTTTACAGTGAAAACTGCAGGAACTTCAAACCGGCACTAGGAAACAGACTGAGAAAGCAGAGAAAAAGTGTCTCCTGCAACCCGTTCCCTTGGTGCTAGATGAACGAACGTCTCTCCACTTGCTCAGTTCTGAGAGATAAGTGTGTGTGAAAGCCGACCTTCACCTAGCTTGTTGGGAACACAAAGTTTCTTTTCAGTTGCAAACTCCATTCCAAACATATATATTTGGAGGTAGAAGCTCCAACTCGGTTTGACAGTGAAAACTGCAGGAACTTCAAACCGGCACTAGGAAACAGACTGAGAAAGCAGAGAAAAAGTGTCTCCTGCAACCCGTTCCCTTGGTGCTAGATGAACGAACGTCTCTCCACTTGCTCAGTTCTGAGAGATAAGTGTGTGTGAAAGCCGACCTTCACCTAGCTTGTTGGGAACACAAAGTTTCTTTTCAGTTGCAAACTCCATTCCAAACATATATATGGGGAGGTACAAGCTCCAACTCGGTTTTACAGTGAAAACTGCAGGAACTTCAAACCGGCACTAGGAAACAGACTGAGAAAGCAGAGAAAAAGTGTCTCCTGCAACCCGTTCCCTTTTGTGCTAGATGAACGAACTTCTCTCCACTTGCTCAGTTCTGAGAGATAAGTGTGTGTGAAAGCCGTCCTTCACCTAGCTTGTTGGGAACACAAAGTTTCTTTTCAGTTGCAAACTCCATTCCATACATATATATGGGGAGGTACTAGCTCCAACTCGGTTATACAGTGAAAACTGCAGGAACTTCAAACCGGCACTAGGAAACAGACTGAGAAAGCAGAGAAAAAGTGTCTCCTGCAACCCGTTCCCTTGGTGCTAGATGAACGAACGTCTCTCCACTTGCTCAGTTCTGAGAGATAAGTGTGTGTGAAAGCCGTCCTTCACCTAGCTTTTTGGGAACACAAAGTTTCTTTTCAGTTGCAAACTCCATTCCATACATATATATTTGGAGGTAGAAGCTCCAACTCGGTTTTACAGTGAAAACTGCAGGAACTTCAAACCGGCACTAGGAAACAGACTGAGAAAGCAGAGAAAAAGTGTCTCCTGCAACCCGTTCCCTTGGTGCTAGATGAACGAACGTCTCTCCACTTGCTCAGTTCTGAGAGATAAGTGTGTGTGAAAGCCGTCCTTCACCTAGCTTGTTGGGAACACAGAGTTTCTTTTCAGTTGCAAACTCCATTCCATACATATATATGGGGAGGTACTAGCTCCAACTCGGTTTTACAGTGAAAACTGCAGGAACTTCAAACCGGCACTAGGAAACAGACTGAGAAAGCAGAAAAAAAGTGTCTCCTGCAACCCGTTCCCTTGGTGCTAGATGAACGAACGTCTCTCTACTTGCTCAGTTCTGAGAGAAAATTGTGTGTGAAAGCCGTCCTTCACCTAGCTTTTTGGGAACACAAAGTTTCTTTTCAGTTGCAAACTCCATTCCATACATATATATTTGGAGATAGAAGCTCCAACTCGATTTTACAGTGAAAACTGCAGGAACTTCAAACCGGCACTAGGAAACAGTCTGAGAAAGCAGAGAAAAAGTGTCTCCTGCAACCCGTTCCCTTGGTGCTAGATGAACGAACGTCTCTCCACTTGCTCAGTTCTGAGAGATAAGTGTGTGTGAAAGCCGTCCTTCACCTAGCTTGTTGGGAACACAAAGTTTCTTTTCAGTTGCAAACTCCATTCCATACATATATATGGGGAGGTACAAGCTCCAACTCTGTTTTACAGTGAAAACTGCAGGAACTTCAAACCGGCACTAGGAAACAGACTGAGAAAGCAGAGAAAAAGTGTCTCCTGCAACCCGTTCCCTTGGTGCTAGATGAACGAACGTCTCTCCACTTGCTCAGTACTGAGAGATAAGTGTGTGTGAAAGCCGTCCTTCACCTAGCTTGTTGGGAACACAAAGTTTCTTTTCAGTTGCAAACTCCATTCCATACATATATATGGGGAGGTACAAGCTCCAACTCGGTTTTACAGTGAAAACTGCAGGAACTTCAAACCGGCACTAGGAAACAGACTTAGAAAGCAGAGAAAAAGTGTCTCCTGCAACCCGTTCCCTTGGTGCTAGATGAACGAACGTCTCTCCACTTGCTCAGTTCTGAGAGATAAGTGTGTGTGAAAGCCGTCCTTCACCTAGCTTGTGGGGAACACAAAGTTTCTTTTCAGTTGCAAACTCCATTCCATACATATATATGGGGAGGTACAAGCTCCAACTCGGTTTTACAGTGAAAACTGCAGGAACTTCAAACCGGCACTAGGAAACAGACTGAGAAAGCAGAGAAAAAGTGTCTCCTGCAACCCGTTCCCTTGGTGCTAGATGAACGAACGTCTCTCCACTTGCTCAGTTCTGAGAGATAAGTGTGTGTGAAAGCCGTCCTTCACCTAGCTTGTTGGGAACACAAAGTTTCTTTTCAGTTTCAAACTCCATTCCAAACATATATATGGGGAGGTACAAGCTCCAACTCGGTTTTACAGTGAAAAATGCAGGAACTTCAAACCGGCACTAGGAAACAGACTGAGAAAGCAGAGAAAATGTGTCTCCTGCAACCCGTTCCCTTGGTGCTAGATGAACGAACGTCTCTCCACTTGTTCAGTTCTGAGAGATAAGTGTGTGTGAAAGCCGTCCTTCACCTAGCTTGTTGGGAACACAAAGTTTCTTTTCAGTTGCAAACTCCATTCCATACATATATATTTGGAGGTAGAAGCTCCAACTCGGTTTGACAGTGAAAACTGCAGGAACTTCAAACCGGCACTAGGAAACAGACTTAGAAAGCAGAGAAAAAGTGTCTCCTGCAACCCGTTCCCTTGGTGCTAGATGAACGAACGTCTCTCCACTTGCTCAGTTCTGAGAGATAAGTGTGTGTGAAAGCCGTCCTTCACCTAGCTTGTGGGGAACACAAAGTTTCTTTTCAGTTGCAAACTCCATTCCATACAAATATATGGGGAGGTACAAGCTCCAACTCGGTTTTACAGTGAAAACTGCAGGAACTTCAAACCGGCACTAGGAAACAGACTGAGAAAGCAGAGAAAAAGTGTCTCCTGCAACCCGTTCCCTTGGTGCTAGATGAACGAACGTCTCTCCACTTGCTCAGTTCTGAGAGATAAGTGTGTGTGAAAGCCGTCCTTCACCTAGCTTGTTGGGAACACAAAGTTTCTTTTCAGTTTCAAACTCCATTCCAAACATATATATGGGGAGGTACAAGCTCCAACTCGGTTTTACAGTGAAAAATGCAGGAACTTCAAACCGGCACTAGGAAACAGACTGAGAAAGCAGAGAAAATGTGTCTCCTGCAACCCGTTCCCTTGGTGCTAGATGAACGAACGTCTCTCCACTTGCTCAGTTCTGAGAGATAAGTGTGTGTGAAAGCCGTCCTTCACCTAGCTTGTTGGGAACACAAAGTTTCTTTTCAGTTGCAAACTCCATTCCATACATATATATTTGGAGGTAGAAGCTCCAACTCGGTTTGACAGTGAAAACTGCAGGAACTTAAAACCGGCACTAGGAAACAGACTGAGAAAGCAGAGAAAAAGTGTCTCCTGCAACACGTTCCCTTGGTGCTAGATGAACGAACGTCTCTCCACTTGCTCAGTTCTGAGAGATAAGTGTGTGTGAAAGCCGTCCTTCACCTAGCTTGTTGGGAACACAAAGTTTCTTTTCAGTTTCAAACTCCATTCCATACATATATATGGGGAGGTACTAGCTCCAACTCGGTTTGACAGTGAAAACTGCAGGAACTTCAAACCGGCACTAGGAAACAGACTGAGAAAGCAGAGAAAAAGTGTCTCCTGCAACCCGTTCCCTTGGTGCTAGATGAACGAACGTCTCTCCACTTGCTCAGTTCTGAGAGATAAGTGTGTGTGAAAGCCGTCCTTCACCTAGCTTGTTGGGAACACAAAGTTTCTTTTCAGTTGCAAACTCCATTCCATACATATATATTTGGAGGTAGAAGCTCCAACTCGGTTTTACAGTGAAAACTGCAGGAACTTCAAACCGGCACTAGGAAACAGACTGAGAAAGCAGAGAAAAAGTGTCTCCTGCAACCCGTTCCCTTGGTGCTAGATGAACGAACGTCTCTCCACTTGCTCAGTTCTGAGAGATAAGTGTGTGTGAAAGCCGTCCTTCACCTAGCTTGTTGGGAACACAAAGTTTCTTTTCAGTTGCAAACTCCATTCCAAACATATATATGGGGAGGTACAAGCTCCAACTCGGTTTTACAGTGAAAAATGCAGGAACTTCAAACCGGCACTAGGAAACAGAATGAGAAAGCAGAGAAAATGTGTCTCCTGCAACCCGTTCCCTTGGTGCTAGATGAACGAACGTCTCTCCACTTGCTCAGTTCTGAGAGATAAGTGTGTGTGAAAGCCGTCCTTCACCTAGCTTGTGGGGAACACAAAGTTTCTTTTCAGTTGCAAACTCCATTCCATACATATATATGGGGAAGTACAAGCTCCAACTCGGTTTTACAATGAAAAATGCAGGAACTTCAAACCGGCACTAGGAAACAGACTGAGAAAGCAGAGAAAATGTGTCTCCTGCAACCCGTTCCCTTGGTGCTAGATGAACGAACGTCTCTCCACTTGCTCAGTTCTGAGAGATAAGTGTGTGTGAAAGCCGTCCTTCACCTAGCTTGTTGGGAACACAAAGTTTCTTTTCAGTTGCAAACTCCATTCCATACATATATATGGGGAGGTAGAAGCTCCAACTCGGTTTTACAGTGAAAACTGCAGGAACTTAAAACCGGCACTAGGAAACAGACTGAGATAGCAGAGAAAAAGTGTCTCCTGCAACCCGTTCCCTTGGTGCTAGATGAACGAACGTCTCTCCACTTGCTCAGTTCTGAGAGATAAGTGTGTGTGAAAGCCGTCCTTTACCTAGCTTGTTGGGAACACAAAGTTTCTTTTCAGTTGCAAACTCCATTCCATACATATATATGGTGAGGTACTAGCTCCAACTCGGTTTTACAGTGATAACTGCAGGAACTTCAAAACGGCACTAGGAAACAGACTGAGAAAGCAGAGAAAAAGTGTCTCCTGCAACCCGTTCCCTTGATGCTAGATGAACGAACGTCTCTCTACTTCCTCAGTTCTGAGAGATAAGTGTGTGTGAAAGCCGTCCTTCACCTAGCTTTTTGGGAACACAAAGTTTCTTTTCAGTTGCAAACTCCATTCAATCCATATATA
Organism: Camelus dromedarius; assembly: GCF_036321535.1. Classification (NCBI taxonomy): domain Eukaryota; kingdom Metazoa; phylum Chordata; class Mammalia; order Artiodactyla; family Camelidae; genus Camelus; species Camelus dromedarius. Next base: position 675,259 of record NW_026989830.1, read on the forward strand.
TTTGGAGGTAGAAGCTCCAACTCGGTTTTACAGTGAAAACTGCAGGAACTTCAAACCGGCACTAGGAAACAGACTGAGAAAGCAGAGAAAAAGTGTCTCCTGCAACCCGTTCCCTTGGTGCTAGATGAACGAACGTCTCTCCACTTGCTCAGTTCTGAGAGATAAGTGTGTGTGAAAGCCGACCTTCACCTAGCTTGTTGGGAACACAAAGTTTCTTTTCAGTTGCAAACTCCATTCCAAACATATATATTTGGAGGTAGAAGCTCCAACTCGGTTTGACAGTGAAAACTGCAGGAACTTCAAACCGGCACTAGGAAACAGACTGAGAAAGCAGAGAAAAAGTGTCTCCTGCAACCCGTTCCCTTGGTGCTAGATGAACGAACGTCTCTCCACTTGCTCAGTTCTGAGAGATAAGTGTGTGTGAAAGCCGACCTTCACCTAGCTTGTTGGGAACACAAAGTTTCTTTTCAGTTGCAAACTCCATTCCAAACATATATATGGGGAGGTACAAGCTCCAACTCGGTTTTACAGTGAAAAATGCAGGAACTTCAAACCGGCACTAGGAAACAGACTGAGAAAGCAGAGAAAATGTGTCTCCTGCAACCCGTTCCCTTGGTGCTAGATGAACGAACGTCTCTCCACTTGCTCAGTTCTGAGAGATAAGTGTGTGTGAAAGCCGTCCTTCACCTAGCTTGTTGGGAACACAAAGTTTCTTTTCAGTTGCAAACTCCATTCCATACATATATATGGGGAGGTACTAGCTCCAACTCGGTTTTACAGTGAAAACTGCAGGAACTTCAAACCGGCACTAGGAAACAGACTGAGAAAGCAGAGAAAAAGTGTCTCCTGCAACCCGTTCCCTTGGTGCTAGATGAACGAACGTCTCTCCTCTTGCTCAGTTCTGAGAGGTAAGTGTGTGTGAAAGCCGTCCTTCACCTAGCTTGTTGGGAACACAAAGTTTCTTTTCAGTTGCAAACTCCATTCCATACATATATATTTGGAGGTAGAAGCTCCAACTCGGTTTGACAGTGAAAACTGCAGGAACTTAAAACCGGCACTAGGAAACAGACTGAGAAAGCAGAGAAAAAGTGTCTCTGCAACCCGTTCCCTTGGTGCTAGATGAACGAACGTCTCTCCACTTGCTCAGTTCTGAGAGATAAGTGTGTGTGAAAGCCGTCCTTCACCTAGCTTGTTGGGAACACAAAGTTTCTTTTCAGTTGCAAACTCCATTCCATACATATATATGGGGAGGTACTAGCTCCAACTCGGTTTTACAGTGAAAACTGCAGGAACTTCAAACCGGCACTAGGAAACAGACTGAGAAAGCAGAGAAAAATTGTCTCCTGCAACCCGTTCCCTTGATGCTAGATGAACGAACGTCTCTCTACTTCCTCAGTTCTGAGAGATAAGTGTGTGTGAAAGCCGTCCTTCACCTAGCTTTTTGGGAACACAAAGTTTCTTTTCAGTTGCAAACTCCATTCCATACATATATATTTGGAGGTAGAAGCTCCAACTCGGTTTTACAGTGAAAACTGCAGGAACTTCAAACCGGCACTAGGAAACAGACTGAGAAAGCCAAGAAAAAGTGTCTCCTGCAACCCGTTCCCTTGGTGCTAGATGAACGAACGTCTCTCCACTTGCTCAGTTCTGAGAGATAAGTGTGTGTGAAAGCCGTCCTTCACCTAGCTTGTTGGGAACACAAAGTTTCCTTTCAGTTGCAAAGTCCATTCCATACATATATATGGGGAGGTACAAGCTCCAACTCGGTTTTACAGTGAAAACTGCAGGAACTTCAAACCGGCACTAGGAAACAGACTGAGAAAGCAGAGAAAAAGTGTCTCCTGCAAACCGTTCCTTTGGTGCTAGATGAACGAACGTCTCTCCACTTGCTCAGTTCTGAGAGATAAGTGTGTGTGAAAGCCGTCCTTCACCTAGCTTGTTGTTAACACAAAGTTCTTTTCAGTTGCAAACTCCATTCCAAACATATATATGGGGAGGTACAAGCTCCAACTCGATTTTACAGTGAAAACTGCAGGAACTTCAAACCGGCACTAGGAAACAGACTGAGAATGCAGAGAAAAGTGTCTCCTGCAACCCGTTCCCTTGGTGCTAGATGAACGAACGTCTCTCCACTTGCTCAGTTCTGAGAGATAAGTGTGTGTGAAAGCCGTCCTTCACCTAGCTTGTTGGGAACACAAAGTTTCTTTTCAGTTGCAAACTCCATTCAATACATATATATTTGGAGGTAGAAGCTCCAACTCGGTTTTACAGTGAAAACTGCAGGAACTTCAAACCGGCACTAGGAAACAGACTGAGAAAGCAGAGAAAAAGTGTCTCCTGCAACCCGTTCCCTTGGTGCTAGATGAACGAACGTCTCTCCACTTGCTCAGTTCTGAGAGATAAGTGTGTGTGAAAGCCGACCTTCACCTAGCTTGTTGGGAACACAAAGTTTCTTTTCAGTTGCAAACTCCATTCCAAACATATATATTTGGAGGTAGAAGCTCCAACTCGGTTTGACAGTGAAAACTGCAGGAACTTCAAACCGGCACTAGGAAACAGACTGAGAAAGCAGAGAAAAAGTGTCTCCTGCAACCCGTTCCCTTGGTGCTAGATGAACGAACGTCTCTCCACTTGCTCAGTTCTGAGAGATAAGTGTGTGTGAAAGCCGACCTTCACCTAGCTTGTTGGGAACACAAAGTTTCTTTTCAGTTGCAAACTCCATTCCAAACATATATATGGGGAGGTACAAGCTCCAACTCGGTTTTACAGTGAAAAATGCAGGAACTTCAAACCGGCACTAGGAAACAGACTGAGAAAGCAGAGAAAATGTGTCTCCTGCAACCCGTTCCCTTGGTGCTAGATGAACGAACGTCTCTCCACTTGCTCAGTTCTGAGAGATAAGTGTGTGTGAAAGCCGTCCTTCACCTAGCTTGTTGGGAACACAAAGTTTCTTTTCAGTTGCAAACTCCATTCCATACATATATATGGGGAGGTACTAGCTCCAACTCGGTTTTACAGTGAAAACTGCAGGAACTTCAAACCGGCACTAGGAAACAGACTGAGAAAGCAGAGAAAAAGTGTCTCCTGCAACCCGTTCCCTTGGTGCTAGATGAACGAACGTCTCTCCTCTTGCTCAGTTCTGAGAGGTAAGTGTGTGTGAAAGCCGTCCTTCACCTAGCTTGTTGGGAACACAAAGTTTCTTTTCAGTTGCAAACTCCATTCCATACATATATATTTGGAGGTAGAAGCTCCAACTCGGTTTGACAGTGAAAACTGCAGGAACTTAAAACCGGCACTAGGAAACAGACTGAGAAAGCAGAGAAAAAGTGTCTCTGCAACCCGTTCCCTTGGTGCTAGATGAACGAACGTCTCTCCACTTGCTCAGTTCTGAGAGATAAGTGTGTGTGAAAGCCGTCCTTCACCTAGCTTGTTGGGAACACAAAGTTTCTTTTCAGTTGCAAACTCCATTCCATACATATATATGGGGAGGTACTAGCTCCAACTCGGTTTTACAGTGAAAACTGCAGGAACTTCAAACCGGCACTAGGAAACAGACTGAGAAAGCAGAGAAAAATTGTCTCCTGCAACCCGTTCCCTTGATGCTAGATGAACGAACGTCTCTCTACTTCCTCAGTTCTGAGAGATAAGTGTGTGTGAAAGCCGTCCTTCACCTAGCTTTTTGGGAACACAAAGTTTCTTTTCAGTTGCAAACTCCATTCCATACATATATATTTGGAGGTAGAAGCTCCAACTCGGTTTTACAGTGAAAACTGCAGGAACTTCAAACCGGCACTAGGAAACAGACTGAGAAAGCCAAGAAAAAGTGTCTCCTGCAACCCGTTCCCTTGGTGCTAGATGAACGAACGTCTCTCCACTTGCTCAGTTCTGAGAGATAAGTGTGTGTGAAAGCCGTCCTTCACCTAGCTTGTTGGGAACACAAAGTTTCCTTTCAGTTGCAAAGTCCATTCCATACATATATATGGGGAGGTACAAGCTCCAACTCGGTTTTACAGTGAAAACTGCAGGAACTTCAAACCGGCACTAGGAAACAGACTGAGAAAGCAGAGAAAAAGTGTCTCCTGCAAACCGTTCCTTTGGTGCTAGATGAACGAACGTCTCTCCACTTGCTCAGTTCTGAGAGATAAGTGTGTGTGAAAGCCGTCCTTCACCTAGCTTGTTGTTAACACAAAGTTCTTTTCAGTTGCAAACTCCATTCCAAACATATATATGGGGAGGTACAAGCTCCAACTCGATTTTACAGTGAAAACTGCAGGAACTTCAAACCGGCACTAGGAAACAGACTGAGAATGCAGAGAAAAGTGTCTCCTGCAACCCGTTCCCTTGGTGCTAGATGAACGAACGTCTCTCCACTTGCTCAGTTCTGAGAGATAAGTGTGTGTGAAAGCCGTCCTTCACCTAGCTTGTTGGGAACACAAAGTTTCTTTTCAGTTGCAAACTCCATTCCATACATATATATGGGGAGGTAAAAGCTCCAACTCGGTTTTACAGTGAAAACTGCAGGAACTTCAAACCGGCACTAGGAAACAGACTGAGAAAGCAGAGAAAAAGTGTCTCCTGCAACCCGTTCCATTGGTGCTAGATGAACGAACGTCTCTCCACTTGCTCAGTTCTGAGAGATAAGTGTGTGTGAAAGCCGTCCTTCACCTAGCTTGTTGGGAACACAAAGTTTCTTTTCAGTTGCAAACTCCATTCCAAACATATATATGGGGAGGTACAAGCTCCAACTCGGTTTTACAGTGAAAAATGCAGGAACTTCAAACCGGCACTAGGAAACAGACTGAGAAAGCAGAGAAAATGTGTCTCCTGCAACCCGTTCCCTTGGTGCTAGATGAACGAACGTCTCTCCACTTGCTCAGTTCTGAGAGATAAGTGTGTGTGAAAGCCGTCCTTCAACTAGCTTGTTGGGAACACAAAGTTTCTTTTCAGTTGCAAACTCCATTCCATACATATATATGGGGAGGTACTAGCTCCAACTCGGTTTTACAGTGAAAACTGCAGGAACTTCAAACCGGCACTAGGAAACAGACTGAGAAAGCAGACATATAGTGTCTCCTGCAACCCGTTCCCTTGGTGCTAGATGAACGAACGTCTCTCCTCTTGCTCAGTTCTGAGAGATAAGTGTGTGTGAAAGCCGTCCTTCACCTAGCTTGTTGGGAACACAAAGTTTCTTTTCAGTTGCAAACTCCATTCCATACATATATATTTGGAGGTAGAAGCTCCAACTCGGTTTGACAGTGAAAACTGCAGGAACTTAAAACCGGCACTAGGAAACAGACTGAGAAAGCAGAGAAAAAGTGTCTCTGCAACCCGTTCCCTTGGTGCTAGATGAACGAACGT